>NW_027184616.1:6524318-6835000 GCF_032405125.1 Capricornis sumatraensis | reverse complement strand
ATGTGCTGTGCTAAGTCACTTACATTGTGTCCAACTCTTTCGGATCACATGGACTAGGCCCCACCAGGCTCCTCTCTCCATGAGATTCTCTAGGCAAGGATACTGGAGTGGGTTGCCATCCTCTCCATCAGGAGATCTTCCTGCCCCAGGGATCGAATCCATATCTCCTATGTCTCCTGCATGGGTATGTTCCGCATGTTCTTTACCACTAGAACCACCGGGGAAGCCCCACTGGGCATATACAGAAACATTCCTCCAACAAAACTGAAGAATGACTTTAAAATCTCAAACAAAACATGAGTATATGTGTTCACAAACTTCACGGAGCAAGGGTTTCTTCGATCTGAAAACTGGCGTCGATGAAGGACTGTGTGAAGAATACTTCAAAGTCTATTTGGCAAACACAGCCTAAGTTGGCTATATTTAGTCCTCAGACGAATGAGAATGTCATGAGTACTGGTCGTTTCAAATAAGTAGCATGTGAAACTGTTTACACTTATTGGGACGCGTGGTATACCACATTCACACATTTCAGTAGCATTGGTGCAAAAACGATACATTTCTCAGGGGAAGCTTCTACATGGACACTTGGGATCAGAGCTCTAACTCATACACACATACTTTTCCTTTTAAAATGATCCTGCATGATCAGCAAACAAAACACTGGATGAACACCTAGACGGTGAGCTCTGTACTAAATGATTAGGGTTATTTTCTTAATAAACATTGTATGATTTCTGCACAGCTTTGTTACTGGCATGAATAGAATATCTACAATAGTAACTTATCACATTAAAATGGATTCACATTCGATATCGATTCACATCTATAAGTGATGTCATAGCTGTTTGATACTATTGCTTGAATGAATGCAACTTATGTGACTTCACAAACTACAAACACGACTAACATAATAGCTATTAAAAAACCTTGAGTGACATGAGTGTTAAGACGTAGTAGAGTTGCTCTCAAGAACAACGATACTATTATTCACTCCAGCCATAGTACTGGAATCTGTACATTGACACCCCTGCAAAAGAGACGGAAAGGATAGAATAATAATAAAGGAACTTCATAACTATATTCCTACTGTAAACATTCAACACTATGTTTTCTTTTAAACTGACTTTCATATTTGGTCTACTGTAACCTCTTCAGTGTTCATTTTATGCTAAACTTATTGCTAACAGTAAAATTACCATAGAGCTCTAATTATTTTTTTTTTACTTGCAAAGCTAGTGATAGAACCAAAAGCCGATATCTACATCAAACAGGAGGAATGGAATGGAAACTGTAAACAATTTTATGGAATAACATTTCCGTGCTCCTATTCAGTCAAATGGACATTCAAAAGGATGTGATTTTTCTGAAACTTTATTTCAGAAACTTGG
Source organism: Capricornis sumatraensis (assembly GCF_032405125.1). NCBI lineage: Eukaryota > Metazoa > Chordata > Mammalia > Artiodactyla > Bovidae > Capricornis > Capricornis sumatraensis. The sequence goes on along the minus strand of NW_027184616.1, from coordinate 6,833,609 downwards.
AAGTGGATGACTACAAACAATAAAATGAATAATATATTGATACATAATATTAATAATATACACTGGGTCATTCTTTTTTTTATTCTGCCACAGCTAACTGACAGGAAGTCAGTTGTCGTAACTACTACTAACATAAGACCCTCACCGTGAAGATATATAGGAAAATCCATAATAGATCTAAAAGCCATCAAAGATAAAATGGTAATAAAAAAATACACTCACAGTTTAGCTGGTATAAGAAACAGGATGATTATGAAAGGAAAGCCAACAATCATGGATAGGCCATGGAAGCCCGTGGCTGTCACGACTGTTGACTTGGATCCTTCATCTCAGGTTGTGAAAAGTGCGTGGTAAAATCCAGAGGTTTGCAGCAGTGGTAACCTCCTGAACAGACTGAAATAAACAGGGTTTCCAGAATATCCTGACGATTTCCATCTACTAGGCTGTGGTGAGCTCAAGCAATACATACTCCAGAGGACAGAAGACAGACAGGTTGGGAACACGTCTACTGCACTTAGGGAGAAAGGGAATGTTGCTACTCAGCCTAGTCCAAGTGTAGAAGCAACACCTCGGTGATTCGACCTTTAAAGACTCGATACATATGAGAACGACTGGTATGAAGAAACCTTCAGAAGTGCCTTCTCAGACCTCCTCCCATCATAAGCACAAGCATAATGAAAACACTGAGTTTTCGTGGTCTCACACAAAATTAGACTCACTTATGACTTTGCTTTGAGAAGAGTTGAACTACTCATTGGTTAAAGAGAAATGATCCTTTCTTCTCTGAAGATCTGTGAATCATTCATAGGGTGTGGTGAATAAACTACTTAAGGATCTAATACATAAAAATGCAATAGGCTAAGCACAGAGATGTTTTCCTCCCTTTCTCAAAGGATGGAACATTTTGTATTTACACTGATTTTGTCTTGACTTCATGTACAATTATATATTGATTTCTTTTAGTTGAAATACAATAGGACTAAAAATATTGATATAATGCTAATAACTCATGTTGGTATGTGTGGTTGTCACATAGGATTCACAAGAGATTTAAATTCACAGTTGTCAACATAAAGGATGAATGCTATTTAGCTTCTTCGTGAATCTAGACCATGAATGAAGAGTCTTCCTCAACATATTTCACTGAGGGAAATACAAGGATGATAGGCATAATACGATGCTTCGACTCATGGATATCTAAGCATTGCTCACAATACAGATCTGATTTTCGAAATCAGGGTTCTTTCAGTGTCCTTGAACAGCATTTGGTTTTCTGTATACAGAAGAAAAAAACTCCTGAGTATCAAACTTGTTCACATAAAACATGTGTATGAATTGTTACCTTCCTGAACCAGGGATCAAACCCACATCACTTCCACCTCCTGCACTGGTAGGCAGATTATTTACCGACTGTGCCACCTGGGGATAGACATACATTTCAAGGACCACTGCCATCACCTTCTACTGTTCATGACCAAAGTAGGAGAAACAACATTGGAAGAAGTACTCATAAGGGTACTCATAGGAAGTACTCATAAGTCAAGGAACTGTTATACTGGGTACTCTCGTTATTACTAGAACAAGTCATTTCTTCCGATGATGATGGGTATAACTGAAAAATTATTACAAATGCATGGGATGCGATGTCTACATGATAAATGTGTTCCTCTTACACTATTGCTTCAGGGATGCCTACTCCAGCATGAAGGACTGCACTTCAAGGGACGCCTGCTATTCCAGCTCAAGCAACAGATAGTGAAGTGCAGATCATTGTCCTTGGTTGAAAATAATCAGCAGTTTGTCAACACAGGGAACATGCCGGAGGAACCCTTGTGATGAAATTCTAAAAACAGGTTGGGCCCTCTTTTTGCCAAGCCCTGCGATAAAATACAAATCAGAAAAAGAAAAATAGCATCGGTTTGGTCAGGACTTCCTCATCTTTTCTTTCTCGGTAGCAGGAAGCAGACATTGAGGCCAGAGGACGGCAGGGTTTCATTGTGAACTAACGTTGGGTGGGGTGGAAGCTCATCACTCTAGTAAGAATGTGGCTCAATAAAACGGAATTTCATTCGCTTCATGGACATAGAGTTCTACAATCCTTCATTAAGGAATTCAATGTTATACTTCCTTACACCTTCACTGCCGGGGTCCAGCCCCGGTGGATCCAGGGTGATTCGAAGGTGGGGACGGAGTCGGCATCTTTGCAAAAATACATATTTAATCACAGACATAGAGAGATTAGAAATGGATAGTGTAGTAGGAAGATCAGTGGAGAAAAGAAGGCTGAATAACTTGGATTACGTGGAATAGCATCCATGCTCCAGATGGGAATTCAGCCAGAAAGACGGGAGCAAGAAAGTAGCGACATGGGGGAAATCAGTCTTTCCGGAAACTGATCCGATTTCTTTATGTTTGCTTTTGCTTATATACCTTTTGTTACACATAGGGATGAATACAGAGTCACGTGGGGGTCAGCAGTCCTGACCTTTATCAAAATCAGGTGCTTCACATAAATGTATAAAAAAAAGGTCTTAGGGATAGTACATCATCTTCAGGCCATGAGTGAGACCTGCTGACATTTTATGATCCTTTCTCTCTGATAACCAAAAAAACGTATTTCTTCCAAAGGTGTTTTTTCTTAAACCAGGCACCACCCTCCAAATAAAGTTACATTCCTATAGGGTGAGGGTGTAGTGAGTTACAATCAAGAAAAGGAATTTATTTAACCCAAGGTTAACATGATTAGTCTTAAAGGTTAATACTTATTTCTCCTATATGCTTAAAGGTTAATACTTATTTCTCCTATATGTAAGTTATATTCATTAGAAGGGTAGGGAACATGGAGATTTAGCAGCAAACATCAGCCCAACAAATGAAAATCCCTTCACCAATGCTCCCCTTAAGATCTATTTAGTCTTAAGATATGATAAAGTTACATTCTTACATAGCAAGGATACAGTGATTTATAGCAAAGTACAGTGGTCTATTACAAAAGAGAAAATCCATTAGCTCAAAAAGTCTAGTATTGCTAACATCAAAATACATATTCCAAATACATTGATTAATATATTCCCAAGTGCCTAAGGATATGGAGGCCTGGCGGCAATCATTGACTCAACAAGAAGAAAAAGCCCTATGCTAATTAAGACTCTCCAAAACTCTGTGCTGTTTATGGTTAAGAGGTAGTAAACAATCATGTGGCAGGAGTATGGATAATCCTGTCACACAAGCTAGTCTGTCAGCAGAGAGGTTTGACCTGAGACATCCTTGTCCCACCCAGAGCAGGGAATTAGCAGCAATTATTGACACAACAAATGAAAAAACCCTTCACCAAATGATTCCTAACCAACCCATTATACTAATAATTTCTAACTCCCCAAAATAATTTGCCTTTAGTAAGTCTAAAACATCTCGTGCCTCTCAGATTGGGAGGCTGTAAATCACATGTGGCCGGACTAACCTATACAGGTGGGCTAGATAACCTTCAGAGCAGTCCGGAAGCTGAAACACTCTTGTCACGCCCAAGAATGTGTATTGCCTTGGAGCTGCACGTTTACTCCTTCTCCGAGAGAAACGGTTATTGGGGAGAGCCCCCCGTAAAGTCAGAGGTGTAGGTGAGAGCATAAAACAGAGTCTGGTTTTGGGGTAGATGCTCAGGAACAGGGGGTTTCCTGAGGCTTGATCACGCCTTTGCGTATGCCAAGCCTCCTTCCTCATGACCTTTGCCATGGGCGGAGTTCCTCACGCTGGCCCCCTGCACTTCACAATCTCTTGGTTTACAAGAATGTCAATTGCTAGTCCAGCACTTATACGATGAGCGTTACAGGTAGTATTAGTGTATAAACGAGGAGGAGCAATGGCAGGAAGTTTACTTATTCTCTGCTTGAATTCTTGATTTTTTATATAATTTTTTATAATATCCTTACAGATGTGAATATTTTAGTGACATGTATAAATACACGTTGAGTAGTGCTATGATAACTCATAGTGTTGGCACAATAAATATCATGCTTACTATGTGCTTTTCATATATTCCTTTTGAGATTCTCTTCCATAATACATTATCATAAGATATTTAATAGTTTCCTAAACTGTACAGTAGGTCCCTGTGGCTTCTTTTATATATAGGAATGTATTTGTTAATAATTCAAACAAAAACTGGTACACAGATATTCACAGTGACATTCACAATAGCTCAAAGGTAGAACTCATTCAAGTGTCCGTTGGTGGGAGACTGAATATGCCACACAAGGTATATTCAGAAGCTTGAACGGTATTCCCCCATACAAAAAAGTACATGAAATGGTGCTGCCACTCTCCAAGACATTACAGAAATGACTCCAAAACGAACACATGGAATAAATACATAGTTCGATTCCAATTCATGCTATGTACCCAAAAGGATTGGGAAAGGGGGCTGAAAAAATGGATACCTCTTCAGTCATACTCACAACAGCATGATTCACACTGGCAAACAAACAGAAGTAATCTAAGTGTCCATGGCAGCCAATTCCATAAACAAACTGTGGTATACCCACAATGGAATCTGATTCGGCCCTTCAAAGTCAGTAATTCTGACAATGCGACAATGTGGACAAACCTTATGGTCATTAGATTAAGTGAAATAAACCAGACCAAAAAAAGACAAACGTTCTGTGATTCCACTCATATGAGATATCCAAACGAGTCAAATCTGTCAGAAATAGCAGAAAGTGATTCCGACCGATCGAAGAGAGTTCATGTTTCATGCACCTCAGTTTCCCTTGGAAAAACTGACTTCCCGTGATTATCTCCAAAACCAATTAGACAAATAATTGGAAGCTATATCCAGTCAAATGAATGTAGACGTAATGTTACAGCGTACACCAAACTCACTCAAACTTCTCAACAGACAAAAGGCAAAACTGTATCTATGGTACCTCAGCTTAGCTTAAAACTGTGTCTACAGTACCTCACTTCTGCTTTTAAAATGTAACAACAACAACAACAACAACACACTAAAGTGTATCCAAAAAAGGATATAAAACATATATCACCTCAACTTTAAACAATTAGAAATTTAAACTGTGAAAAACCTTATTCACAAAACTTAAACACAAGCCACAGGAAAATATATTTATAAAATACATATCTGATAAAGGATTGTACTCCAAATATACCAAAAAATCTAGAACAATCTCGTAAAAAATGTATACACCTAAACACCTGGCCTACAGAAATATCAAGATAGTAAATAAGCCTATCAAAAAGACTCAAAATCACATATCACGAGGAAATGACAAACTAAAATAACAGTGAGGTAGCACTGCACACCTATTAGATCCAGTAAACTCAAAAAAGGGGGTAGGGCACAGCTTCTCCGGTGGCTGCAAGACACGCTAGTTCGATCCCTTACCCCAGAAGATCCCACATGCCACAGAGAAACATAGCTGGATTTTTCCACAGCTAAACAAGGCTCACCTGTGACCTGAATACTACATGTCTAGCACTTACTAAACAGCTTTCAAAACATGTCCAGACAAAAAGTATTCCATGATTATATACAACATCTCTACTTGTAATAACTAAACACTTTCAAACATCAGGATGTCTTCAGTAGATGACAGTGTAAACAAATGGGGATACATCCAAAGTGAAGGGGAGCAAATGCTACCACAAAATATACCACCTCAGCATGAGAATTAGTTGGACCCAATTAACTTTTATTGTTTTAGAGGACACATGATCGTCTCTGAAACCCAAGTTCAAGACAGCTCCTCTGCGAGTCACATTTACCACAGAAATCTCATTTCAAAGGAATCCTCTCTATATGCCAGATAGAAGGATGAGACACAGTCTTTTGAAACTCTTTTTTTCTTTTCTATCCATAGGGAAAGCTAAGCCATAAATCTGCACAACAACCATACCCTTCCTTTCCTTTGGTTGTATTTTTTAAATATTTGTTTCTTTTTTTAATTTGGCTGCACCAGGTCAACCTTCATTGAGGCAAGCCAGATATTTAGCTACAGCATGCAAATTCTCCATTGTGGCATGGGAGATCTAGTTCTTGGATCAGGGAATGAACCTGGGCCTCCTTCTTTGGGAGTGTCCAGTCTCAGCCACTGGACCACCAGGAAGTGCCTGTTTTGTTTTTAGATGAAGGTGGAATCTAAGGTGATATCTTGGGCCATTTCAGTCACTGACTCAGTTTCCTAAGTTTCTCCAAAGCACGCACAAGGTGCACATTATTAAACTGGTTTGCAAAACAAGAAAAGGTTGTCTGCTACAACACTGTATGCTTACAAATATCTAAACGGTAAATGGCATGTTATTTATTTTTAATTACTATGGGGGGAGAAAGAATGCAGGATTCATACATGTTACAACATGAAGAAATATTAAAACCATCTTCAGTGAAAAAAAAATCCATATAGGAAAGGCCACCCAGAACCCTTATTCACCATGTCTGCTTTCAATCCATCAAGTTTGTCCAAATAACTGAAAATCTCAGTAACACTCTAAATAACGAAAAAAGGATGAAGATGGAAACAAAAGATATACTCATACACTTGAACAATTGCTAAAAGTGGAAGCGGGGCTGTGGATTACATTATAATGTAGATACCATATGGTTTCCTGATTTTGGAGATTATGTGCTGGTTCTGCAGAAGGTACCCGTTTTGGATAAAACACAGAGAGTATTTTAGATGATGTAGCAAATGCTAGCACTTGTTCCCATTGCTAGGCATTTTCTGTACATTTTAAATGACTGGAAAGTATACTAGGTTTCAAAACAACCATGCCAATACCACAAAAGACATTTAGAGTAGACAGGCAGGAAACTTTCTTACACAGGCCAAGACTTACCCAGACGAAGTTCAAGGGAAGCTGCGATGCTCACTGCCCTTGAAGGAGTCCACGTGGAATGAAGAAGTACTGTGGGAAGTCTATTAGTAACCACCATGTCTTGGGTCCTCTGGATGACCTACTGCAGGAGAAACAGATTTGACAGATAAAATGTTCCACATAACTTCACAAAAAGTTGTTAGACTACATTCAGTAAAGCTGAATCATTTCGGATCAATTTACAATCCTATAAAATACTACCATTTACAGTCCAAAAATCACTTGCATTTCTATACACTAATAACAATCAGAAAAAAAAGTTAAGAAAATCCCACTTAAATAAAACATCTAGCAACAAACTTAATCAAGAACATGAAAGACCAGTAGTCAGAAAACTAGAAAGCACTCATAAAGAAACCAAAGAAAACACAAATACACAGAAAACTATTCCATGCTCATGCACTGGAACAGTGAGGAATTAAAAGGTCCATTCCAACCAAAGTCATCAACAAATACACTGACTGCAATCACAAAATAATATTCAATGGCATTTTTCACAGAAATAGAAATAGTCCTAATATTAGACTGCTAATGTTGAACAGGACCTTAAACGGCCAAAAAGACTCTGAGAAAGAGGAACACAGCTGGAGGCATCTTCCTATCCCTCTTCAAACTACATCACGGAGCTGGAGTGACCACCACAGTGAGGAACTGGCAGGAACACAGACACATGGACTCCAGGAGAGAAGAGAGAGCCCAGAAACGAACCCACGTGTACATGGTCAATTCCTGAAAATCAAACCAGGAACGAGCGAAGAGGAAAGGACAGTCTTCTCAAGAAACAGTGACAGGAAAACGGCCACCTACACGGAAGAACATCAGTGTTCATCCTCTACATCATCTAACGCAAATCTAACTAAAAACCCACCGTTTTGCACACGGAGCTCTTTCCCCCTGAGTCCTCTGAGATGGACCTCCAGTCAGCCCTCAGCTGGACACAAGAAACGTCTACTCCGTCCTCATTTTTCGCTCTGGCAGCGCCTCCCTGCTGGTGGGCACTGAGGCAACCCTGCTCCTCTCAGCCTGGATGCAGCCCTGTTATCCAGAAGCCTGAGCCCTGATGGTCCTGAGGAGACAAAGCTCCCGCCAGCTGCTCACGGGGCAGAGTCTAAAGGCAAAGCGTCCTGTGCCCGCGGGTCAGAAGGGGGTTTGGCGCCCCCTGCGGGCCACAAGAGAAGAGCGGGCAGCCCGGCACTCACAGACCTCAGAGGGCTCACCCAGAAGCAGCTCTGCTGCGAGCACTCAGACTGGAAGCCCAAACTGAAATGGAGCAGAATAGCTCCATGACCCTCTGCAAAACATGGCTAAGGAACAATCAGAGCCTGTATGGAATGCAGCCATAAAAAGGAACATTTTGAGTTTGTTCTAATAAAGGGGAGGGAGTCAGTCAAAGAGAGAAAAACATGGAATCTAGAAGGATGGTACTGACGAGTCTGTTCACAGAGCAGCAATGGAGATCCAGACATGGAGAACAGACTTACAGACGAGGGTGGGGAACAAGAAGGAGAGGGTGAGATGAATGGAGAGAGCAGCATGGATGCAGGTACACCAACATTTGTAAATAGACAACCAATGGGAATTTGCTGTATGATTCAGGGAACTCAAACTGGGGCTCTGTAGTGACCTAGAGAGGTGGGAATGGGTGTGAAGTGGGAGGGAGATTCAAGAGCAAGAGGACATAGGTACACCTAATGTGGATGCATGACAAATCAAACCAATATTGTAAAGCAAGGATCAATCAACTAAAAAGTAATAACTGTTTAAAAAAATATGAACATAAACACAAACTTTGCAACAAGGTAACTCCATTTTAAAAACTATAGAAATTTTAGAAAACTACAAAAGTTCTACATGACCTTTGGTCTGGGGATCAGGTCTAACATACACAAAAAAAGCCAACTTACCAAATTATGAATATAAATTATTTAAAACATTGCCTTTTATCATTTCATACATTTACCCTGTGGAGGACCTTACTCGAGAGAACCAAAAACAAATGGTTACATGAACCACAGACCACCCACCCTGGCCAGGCGACAGAGAAAAGAAAACACTTGCAGGAGTCATCTTACAACAGGAGGTCCTGGGAAGGAACAAGGAACGAACAAGCTACCACCAAGCAGAATTCTGGAGAGGTCAGGTGATGGGAGGCTCCAGTTCAGAGGTCCTACCAACCTCCCAGGATCCACTTCGCTGGAATCCATCTCGGCTGAGTGGTGGGTGTGCCCCCAAGAAGGATCCCAATTCAGAATGCCTGGCAAGAGACAAACCAGAAATGAACCCAATGACCATAAAACCTGAGACTGTGAGCCACGTGACAGAGTGGTTCTCTCCGTTTCCCTCACCCTCCTGCCCTCCACCCCGGCAGCCCTTCCCAATAAAGCCTCTCGCTTGGACAGCACTCCTCTCCTCAGACAACTCATTGCCCAGTGTCAGACAAGAACTCACTCTCAAGCCCTGGAAGGGATCCCCCTTCCTTCATCAAAAGCAATATCCAGGAGAAAATATCTCCAAAACGCTATCTTGTAGAGAAGGAAATGGCAATGGCAGCCGCTCCAGTACCATTGCCTGGAGAATCCCATGGACAGAGGAGCCTGGTAGGCTGCAACCCTGGGGTCACTAAGGGTCGGACACGACTTCACTGAGTGACTTCACTTTCACTTTTCACTTTCATGCACTGGAGAAGGACATGGCAACTCACTCCAGGGTTCTGGCCTGGAGAATCCCGAGGACAGAGGAGCCTGGTAGGCTGCTGTCTATGGGGTGGCGCAGAGTCAGGCATGACTGAAGCGACGCAGCAGCAGCAGAGAAGAAAATGGCACCACCTGCAGTACTCTGGTCTCAGAAATCCCAGGGACAGAGGAGCTTGGTGGGCTACAGTCCAAAAGCAGGGCATTTCTGACGGCAGGAAACAGTCCCAGGGAAGCTGAGCTGCTCACCAAAGGCCCCAGAGCTTTGGATAGCACACCAGAGCTGTGGCTGAGGATTCCCAGCTGCCATGCCTCTTGATCCTGGCCTCTTTCACTAGATACATGTGTGGAAAACTAGAATCTAAAATATGCCCTGGTGGTTCCATAGTAAAGAATCCACCTGCCAGTGCTGGAGATGCATGTGCGATCCCTAGGATGGGAAGATCCCACATCCAATGGAGTCTGTGTGCCACAACTGCCGAGCCTGTGCTCTAGATCCTGGAAGCCACGATGCCGAGTTCACACGCTGCAGCCACTGAAGCCCGTGAGCCTGTGCCCCTCAACAAGAGGAGACACTGCAGTGAGAAGCCTGCAAACCACTAGTTATGGCCCATGCTCACCAAAACTAGAGAAAAGCCCACACACAAAGATGCAACACAGCCAACAATAAATAAACCTGTTTTCCTAAAAAAAGGCATATCTGACAAAGAAACTGTACTCGAATTGTCCAAGAACACTAGAGCAAACAAGCCCATTCATAATTGGTAGCGACTGAAATAGACACCTGGCCACTGAGGGTATACTGATAGTAAACTATCATACAAAAACATCCTCAAGATACTGATGCCATGCACGCAGAGCCCCCTTTGAAAGACAATCTGACAGTTTTTTTCAGTAACCACGTGGGACAAGCACTGAATTCTGTGTATGACAAGCGGTGGAAGCCAGGTATCTTACCATTGGAATGCAAAGTTACAGATAAACAAAAGGACACGTTACACTGTCCATGTCGTGGTGGATCGGGTTGGAGACATCATCACAAATTACCTTTAACTGAATATGTTCAAAGGTGAGCTGGAATACATGTATATATATATCCATGTATTGTCAGCTGAGCATATTGAGCTCCTACATGTACGTTTTAAATATCATTCTCTAATAAAAGGGAACAGAAAACATCTCCGATGGCCCGGTGGTAAAGAATCTGCCTACCGATGCAGGGAACACGGGTTCAATCCCTGTGTATAAGATTCCACACGCCCACGGACAACGAAGCCTTTGAACAACTCTTGAAGTTTGCATGCTCCAGAGCCCAAGTTCTGCAAACAGAGAAAGCACTGCAATGAGAAGCCATGGCACAGCAACTAGAGGGTTGCCTCTGCTCACTACAACTAGACAAACTAGCAATAAAGACCCAGCACAGTCAAAAATAATGTAATGTTAAAAAAAGGGACAGTTCTTTGAAGAAATGACTGAGACTAGGGGTGAGACTGTAAAAATATGAGCCAGGGTCATCTTAAATTATGAGAAATTAAAGAAATTAAAGACAACTATCAAGCTGTCCAAACTGATAAAAATGAACGATGACACAGTGTTATCTGTATACATCAGCAAATAACAATCTGAAAAGGAAGTTAAACAAACAATTCCCTTTCAATCATGTCAACATTAATAAAAGACTTTGCTATGGACAGACTGAGGATGACAAGACTGGCACACTGGAAATGATACGTGATTGCTGAAAAATACCCTAAAGACATGGACAGATACCCCATAGCGATGAAAAGACTTCAGTTGGCAATACCGTGGAATGCATCTTCAATCTGAAATGAAGATTCAATATGAATTACAAAAGGCTGAAAGGGGGTTGCTAAACCACAAAAGATGCCAGCATTCTTGGCCTCCAGAAGAGAATTCCATCCAGGGCAAGTGACGAAGCTTGATGGCTCAGAGGTTTTCTGTTATAAAGTTTTATTAAAGTATAAAAGAGATCGAGAGAGATGCTGACGTAGACATTAAAAGGGGGAAGAAAGAGGACCCCCTGCTAGTCTTTAGCCAGATGTTATACAGCCACTAGCATGAAAGAAAGACAATGTCTCAGAGAATGGCACCAGGCCCCTCACCCACAGCATGCATTGAGATAACACTGGCAGCAGATGCGTCATCCCAGGTCATAAAATGATGGACATGAATCTTGAAGAAAGGCAGATTTCCAAGCACATACATAGTTTCATTCACATAGATTAAGAGAACAAGGTATGAGTAAACATACTGGTTTGTCAAGTCGTTTCTGAGCCTTTAGGGGGAACTGACCTGAAGACAGAGCCTTGGGTAAATAGTACATTAACATAACTTAAGACAAACATTTCCATACCTTAAGACAAACATTTCCATAAGAAAAAGGCATTGCTTAGTTCAAGGTTTGAGAAAGGTTAAATTCAGGTGGAGCCAGGAGTTGTCATGGCAACACAGAATTTTCCGAGAAACCTCGTTTTAAATTTGTATCAAGATGGAGAAAAAAAAGGCAACACTGTTTTGTCTCCTCCTGCCTCTTAAGAGAGAGAAAAAAACGTCTGACACTTGCAGTCTATTTTCTCTGTCTGGAGACCCCTGGCCTTCCTGCCTGGTATCCTCTCCAGGCCTTTAGGAAGCAATACACTAAGCTGCTTGGGAAAACCGCGCGGGTCTGAGCTTTATGCAAAGGGGTAAAGCGGTAAAACCGTTGGCCCCAAAGGCGAGGCTTTTCTGCGACCGCCATGTTAGTCGGCTCCGAGACTGCAAACAAAGAGGGCAGAATACATGGTTCCCTGCTCCGCCGAGTCCGAGTTCCCTTACCTGTGGTCCACAGCCCTCCGCTCTGCTCGCTGGCTGCTGATCGACGGGGACCCAGGAGCCCACGAAACGAGCATTCCCAGCTGCGATGGCGAGCCCTGAGAGCACAACCGGGAACCCCTGGCCCCGACGCGCCGCCATGGTCATCCCGCCCCAGACCCGCTCACGTGAGCCGCGCTCCTGACCAGCCGCCCAGGTTCGCCCCGCCCCCGACGCGCGCACGGGGCGCCCCGCCCCCACGCCCCCTTCCAGGACGGGCCGGCGGGACCGCGACTGCCTCCAGGTGAAACACAGGACAAGCAAATCCACCCCACCGAGCCAATCCAAGCTTTTTCTCAGCTGATCTGTCTATGATTTTGGGATAAAACTATGACTACAGAAAGCAAAGATGACCTAGGACAGCCATGATATTCTTCAGAGCCAGACCCTGGCGGGCAGAGGCTTGAAGAGGGCCCGGGAGGCCTGTGAGAAACAGCAAGCCGCTATAGTGTAGTGGTTAGGCAGGCTGGTAAGCAGGCAGACTGTGGTCTATAAGTCAGGAGTTCAAGTCTCCAATGTAACCCTTTTGCTCTTAGGGGGCGGGGGACCGCAAGAGGCGGGGTTTAGACTAGAAAAGTTTATTTTTATTTTAGAGGTTTATTGTTATGTTTAGGGTTAGGGTTTGGGCAACTCCCCCACTTGTTAGGGTTCGGGTTCGGGGTTAGGGTTAGAATTCGGGGACCCCCCTCTTCTTAGAGTTTGGATTCGGGTTAGGGTTCAGGTCAGGGTCAGGGTTCAGGTTACAGTTAGGGTTGGCATTAGTGTTAGGGATATGGCTTAAAGTGAGTGCTAATAGGGCCCATAGTGCTTTATTAGCCTGCCCTGGTGGGCTGAGGCTTGAAGAGTGCCTGGGAGCAACGTATAACCCATTGAATCTGGGTAGCATAGTTGTTAGGCGGACAGCCAAGTAAACAAGCAATCTGGCTCCGTGGGTCAGAAGTTCAAGTCCAGGCTTATCTCTTTTGCTTTTAGCGGGTGGGGGACCGCAAGGGGCGGGGCTTAGGCCAGAAAAGTTTCTTTTTACTTTACAGTTTTATTGTGAGGGTTAGGGTAAGGATTCCGGCATCCCCTCAACTTGTTAGGGTTCAGGTTCAGAGTTCGGGTTCGGGGAATCCCCTCTCTTCTTAGGGCTTGGATTCGGGTTCGGGTTAGAGTTCAGGGTTCGGGTTTGCAGTCCGCGGTTCGTGTTTGGGGTTTGGAGTTCAGGGTTTGGGGTTAGGGCTTCGCGGTTCTAGTTTGGGGTTTGGGGTTCCGATTAGGGGTTCAAGGTCCAGCTTAGGGGTTTGGGATTTGGGGTTCGGGTGAGGGGTTCGCGGTTCGGGTTTGGGATTTGAGGATCGGGTTAAGGGTTTGGGGTTTGGGGTTTGGGGATCAGGTTAGGGGTTCTTGGTTTGGGTTGGGGTTCGCAGTTCGGGTTTGGGGTTTGAGGTTAGGGTTAGGGGTTTGGGGTTCGCGGTTTGGGTTGGGGGTTCGCGGTTTGGTTTGGGGTTTGGGGTTTGGGTTAGGGGTTCGCGCTTAGGGTTTGGGGTTAGGGGTTCGCGGTTTGGGTTTGGGGTTTGGGGTTCGCGGTTAGGGTTTGGGGTTTGGGGTTCGGGTTAGGGGTTCGCGGTTTAGGGGTTTGGGGTTTGGAGTTTGGGATTTGGGTCAGGGGTTTGCGATTTCGGGTTCCTGTTATGGGTTTGGGGTTTGGGTTCAGGGTTGGGGTTCGGGGGTTTGGGGATTTGGGTTTGGGGTTCGGGGATTGGGGTTCGGGGTTCCGATTAGGGGTTCAGTATGTGAGGTTTGTGGTTCGGGGGTCGAGATTTGAGGTTTGGGGTTCGGGGGTTTGGGTTCATGGTTTGGGGTTGGGGGTGTGAGGTGCAGTTTCGAGTTTCGCTGTTCGGGTTAGGAGTTAGGGGTTGGCGGTTTGGGGTTTGGCTTAGGGGTTTGGGGTGTGCGGTTTGGGGTTTGAGGTTTGGGGTTCCGGTTAGGGGTTTGGGGTTTGGGGTTCGGGTTGGGGGTTTGGAGTTTGGGTTTGGGGGTTTGGGTTTCGGGTTTTAGGGTTCAGTTTCGGTGTTCGCAGTTGGGCTTTGGGGTTCAGGTTAGGGGTTTGCGATTGGGGTTAGGGGTTTGGGTTTGGGTTCGGGGTGTGGGGTGTGGGGTACAGGTTAGGGGTTTTGGTTCAGGGTTTAGGGTTCAGTTTACGGGTTTGCGGTTCCAGTAAGGGATTAGGGGTGTGCGGTTTGGGTTTGGGTTTAGGTTTGGGGTTCGGGTTAGCGGTTTGGGGTTCGGGGTTTGGGTTCCGGATTTGGGGTTCGGGGTTCGAGTTATGGATTCGGGGTTTGGGCTACGTGGATCGGTGTTTGCGGTTTGGGGTATGGGGGTCGGGGTTTGGGTTTGGGGTTTGGGACTCGGGTTAAGGTTTGGGTTCGGGTTAGGGTTAGGGGTTCACGGTTCGGGTTAGGGGTTTGGGGTTCCCAGTTCGGGGTTTGGGGTTTGCAGTTGGGATAGGGGTTCGGATGCAGGGTATGGGGTTTGGGGTTCGGGTTCCATGTTTGGGGTATGTGGTTCGGGGTTTGGGGTACGTGGTTCATTGTTTGGGGTATGGGGTTCCGGTTAGGGTGTTGCAGTTTGGACTTTGGGGTATGGCTTAGGAGTTTGGGGTCAAGGGTTTAGGTTTTGGGGTTTCGATTCAGTTTAGACGTTAGCGCTTTGGGTTTGGCATCAGGCTTTGGGGTTTGGGGTTTGGGGCTCGAGGTTCGGGATTCATGGATTGGGGTTCGGTTTAGGGGTTCGCTGATCAGGTTAGGGGTTAGTGATTGGGGTTGGTGTTTTAAGGTAGGGGATTGCAGTTCAGGTTATGGGTTAGGGGTTTGGTGCTTGGTTTTCGGGTTTGGATTAGAAGTTCAGCTAGGGGTTTGGGTTAGGGGATCCTGATTCAGGTTGGAAGTTCGGTCCTTGGGGTTCGAGATTTGGATTCGGTATATGGGTTGAGGTACACGGTTTGATGTTTGGGTTCGGAGTTTGGGGTTACTGGTTCTGACTATGGGCTTGGGGTTTGGGGTATGGGGTTCGGCTGAGGGTTAGAGGTTCGCGCTTTGGGGTGTTGGTTTAGAGATTGGACTTTGGGTTTGGGATTTAGGGGTCGGTGTTCGGGCTCGGGGTTGGGTTAGGGTTCAGGTTCACGGTTTGGAGACTGGAGCTCGGGATTCGGTTTCTGGGTTCGGGATATAGGGTTTTGAAGTCAGGGTGGAGTTCGTGGTTTGGAGTCCCAGTTAGGGGATAGTGAGTGACACAAAGCCAAGGGATCCAGCAATACGAGCTCTGTCAGAGGGAAGGGAAGGGCAACTGCAGGGCTTCTCCAGCTGTAGCTTGGCCTCCCAGACTCAGCGCCGCATGGAGAGCACAAGATTCCCAGGGCCCCTGGCTGGAGTCTGCAACTCCACACACCCGGATGCTGAATCCGTGAGCGCCCAGAAGGTGCCTGACAGACGTCATTTCCCTAGTGCTCTCCTCCACAGCAGAGATGTGTGCAGGTGGTTGGGGCTTGCCCCTGCGTGTCTGGGCTCCCGTCCAGAGCCCCAGCTCAGGGAAGCAGCTCCTGAGCCAAGACGTGTAGGAGGCGCGGGGCGGCCCCGCCTGGAAGCCTAGTGCACAGCATGCGGGAAGCGAGCCTCCTCGGGAGAAGAGGAGGCAGCCCACCTGCGTGCGGCAACAATCACTGCTTGGCTGGAGCCGAGTGCGCCTCCAGTACGGCAGAGCTCCAGCTCTGCTCAGAGGCCCGATCTGGCAGAGTTGCTGGCGTGAGGCTGCTCTGCCCTGGGCGAGCCTTGCCCAGACTTGCCTCGCGGCTAGGCTTCCAGTTCAGGAAGGAGCAGGCTGCGCGAGACTGGGAGATGCTACTGGCGCCTTCCTGGCCTCAGCTCCACTCCTGCCTTGCCTTTGCACCTAGTCCCCAGGCGTTCTTGTGGAGGGCTTAGTTGCCAGTGGGTTGCACACTGTCAAGCGCTCCAGCAGTGAGGGCTCTATTAGAGGCAATGGGAGGGCAACTGCAGGGCTCCTCCAGCGGAGGCTAGAACGCCCAGACTCTGAAGAGCACAGAGAGCACAAGGCTCACAGGGCCCCTGGCTGGGGTCTGCAGCCCCACACACGCGGAGGATGACTCCGTGAGCGCCCAGAAGGTGCCTGACAGACGTCATTTCCCTAGTGATCTCCTCCCCAGCAGAGACGTGTGCAGGTGGTTGGGGCCTGCCCCTGCCTGTCTGGGCTCCCGTCCACATCCCCAGCTCAGGGAAGCAGCTCCTGAGCCAAGACGTGTAGGAAGCCCGGGGCGGCCCCCACTGGAAGCCTAGTGCACAGCATGCGGGAAGCGAGCCTCCTCGGGAGAAGAGAAGGCAGCCCTGCTGCGTGCGGCTGCATTCACTGCTTTGGCGGAGCCGAGTGCGCCTCCAGTACGGCAGAGCTCCAGCTCTGCTCAGAGGCCAAATCTGGCAGAGTTGCTGGCGTGAGGCTGCTCTGCCCTGGGCGAGCCTTGCCCAGAATTGCCTCGCGGCTAGGATTCCAGTGCAGGAAGGAGCAGGGTCACGAGACTGGGAGATGCTACTGGCGCCTTCCTGGCCTCAGCTCCACTCCTGCCTTGCCTTTGCATCTAGTCCGCAGGCGTTCTTGTGGAGGGCTTAGTTGCCGGTGGGTTGCACACTGCCAAGCGCTCCAGCAGTGAGGGCTTTATTAGAGGCAAAGTGAGAGCAACTGCAAGTCTCAACTTGAGGTTGCTTGACCGCCCAGACTCAGCACAGCATGGAGAGCACAAGGCTCACAGGGCCCCTGGCTGGGGTCTGCAGCCCCACACACGGGGAGGCTGACTCAGTCAGCGCCTAGAAGGTGCCTGACAGACGTCATTTCCCTAGTGCTCTCCTCCCCAGCAGAGACGTGTGCAGGTGTTTGGGCCTGCCCCTCCGTGTCTGGGCTCCCGTCCACAGCCCCAGCTCAGGGAAGCAACTCCTCAGCCAAGACCTGTGGGAGGCGCATGGGGCCCCGCCTGGAAGCCTAGTGCACAGCATGCGGGAAGCGAGCCTCCTCGGGAGAAGAGAAGGCAGCCCTGCTACGTGTGGCTGCTTTCACTGCTGTGGCGGAGCCGAGTGCGCCTCCAGTACGGCAGAGCTCCAGCTCTGCTCAGAGGCCCGATCTGGCAGAGTTGCTGGCGTGAGGCTGCTCTGCCCTGGGCGAGCCTTGCCCAGAATTTCCTCGCGGCTAGGCTTCCAGTCCAGGAAGGAGCAGGCTGCGCGAGACTGGGAGATGCTACTGGCGCCTTCCTGGCCTCAGCTCCACTCCTGCCTTCCCTTTGCACCTAGTCCCCAGGCGATCTTGTGGAGGGCTTAGTTGCCGGTGGGTTGCACACTGCCAAGCGCTCCAGCAGTGAGGGCTCTATTAGAGGCAATGTGAGTGCAACTGCAAGTCTCCTCTTGCGGTTCCTTGACCGCCCAGACTCAGCACAGCACGGAGAGCACAAGTCTCACAGGTCCCCTGGCTGGAGTCTGCAGCCCCACACACGCGGAGGCTGACTCCGTGAGCGCCCAGAAGGTGCCTGAGAGACGTCATTTCCCTAGTGCTCTCCTCCCCAGCAGAGACGTGTGCAGGTGGTTTGGGCCTGCCCCTGCGTGTCTGGGCTCCCGTCCACAGCCCCAGCTCAGGGAAGCAGCTCCTCAGCCAAGACCGGTAGGACGCGCGGGGCTCCCCCGCCTGGAAGCCTAGTGCACAGCATGTGGGAAGCGAGCCTCCTCGCGAGAAGAGGAGGCAGCCCAGATGCGTGCGGCTGCAATCACTACTTGGGCGGCGCCGAGTGTGCCTCCAGTACGGGAGAGCTACAGCTCTGCTCAGAGGCCCGATCTGTCAGAGTGCTGGCGGGAGGCTTCTCTGCCCTGGGCGAACCTTGCCCTGACTTGCCTCGCGGCTAGGCTTCCATTCCAGAAAGGAGCGGGCTTCGCGAGACTGGAAGATGCTACTGGCGGCTTCCTGGCCTCAGCTCCACTCCTGCCTTGCCTTTGCACCTAGTCCCCAGGCGATCTTGTGGAGGGCTTAGTTGCCCCTGGGTTGCACACTGCCAAGCGCTCCAGCAGTGAGGGCTCTATTAGAGGCAATGGGAGGGCAACTGCAGGGCTCCTCCAGTGGTTGCTTGACCGCCCAGACTCAGCACAGCATGGAGAGCACAAGGCCCACAGGGCCCCTGGCTGGGGTCTGCAGCCCCACACACGCGGAGGCTGACTCGGTGAGCGCCCAGAAGGTGCCTGACAGACGTCATTTCCCTAGTGCTCTCCTCCCCAGCAGAGACGTGTGCAGGTGGTTGGGGCCTGCCCCTGCGTGTCTGGGCTCCCGTCCACAGCCCCAGCTCAGGGAAGCAGCTCCTGAGCCAACCTGTGGGAGGCCCAGGGGGTCCCACCTGGAATCTGAGTTTAGAGCATGCGGGAAACGAGCCTCCTCGGGAGAAGAGAAGGCAGCCCTGCTACGTGAGGCTGCTTTCACTGCTTTGGCGGAGCCGAGTGCGCCTCCAGTACGGCAGACCTCCAGCTCGGCTCAGAGGCCCGATCTGGCAGAGTTGCTGGTGTGAGGCTGCTCTGCCCTCCGCGAGCCTTGCCCAGACTTGCCTCGCCGCTAGGCTTCCAGTCCAGGAAGGAGCAGGCTGCGCGAGACTGGGAGATGCTACTGGCGCCTTCTTGGCCTCAGCTCCACTCCTGCCTTGCCTTTGCACCTAGTCCCCAGGCGTTCTTGTGGAGGGCTTAGTTGCCGGTGGGTTGCCACTGCCAAGCGCTCCAGCAGTGAGGGCTTTATTAGAGGCAAAGTGAGAGCAACTGCAAGTCTCAACTTGCGGTTGCTTGACCGCCCAGACTCAGCACAGCATGGAGAGCACAAGGCTCACAGGGCCCCTGGCTGGGGTCTGCAGCCCCACACACGGGGAGGCTGACTCAGTCAGCGCCTAGAAGGTGCCTGACAGACGTCATTTCCCTAGTGCTCTCCTCCCCAGCAGAGACGTGTGCAGGTGTTTGGGCCTGCCCCTCCGTGTCTGGGCTCCCGTCCACAGCCCCAGCTCATGGAAACAGCTCCTCCGCCAAGACCTGTAGGAGGCGCGGGGCACCCCCGCCTGGAAGCCTAGTGCACAGCATGCGGGAATCGAGCCTCCTCGCGAGAAGAGGAGGCAGTCTGTTGTCTGTGGCTGCTTTCACTGCTTTGGCGGAGCCGAGTGCGCCTCCAGTACGGCAGATCTCCAGCTCTGCTCAGAGGCCTGATCTGGCAGAGTTGCTGGCGTGAGGCTGCTCTGCCCTGGGCGAGCCTTGCCCAGACTTGCCTCGCGGCTAGGCTTCCAGTCAAGGTAGGAGCAGGCTGCACGAGACTGGGAGATGCTACTGGCGCCTTCCTGGCCTCAGCTCCACTCCTGCCTTGCCTTTGCACCTAGTCCCCAGGCGTTTTTGTGGAGGACTTAGTTGCCGGTGGGTTGCACACTGCCAAGCCCTCCAGCAGTGAGGGCTCTATTAGAGGCAATGGGAGGGCAACTGCAGGGCTCCTCCAGTGGTTGCTTGACCGCCCAGACTCAGCACAGCACGGAGAGCACAAGGCTCACGGGGCCCCTGGCTGGGGTCTGCAACCACAAACACCGGAGGCGAACTCCGTGAGCGCCTTGAAGGTGCCTGGCAGACGTCATTTCCCTAGTGCTCTGCTCCCCAACAGAGACGTGTGCAGGTGGTTGGGGCCTGCCCCAGCGTGTCTGGGCTCCCGTCCACAGCCCCAGCTCAGGGAAGCAACTCCTCAGCCAAGACCTGTGGGAGGCGCATGGAGCCCCGCCTAGAAGCCTAGTGCACAGCATGCGGGAAGCGAGCCTCCTCGGGAGAAGAGAAGGCAGCCCTGCTACGTGCGGCTGCTTTCACTGCTGTGGCGGAGCCGAGTGCGCCTCCAGTATGGCAGAGCTCCAGCTCTGCTCAGAGGCCCGATCTGGCAGAGTTGCTGGCGTGAGGCTGCTCTGCCCTGGGCGAGCCTTGCCCAGAATTTCCTCGCGGCTAGGCTTCCAGTCCAGGAAGGAGCAGGCTGCGCGAGACTTGGAGATGCTACTGGCGCCTTCCTGGCCTCAGCTCCACTCCTGCCTTGCCTTTGCACCTAGTTCCCAGGCTCTCTTGTGGAGGGCTTAGTTGCCGGTGGGTTGCACACTGCCAAGCGCTCCAGCAGTGAGGGCTCTATTAGAGGCAATGGGAGGGCAACTGCAGGGCTCCTCCAGTGATTGCTTGACCGCTCAGACTCAGCACAGCACGGAGAGCACAAGGCCCACAGGGCCCCTGGCTGGGGTCTGCAGCCCCACACACGCGGAGGCTGACTCAGTGAGCGCCTAGAAGGTGCCTGACAGACGTCATTTCCCTAGTGCTCTCCTCCCCAGCTGAGACGTGTGCAGGCGGTTTGGGCCTGCCCCTGGGTGTCTGGGCTCCCGTCCACAGCCCCAGCTCAGGGAAGCAGCTCCTGAGCCAAGACCTGTGGGAGGCACAGGGGGCCCCACCTGGAAGCCTAGTTTACAGCATGCGGGAAGCGATCCTCCTCGGGAGAAGAGAAGGCAGCCCTGCTGCGTGCGGCTGCATTCACTGCTTTGGCGGAGCCGAGTGCGCCTCCAGTACGGCAGAGCTCCAGCTCTGCTCAGGGGCCCGATCTGGCAGAGTTGCTGGCGTGAGGCTGCTCCTCCCTGGGCGAGCCTCTCCCAGACTTGCCTCGCACCTAGGCTTTCAGTCCAGGAAGGAGCAGGCTGCGCGAGACTGGGAGATGCTACTGGCGCCTTCCTGGCCTCAGCTCCACTCCTGCCTTGCCTTTGCACCTAGTCCCCAGGCGTTCTTGTGGAGGGCTTAGTTGCCGGTGGGTTGCACACTGCCAAGCGCTCCAGCAGTCAGGGCTCTGTTAGAGGCAATGGGAGGGCAAATGCAGGGCTCCTCCAGCGGTGGCTTGACCGCTTAGACTCAGCACAGCACGGAGAGCACAAGGCTCACAGGGCCCCTGGCTTTGGTCTGCAGCCCCACACACGCAGAGGCTGACTCCGTGAGCTCCCAGAAGTTGCTTGACAGACGTCATTCCCTTGTGCTCTCCTCCCCAGCAGAGAGGTTTGCAGGTGGTTGGGTCCTGCACTTGCGTCTTTGAGCTCCTGCGCACAACCCAGCTCAGGGGATGCAGCCCTAAGCCAAACCTGCAGGAGGCGAGGGTCGGCTCGCCTGGATGCGGAGTGCACAGCATGTGGGGAATCGAGCTTCCTCGGAGGTAGATGAGGCAGCACAGCCGCCTGCCGCTACAAGCCCTGGTTGTTCAGAGTCAAGTGCGCCTCCTCTAGGGCATATCTCCAGGTCTGCTCAGAGACCCGATCTGGCAGAGTTCCTGGAGCAAGGCTGCTCTGCCCTGGGCAAGCCTTGCCAAGACGTGCCTCGCTGCTAGGCTCTTGCCCATGAAGGAGCAGGCTGTGCGGGGCTGGTATACCCCACGGGCGCCTTCCTTGCCTCAGCTCTGATCCTGCCCTGCCTTTGCAGGTAGGCCCCAGGCGTTCTTGTGGAGGAGTTAGGGGCCGGTGGGTTCCACATTGCCACAGGCTAGAGCAGTGAGAGCTCTGTCAGAGGGAATGGAAGGGCAACTGCTGGGCTCCTTCAGTTTTTGCTTGGCTGCCCAGACATGTGCCGCACGGAGAGCACCATACACCGAGGGCCCCTGACTGGGATCTGCAGTCCCCAGACTCGGAGACTCAGTCCGTGGACGCCCAGCAGGTGCCTGACAGATGTATATTCCCTAGTGCTCTCGTCCCCAGCAGAGTCGTGTGCAGGTGGTTGGGGCCTGCTCCTGCATGTCTGGGCTCCCGCCCACAGCCCCAGCTCAGCGGAAGCAGCCCCTGAGGTAAGACCTGTAGGAGAAGCAGGAGGCCCCTGCCTGGAAGCCGAGTGCGCAGCATGAGGGGAAACGAGCCTCCTCGGGGGAAATGAAGCAGCCCAACCGCGTGCAGCTGCAAGCCCAGTTTGGGCGGAGTCGAGTGCGCCTCCACTACTGCAGAGCTGCAGCTCTGCTCAGAGGCCCGATCTGGCAGAGTTCCTGGCGTGAGGCTGCTCTGCTCTGGGCGAGCGTTGCCCAGACTTGCCTCGCTGCTAATGTTAGTTCCCAGGAAGGAGCAGGCTGCGCGAGGCTCGGAGACACCACTGGCGCCTTCCTGGCCTCAGCACCGCTCCTGCCTTGCCTTTGCACCTAGGCCCCAGGCATCCTTGTGGAGGTTTTAGGGGCTGGTGTGTTTCACACTGTCAAGGGCTCCAGCAGTGAGAGCTCTGTTCGAGGGAAGGGAAGGGTATATTTGGAGTACAATCCTTTATCAGATATGAGGCCCACACCCTCAGCCTGAACCCTCACCCCGAACCCTTACCCTCACCCACACCCTCACCCTGAACCCTCACGCCTCACCCCTCACCCTAACAAGTTGGGGGGCTCTTCCCCAAACTCTAACCTTAACCCTACTGCCGGGGTCCAGCCCCAGTGGATCCAGGGTGATTTGAAGTTGGGGGCAGAGCCGGCATCTTTAGAAAAATACATATTTAATCACAGATATAGAGAGATTAGAAATGGTTAGTGCAGTAGGAAGATTAGTGGAGAAAAGGAGGCTGAATAACTTAGATTACGTGGAATAGCATCCATGTTCCAGATGGGAATTCAGCCAGAAAACTCGGAGCAAGAAAGAAGTGACATGGGGGAATCAGTCTTTCCGGAAACTGATCCGATTTCTTTATTTTTGGGTTTGCTTATATACCTTTTGTTACACATAGGGATGAATACAGAGTCACGTGGGGGTCAGCAGTCCTGACCTTTATCAAAATCAGGTGCTTCACATAAATGTATAAAAAAGGTCTTAGGGATATTACATCATCTTCTGGCCATGAGTGAGACCTGCTGACATTTTATGATCCTTTCTTTCTGATAACCAAAAAACTTCTTTTTTCCAAGTGTGTTTTTTCTCAAACCAGGCACCACCCTCCAAATAAAGCTGCATTCCTATAGGGTGTGGGTGTAGTGAGTTACAATCAAGAAAGGAATTTACTTAACCCAAGGTTAACAGGATTCATCTTAAAGGTTAATACTTATTTCTCCTATATGTTAGTTATATTCATTAGAAGGGTAGGGAACATGGAGATTTAGCAGCAAACATCAGCCCAACAAATGAAAATCCTTTCACCAATGCTCCCCTTAAGATCTATTTAGTCTTAAGATATGATAAAGTTACATTCTTACATAGCAAGGATACAGTGATTTATAGCAAAGTCCAGTGGTCTATTACAAAAGAGAAAATCCATTAGCTAAAAAGTCTAGTATTGCTAACATCAAAAACGACTGTATTTCCTTTTCTATATTCCAAATACATTGATTAATATATTCCCAAGTGCCTAAGGATATGGAGGCCTGGCGGCAATCATTGACTCAACAAGAAGAAAAAGCCCTATGCTAATTAAGACTCTCCAAAACTCTGTGCTGTTTATGGTTAAGAGGTAGTAAACAATCATGTGGCAGGAGTATGGATAATCCTGTCACACAAGCTAGTCTGTCAGCAGAGAGGTTTGACCTGAGACATCCTTGTCCCACCCAGAGCAGGGAATTAGCAGCAATTATTGACACAACAAATGAAAAAGCCCTTCACCAAATGATTCCTAACCAACCCATTATACTAATAATTTCTAACTCCCCAAAATAATTTGCCTTTAGTAAGTCTAAAACATCTCCTGCCTCTCAGATTGGGAGGCTGTAAATCACATGTGGCCGGACTAACCTATACAGGTGGGCTAGATAACCTTCAGAGCAGTCCGGAAGCTGAAACACTCTTGTCACGCCCAAGAATTTGTATTGCCTTGGAGCTGCACGTTTACTCCTTCTCCGAGAGAAACGGTTATTGGGGAGAGCCCCCTGTAAAGTCAGAGGTGTAGGTGAGAGCATAAAACAGAGTCTGGTTTTGGGGTAGATGCTCGGGAACAGGGGGTTTCCTGAGGCTTGATCACGCCTTTGCGTATGCCAAGCCTTCTTCCTCATGACCTTTGCCATGGGCAGAGCTCCTCACGCTGGCCCCCGGCACCCTACCCTAACCGGACACCCTATCCACATCCTAAACCTAACCCACATCATAGTCACGCCCTCAACCCTATACTTACCCTTGAAGCACGTACCCGCCTCATCTTCATTTTTGACACTTCCCATGCATAACAAAAGACAAGGTCGTAATGTTTCAAACATGGATCCAAGACCCATTATCCACATAAAAAGAATATACATACTCTGATCACATCATTTAAATCTCTTGCATCACCAAAATACCTCTCCACCACGTATCCAATCGCCATTGATGGATCACATCTATCTCATATATTTCATAACTTAGCAGTCAAATACGCAGCAGTAATCTGGGTAATTATATACACAAGATATATTTATACCATAAATATTTCAACACATTCCACTTTCTACGATGAGTTCAATCTTCACAAAAGTAGGATGAATAGCACCTGTTTCCACTAGGATCCATATCATTGCACAAAGTGACAGTGAGCGTGAAAATCTTAATGATGACCACCAGTAAGAAGGTCAGCACGGTTGATATCACAGATTTTTCAGTGTTCCAATACAAGTTCTACCCAAATCCATAAGGAGAGACGTACGCATAGGAAACTACACATTGAAAGCAAGTCTATTGAGG
Organism: Capricornis sumatraensis; assembly: GCF_032405125.1. Taxonomy (NCBI): domain Eukaryota; kingdom Metazoa; phylum Chordata; class Mammalia; order Artiodactyla; family Bovidae; genus Capricornis; species Capricornis sumatraensis. The sequence continues at coordinate 6,808,463 of NW_027184616.1, read as the reverse complement.
TAAATATTGGACATCAATTGTGTGAATCTTTAAGGCATAACTGCAGACATTCTTCAGACATTCTTCAAATTCATAAAATGACCACAAAGTATGGCTATGTACAATCCATTCGGTTTTATAAACCACTCATGAATAACCTCACAAGCCATTGAAAACCAGATGACAATTTCAAATAGCTTTGATCTACAAACAAGGCTGTAAGACAGAAAGTTAAAATCGAAATACATGAAGTAAATCCTCAATAGATAGGAAAACATCCCATGGTAGTGAAGTCAAATAACATTAGTTATTAGGGCTTTCATGCACAGACTCATCTCCGATCGATGTGATCTCAATTTATATTTGGCAAAATATACGAAAGCTGATCTTAACAGTCATATTATTTTTCTTTGTACCCCTAAAAAGAAAAATGAACATGAAAAACTAAATTAAACTTGGAGACTCACATTTCCCAATCGGTATACAAAGCAACGGCATGTCAAACTTTCTAATTCACATATGCATTTAAATGAAATTGGATGAAATCCCCCTAAATTAACACGTACTTCTATGCCCAATGTTTCACAAGGCAGAAAACACTCAATGAATGAAACTGAGAGGGTAACAGCCAGGAAGGCCAGGGGTCTCCAAAGGGAGGAAACGGGGTGCAAGTGTCAGACAGTTGTTATCTGTCACTTCCCAGGCAGGAGGAAACAAGCTGTTCTCTTTCTTCCCCTTCTCGATACAAATTTAAAAAGGTTTTCTCTTACAATTCTGTGTTGCTATAATGACACCTGGTTCCACCTGAACTTCACTTTTCTCATACTTTGAGCTGACCAAGGCATTTTTCTTATGGAAAGGTTTGCCTTAAGCCATGTGAATGTACTATGTATTTACCCTAGACTCTATCTTCAAGGAGGTTCTGCCTAAAGGCTCAGAACTGACTTGACAAACCAATTAGCTTTACTCATACATGGTTCTCCTGATCTATGTGAATGAAGCTATCTATTTGCTCATATCAATCATTTTATGGCCCAGGATGACTGACCTGGTGCCACGGTCATCTCCATATATCTTGTGGGTGAGGGGTCTGCTGCCATTCCTTTCTCTAATGAGTAGACTGCTAGTAGCTAGATAACATCCAGCTAAAGATGAGTAGGGGGGCACTCTTTCTGCCCCCTTCTGATGTCTATGTCAGAAGCTTTCTCTCTTTTATACTTTCATAAAACGTTGCGACACAAAAGCTCTGAGTGATCAAGCCTCATCACTGGCCCCGGGTTGAATTCTTCCTCTAAGGAGCCCAAGAATTCAAGCATCTTTCATGGTTAGACAACAACCTTTAAAAACAATGGTCTTTTCAAAACAAATGATGATAAGTGATGAGTATGCAGATGTCTACGAATGAAACGGGACCCATATGTCAAACCACATAAAAATATATCTTCCCTCAACATACATATAACACAATCAGGCCTTCATATGCATTGATTCGCCAACTATCAACTCATACAAATATGGATGTAAAATATCACAATACATTCCAAAGTTGAAAAGTGATGGATATTGACTTTCGCCCGCTGGTGATTCTTTTTATGTCATCTCCATTATATTAGCTATGACAATGAAGCATGTGCTGTGCTAAGTCACTTACATTGTGTCCAACTCTTTGGGATCGTATGGACTAGGCCCCACCAGGCTCCTCTCTCCATGAGATTCTCTAGGCAAGGATACTGGAGTGGGTTGCCATGCTCTCCCTCAGGAGATCTTCCTGCCCCAGGGATCGAATCCATATCTCCTATGTCTCCTGCATGGGTATGTTCCGCATGTTCTTTACCACTAGAACCACCTGGGAAGCCCCAAGACACATGAACATCAGTGGATTTGGGGATCCACGGGCCATATACAGAACCATTCCTCCAACAAAACTGAAGAATGACTTTAAAATCTCAAACAAAACATGAGTGTATGTGTTCACAAATTTCACGGAGCAAGGGTTTCTTCGATCTGAAAGCTGGCATCGATGAAGGACTGTGTGAAGAATGCTTCCAAGTCTATTTGGCAAACACAACCTAAGTTGGCTATATTTAGTCCTCAGATGAATGGAATGTCATGAGTACTGGTCGTTTCAAATAAGTAGCATGTGAAGCTGTTTACACTTATTGGGACGCGTGGTAGGCCACATTCACACATTTCAGTAGCATTGGTGCCAAAACGATACATTTCTCAGGGGAAGCTTCTACATGGACTCTTGGGATCAGAGCTCTAACTCATACACACATGCTTTTCCTTTTAAAATGATCCTGCATGATACGCAAACAAAACACTGGATGAACACCTAGACGGTGAGCTCTGTACTAAATGATTTTAAAGCCAGTAGATGGAATGAGCTCATGAGGAAGACTACAAACGAGTCATCTTCTTCAACTTGGTCAAACTGCTCACAGTCATACAAGTGAATGAAAAGTTGAGCCTGTTGTCATTCAATCTGTTTAAAAGAAATAGAATAATACAACAAATTAGTAAATCTTATTTTCTTAATAAACATTGTATGATTTCTGCACAGCTTTGTTACTGGCATGAATAGAATATCTACAATAGTAACTTATCACATTAAAATGGATTCACATTCGATATCGATTCACATCTATAAGTGATGTCATAGCTGTTTGATACTATTGCTTGAATGAATGCAACTTATGTGACTTCACAAACTACAAACACGACTAACATAATAGCTATTAAAAAACCTTGAGTGACATGAGCGTGAAGACTTAGTAGAGTTGCTCTCAAGAATAATGATACTATTATTCACTCCAGCCATAGTACTGGAATCTGTACATTCACACCCCTGCAAAAGAGACGGAAAGGATAGAATAATAATAAAGGAACTTCATAACTATATTCCTACTGTAAACATTCAACATGACGTTTTCTTTTAAACTGACTCTCATATTTGGTCTACTGTAACCTCTTCTGTGTTCATTTTATGCTAAACTTATTGCTAACAGTAAAATTACCATATGAGCTCTAATTAATTTTTTTTTACTTGCAAAGCTAGTGATAGAACCAAAGGCCAATATCTACATCAAACAGGAGGAACGGAATGGAAACTGTAAACAATTTTATGGAATAACATTTCCGTGCTCCTACTCAGTCAAACAGACATTCAAAAGGATGTGATTTTTCTGACAGTTTATTTCGGAAACTTGGAAGTGGATGACTGCAAACAATAAAACGAATAATATATTGATACATAATATTAATAATATACACTGGGTCATTCTTTTTTCTGTTCTGCCACAGCTAACTGACTGGAAGTCAGTTGTCGTAACTACTACTAACATAAGACCCTCACCGATAAGTGAAGATATATACGAAAATCCATAATAGATCCAAAAACCATCAAAGATAGAATGGTAATAAAAAAATACAGTGACAGTTTAGTTGGTATAAGAAACAGGATGATTATGAAAGCAAAGCCAACAATCATGGATAGGCCATGGAAGCCCGTGGCTGTCACGACTGTTGACTTGGATCCTTCATCTCAGATTGTTAAAAGTGCATGGTAAAATCCAGAGGTTTGCAGCAGTGGTAACCTCCTGAACAGACTGAAATAAAAAGGGTTTCCAGAATATCCTGACGATTTCCATCTACTAGGCTGTGGTGAGCTCAAGCAATACATACTCCAGAGGACAGAAGACAGACAGGTTGGGAACACGTCTACTGCACTTAGGGAGAAAGGGAATGTTGCTACTCAGCCTAGTCCAAGTGTAGAAGCAACACCTCGGTGATTCGACCTTTAAAGACTCGATACATATGAGAACGACTGGTATGAATAAACCTTCAGAAGTGCCTTCTCAGACCTCCTCCCATCATAAGCACAAGCATAATGAAAACACTGAGTTTTCATGGTCTCACGCAAAATTAGACTCACTTATGACTTTGCTTTGAGAAGAGTTGAACTACTCATTGTTAAAGAGAAATGATCCTTTCTTCTCTGAAGATCTGTGAATCATTCATAGGGTGTGGTGAATAAACTACTTAAGGATCTAATACATAAAAATGCAATAGGCTAAGCACAGAGATGTTTTTCTCCCTTCTCAAAGGATGGAACATTTTGTATTTGCACTGATTTTATGTCTTGACTTCATGTACAATTATACAGTGATTTTTTTAGTTGACATACAATAGGACTAAAAATATTGATATAATACTAATAACTCATGTTGGTATGTGTGGTTGTCACATAGGATTCACAGGAGATTTAAATTCACAGTTGTCAATGTAAAGGATGAATGCTATTTAGCTTCTTCGTGAATCTAGACCACGAATGAAGAGTTTTCCTCAACATATTTCACTGAGGGAAATACAAGGATGATAGGCATAATACTATGCTTCGACTCATGGATATCTAAGCATTGCTCACAATACAGATCTGATTTTCGAAATCAGGGTTCTTTCAGTGTCCTTGAACAGCATTTGTTTTTCTGTATACAGAAGAAAAAAACTCCTGAGTATCAAACTTGTTCACATAAAACATGTGTATGAATTGTTACCTTCCTGAACCAGGGATCAAACCCACGTCACTTCCACCTCCTGCACTGGTAGGCAGATTATTTATTTATCAACTGCGCCACCTGGGAATCGACATACATTTCAAGGACCACTGCCATCAGCTTCTACTGTTCATGACCAAAGTAGGAGAAACAACATTGGAAGAAGTACTCAAAAGGGTACTCATAGGAAGTACTCATAAGTCAAGGAACTGTTATACTGGGTACTCTCGTTATTACTTGGACAAGTCAGTTCCTCCGATGATGATGGCTATAACTGAAAAATTACTACAAATGCATGGGATGCGATGTCTACATGATAAATGTGTTCCTCTTACACTATTGCTTCAGGGATGCCTACTCCAGCATGAAGGACTGCACTGCAAGGGACGCCTGCTATTCCAGCTCAAGCAACAGATAGTGAAGTGCAGATCATTGTCCTTTGTTGAAAATAATCAGCAGTTTGTCAACACAGGGAACATGCCGGAGGAACCCTTGGGATGGAACTCTAAAATCAGGTTGGGCCCTCTTTTTGCCAAGCCCTGCGATAAAATACAAAGCAGAAAAAGAAAAATAGCATCGGTTTGGTCAGGACTTCTTCATCTTTTCTTTCTCGGTAGCAGGAAGCAGACATTGAGGTCAGAGGACGGCAGGGTTTCATTGTGAACTAACGTTGGGTGGGGTGGAAGCTCATCTCTCTAGTAAGAATGTGGTTCAATAAAACGGAATTTCATTCGCTTCATGGACATAGAGTTCTACAATCCTTCATTAAGGAATTCAATGAGTTAAATTTCCTTACACCTTCACAATCTCTCGGTTTACAAGAATGTCAACTGCTAGTCCAGCACTTATACGATGAGCGTTACAGGTAGTATTAGTGTATAAACGAGGAGGAGCAATGGCAGGAAGTTTACTTATTCTCTGTTTGAATTCTTGATTTTTTATATAATTTTTTATAACATCCTTACAGATGTGGATATTTTAGTGACATGTATAAATACACGTTGAGTAGTGCTATGATAACTCATAGTGTTGGCACAATAACTATCATGCTTACTATGTGCTTTTCATATATTCCTTTTGAGATTCTCTTCCATGATACATTATCATAACATATTTAATAGTTTCCTAAACTGTACAGTAGGTCCTTGTGGCTTCTTTTATATATAGGAATGTATTTGTTAATAATTCAAACAAAAACTGGTACACAGATATTCACAGTGACATTCACAATAGCTCAAAGGTAGAACTCATTCAAGTGTCCGTTGGTGGGAGACTGAATATGCCACACAAGGTATATTCAGAAGCTTGAACGGTATTCCGCCATACAAAAAAGTACATGAAATGGTGCTGCCACTCTGCAAGACATTACAGAAATGACTCCAAAAGGAACACATGGAATAAATACATAGTTCAATTCCAATTCATGCTATGTACCCAAAAGGATTGGGAAAGGGGGCTGAAAAAATGGATACTTCTTCAGTCATACTGACAACAGCATGATTCACACTGGCAAACAAACAGAAGTAATCTAAGTGTCCATGGCAGCCAATTCCATAAACAAACTGTGGTATACCCACAATGGAATCTGATTCGGCCCTTCAAAGTCAGTAATTCTGACAATGCGACAATGTGGACAAACCTTATGGTCATTAGATTAAGTGAAATAAACCAGACCAAGAAAAAGACAAACATTCTGAGATTCCACTCATATGAGATATCCAAACGAGTCAAATCTGTCAGAAATAGCAGAAAGTGATTCCGACCGATCGAAAAGAGTTCATGTTTCATGGACCTCAGTTTCCCTTGGAAAAACTGACTTCCCGTGATATCTCCAAAACCAATTAGACAAATAATTGGAAGCTATATCCAGTCAAATGAACGTAGACGTAATGTTACAGTGTACACCAAACTCACTCAAACTTCTCAACAGACAAAAGGCAAAACTGTATCTATGGTACCTCAGCTTAGCTTAAAACTGTATCTACAGTACCTCACTTCTGCTTTTAAAATGTAACAACAGCAACAACACACTAAAGTGTATCCAAAAAAGGATATAAAACATATATCACCTCAACTTTAAACAATTAGAAATTTAAACTGTGAAAAACCTTATTCACAAAACTTAAACACAAGCCACAGGAAAATATATTTATAAAATACATATCTGATAAAGGATTGTACTCCAAATATACCAAAAAATCTAGAACAATCTCGTAAAAAATGTATACACCTAAACACCTGGCCTACAGAAATATCAAGATAGTAAATAAGCCTATCAAAAAGACTCAAAATCACATATCACGAGGAAATGACAAACTAAAATAACAGTGAGGTAGCACTGCACACCTATTAGATCCAGTAAACAAAAAAGGGGGTAGGGCACAGCTTCTCCGGTGGCTGCAAGACACGCTAGTTCGATCCCTTACCCCAGAAGATCCCACATGCCACAGAGAAACATAGCTGGATTTTTCCACAGCTAAACAAGGCTCACCTGTGACCTGAATACTACATGTCTAGCACTTACTAAACAGCTTTCAAAACATGTCCAGACAAAAAGTATTCCATGATTATATACAACATCTCTACTTGTAATAACTAAACACTTTCAAACATCAGGATGTCTTCAGTAGATGACAGTGTAAACAAATGGGGATACATCCGAAGTGAAGGGGAGCAAATGCTACCACAAAATATACCACCTCAGCATGAGAATTAGTTGGACCCAATTAACTTTTATTGTTTTAGAGGACACATGATCGTCTCTGAAACCCAAGTTCAAGACAGCTCTTCTGCGAGTCACATTTACCACAGAAATCTCATTTCAAAGGAATCCTCTCTATATGCCAGATAGAAGGATGAGACACAGTCTTTTGAAACTCTTTTTTCTTTTCTATCCATAGGGAAAGCTAAGCCATAAATCTGCACAACAACCATACCCTTCCTTTCCTTTGGTTGTATTTTTTAAATATTTGTTTCTTTTTTTAATTTGGCTGCACCAGGTCAACCTTCATTGAGGCAAGCCAGATATTTAGCTACAGCATGCAAATTCTCCATTGTGGCATGGGAGATCTAGTTCTTGGATCAGGGAATGAACCTGGGCCTCCTTCTTTGGGAGTGTCCAGTCTCAGCCACTGGACCACCAGGAAGTGCCTGTTTTGTTTTTAGATGAAGGTGGAATCTAAGGTGATATCTTGGGCCATTTCAGTCACTGACTCAGTTTCCTAAGTTTCTCCAAAGCACGCACAAGGTGCACATTATTAAACTGGTTTGCAAAACAAGAAAAGGTTGTCTGCTACAACACTGTATGCTTACAAATATCTAAACGGTAAATGGCATGTTATTTATTTTTAATTACTATGGGGGGAGAAAGAATGCAGGATTCATACATGTTACAACATGAAGAAATATTAAAACCATCTTCAGTGAAAAAAAAATCCATATAGGAAAGGCCACCCAGAACCCTTATTCACCATGTCTGCTTTCAATCCATCAAGTTTGTCCAAATAACTGAAAATCTCAGTAACACTCTAAATAACGAAAAAAGGATGAAGATGGAAACAAAAGATATACTCATACACTTGAACAATTGCTAAAAGTGGAAGCGGGGCTGTGGATTACATTATAATGTAGATACCATATGATTTCCTGATTTTGGAGATTATGTGCTGGTTCTGCAGAAGGTACCCATTTTGGATAAAACACAGAGAGTATTTTAGATGATGTAGCAAATGCTAGCACTTGTTCCCATTGCTAGGCATTTTCTGTACATTTTAAATGACTGGAAAGTATACTAGGTTTCAAAACAACCATGCCAATACCACAAAAGACATTTAGAGTAGACAGGCAGGAAACTTTCTTACACAGGCCAAGACTTACCCAGACGAAGTTCAAGGGAAGCTGCGATGCTCACTGCCCTTGAAGGAGTCCACGTGGAATGAAGAAGTACTGTGGGAAGTCTATTAGTAACCACCATGTCTTGGGTCCTCTGGATGACCTACTGCAGGAGAAACAGATTTGACAGATAAAATGTTCCACATAACTTCACAAAAAGTTGTTAGACTACATTCAGTAAAGCTGAATCATTTCGGATCAATTTACAATCCTATAAAATACTACCATTTACAGTCCAAAAATCACTTGCATTTCTATACACTAATAACAATCAGAAAAAAAAGTTAAGAAAATCCCACTTAAATAAAACATCTAGCAACAAACTTAATCAAGAACATGAAAGACCAGTAGTCAGAAAACTAGAAAGCACTCATAAAGAAACCAAAGAAAACACAAATACACAGAAAACTATTCCATGCTCATGCACTGGAACAGTGAGGAATTAAAAGGTCCATTCCAACCAAAGTCATCAACAAATACACTGACTGCAATCACAAAATAATATTCAATGGCATTTTTCACAGAAATAGAAATAGTCCTAATATTAGCCTGCTAATGTTGAACAGGACCTTAAACGGCCAAAAAGACTCTGAGAAAGAGGAACACAGCTGGAGGCATCTTCCTATCCCTCTTCAAACTACATCACGGAGCTGGAGTGACCACCACAGTGAGGAACTGGCAGGAACACAGACACATGGACTCCAGGAGAGAAGAGAGAGCCCAGAAACGAACCCACGTGTACATGGTCAATTCCTGAAAATCAAACCAGGAACGAGCGAAGAGGAAAGGACAGTCTTCTCAAGAAACAGTGACAGGAAAACGGCCACCTACACGGAAGAACATCAGTGTTCATCCTCTACATCATCTAACGCAAATCTAACTAAAAACCCACCGTTTTGCACACGGAGCTCTTTCCCCGTGAGTCCTCTGAGATGGACCTCCAGTCAGCCCTCAGCTGGACACAAGAAACGTCTACTCCGTCCTCATTTTTCGCTCTGGCAGCGCCTCCCTGCTGGTGGGCACTGAGGCAACCCTGCTCCTCTCAGCCTGGATGCAGCCCTGTTATCCAGAAGCCTGAGCCCTGATGGTCCTGAGGAGACAAAGCTCCCGCCAGCTGCTCACGGGGCAGAGTCTAAAGGCAAAGCGTCCTGTGCCCGCGGGTCAGAAGGGGGTTTGGCGCCCCCTACGGGCCACAAGAGAAGAGCGGGCAGCCCGGCACTCACAGACCTCAGAGGGCTCACCCAGAAGCAGCTCTGCTGCGAGCACTCAGACTGGAAGCCCAAACTGAAATGAAGCAGAATAGCTCCATGACCCTCTGCAAAACATGGCTAAGGAACAATCAGAGCCTGTATGGAATGCAGCCATAAAAAGGAACACATTTGAGTTTGTTCTAATAAAGGGGAGGGAGTCAGTCAAAGAGAGAAAAACATGGAATCTAGAAGGATGGTACTGACGAGTCTGTTCACAGAGCAGCAATGGAGATCCAGACATGGAGAACAGACTTACAGACGAGGGTGGGGAACAAGAAGGAGAGGGTGAGATGAATGGAGAGTGCATCATGGATGCAGGTACAGCAACATTTGTAAATAGACAACCAATGGGAATTTGCTGTATGATTCAGGGAACTCAAACTGGGGCTTTGTAGTGACCTAGAGAGGTGGGAATGGGTGTGAAGTGGGAGGGAGATTCAAGAGCAAGAGGACATAGGTACACCTAATGTGGATGCATGACAAATCAAACCAATATTGTAAAGCAAGGATCAATCAACTAAAAAGTAATAACTGTTTAAAAAAATATGAACATAAACACAAACTTTGCAACAAGGTAACTCCATTTTAAAAACTATAGAAATTTTAGAAAACTACAAAAGTTCTACATGACCTTTGGTCTGGGGATCAGGTCTAACATACACAAAAAAAGCCAACTTACCAAATTATGAATATAAATTATTTAAAACATTGCCTTTTATCATTTCATACATTTACCCTGTGGAGGACCTTACTCGAGAGAACCAAAAACAAACGGTTACATGAACCACGGACCACCCACCCTGGCCAGGCGACAGAGAAAAGAAAACACTTGCAGGAGTCATCTTACAACAGGAGGTCCTGGGAAGGAACAAGGAACGAACAAGCTACCACCAAGCAGAATTCTGGAGAGGTCAGGTGATGGGAGGCTCCAGTTCAGAGGTCCTACCAACCTCCCAGGATCCACTTCGCTGGAATCCATCTCGGCTGAGTGGTGGGTGTGCCCCCAAGAAGGATCCCAATTCAGAATGCCTGGCAAGAGACAAACCAGAAATGAACCCAATGACCATAAAACCTGAGACTGTGAGCCACGTGACAGAGTGGTTCTCTCCGTTTCCCTCACCCTCCTGCCCTCCACCCCGGCAGCCCTTCCCAATAAAGCCTCTCGCTTGGACAGCACTCCTCTCCTCAGACAACTCACTGCCCAGTGTCAGACAAGAACTCACTCTCAAGCCCTGGAAGGGATCCCCCTTCCTTCATCAAAAGCAATATCCAGGAGAAAATATCTCCAAAACGCTATCTTGTAGAGAAGGAAATGGCAATGGCAGCCGCTCCAGTACCATTGCCTGGAGAATCCCATGGACAGAGGAGCCTGGTAGGCTGCAACCCTGGGGTCACTAAGGGTCGGACACGACTTCACTGAGTGACTTCACTTTCACTTTTCACTTTCCTGCACTGGAGAAGGACATGGAAGCCCACTCCAGGGTTCTGGCCTGGAGAATCCCGGGGACAGAGGAGCCTGGTAGGCTGCTGTCTATGGGGTCACGCAGAGTCAGGCACGACTGAAGCGACGCAGCAGCAGCAGCAGAGAAGGAAATGGCACCACCTGCAGTACTCTGGTCTCAGAAATTCCAGGGACAGAGGAGCTTGGTGGGCTACAGTCCAAAAGCAGGGCATTTCTGATGGCAGGAAACAGTCCCAGGGAAGCTGAGCTGCTCACCAAAGGCCCCAGAGCTTTGGATAGCACACCAGAGCTGTGGCTGAGGATTCCCAGCTGCCATGCCTCTTGATCCTGGCCTCTTTCACTAGATACATGTGTGGAAAACTAGAATCTAAAATATGCCCTGGTGGTTCCATAGTAAAGAATCCACCTGCCAGTGCTGGAGATGCATGTGCGATCCCTAGGATGGGAAGATCCCACATCCAATGGAGTCTGTGTGCCACAACTGCCGAGTCTGTGCTCTAGATCCTGGAAGCCACGATGCCGAGTTCACACGCTGCAGCCACTGAAGCCCGTGAGCCTGTGCCCCTCAACAAGAGGAGACACTGCAGTGAGAAGCCTGCAAACCACTAGTTATGGCCCATGCTCACCAAAACTAGAGAAAAGCCCACACACAAAGATGCAACACAGCCAACAATAAATAAAACTCTTTTCCTAAAAAAAGGCATATCTGACAAAGAAACTGTACTCGAATTGTCTAAGAACACTAGAGCAAACAAGCCCATTCATAATTGGTAGTGACTGAAATAGACACCTGGCCACTGAGGGTATACAGATAGTAAACTATCATACAAAAACATCCTCAAGATACTGGTGCCATGCACGCAGAGCCCCCTTTGAAAGACAATCTGACAGTTTTTTTTCAGTAACCACGTGGGACAAGCACTGAATTCTGTGTATGACAAGCGGTGGAAGCCAGGTTTCTTACCATTGGAATGCAAAGTTACAGATAAACAAAAGGACACGTTACAATGTCCATGTCGTGGTGGATCGGGCTGGAGACATCATCACAAATTACCTTTAACTGAATATGTTCAAAGGTGAGCTGGAATACATGTATATATATATCCATGTATTGTCAGCTGAGCATATTGAGCTCCTACATGTATGTTTTAAATATCATTCTCTAATAAAAGGGAACAGAAAACATCTCCGATGGCCCGGTGGTAAAGAATCTGCCTACCGATGCAGGGAACACGGGTTCAATCCCTGTGTAGAAGATTCCACACGCCCACGGACAACGAAGCCTTTGAACAACTCTTGAAGTTTGCATGCTCCAGAGCCCAAGTTCTGCAAACAGAGAAAGCACTGCAATGAGAAGCCATGGCACAGCAACTAGAGGGTTGCCTCTGCTCACTACAACTAGACAAACTAGCAATAAAGACCCAGCACAGTCAAAAATAATGTAATGTTAAAAAAAGGGACAGTTCTTTGAAGAAATGACTGAGACTAGGGGTGAGACTGTAAAAATATGAGCCAGGGTCATCTTAAATTATGAGAAATTAAAGAAATTAAAGACAACTATCAAGCTGTCCAAACTGATAAAAATGAACGATGACACAGTGTTATCTGTATACACCAGCAAATAACAATCTGAAAAGGAAGTTAAACAAACAATTCCCTTTCAATCATGTCAACATTAATAAAAGACTTTGCTATGGACAGAATGAGGATGACAAGACTGGCACACTGGAAATGATACATGATTGCTGAAAAATACCCTAAAGACATGGACAGATACTCCATAGCGATGAAAAGACTTCAGTTGGCAATACCGTGGAATGCATCTTCAATCTGAAATGAAGATTCAATATGAATTACAAAAGGCTGAAAGGCGGTTGCTAAACCACAAAACATGCCAGCATTCTTGGCCTCCAGAGGAGAATTCCATCCAGGGCAAGTGACGAAGCTTGATGGCTCAGAGGTTTTCTGTTATAAAGTTTTATTAAAGTATAAAAGAGATCGAGAGATCTGCTGACGTAGACATTAAAAGGGGGAAGAAAGAGGACCCCCTGCTAGTCTTTAGCCAGATGTTATACAGCCACTAGCATGAAAGAAAAGACAATGTCTCAGAGAATGGCACCAGGCCCCTCACCCACAGCATGCATTGAGATAACACTGGCAGCAGATGCGTCATCCCAGGCCATAAAATGATGGACATGAATCTTGAAGAAAGGCAGATTTCCAAGCAAATACATAGTTTCATTCACATAGATTAAGAGAACAAGGTATGAGTAAACATACTGGTTTGTCAAGTCGTTTCTGAGCCTTTAGGGGGAACTGACCTGAAGACAGAGCCTTGGGTAAATAGTACATTAACATAACTTAAGACAAACATTTCCATACCTTAAGACAAACATTTCCATAAGAAAAAGGCATTGCTTAGTTCAAGGTTTGAGAAAAGTTAAATTCAGGTGGAGCCAGGAGTTGTCATGGCAACACAGAATTTTCCGAGAAACCTCCTTTTAAATTTGTATCAAGATGGAGAAAAAAAAATGCAACACTGTTTTGTCTCCTCCTGCCTCTTAAGAGAGAGAAAAAAACGTCTGACACTTGCAGTCTATTTTCTCTGTCTGGAGACCCCTGGCCTTCCTGCCTGGTATCCTCTCCAGGCGTGTAGGAAGCAATACATAGGCTGCTTGGGAAAACCGCGCGGGTCTGAGCTTTATGCAAAGGGGTAAAGCGGTAAAACCGTTGGCCCCAAAGGCGAGGCTTTTCTGCGACCGCCATGTTAGTCGGCTCCGAGACTGCAAACAAAGAGGGCAGAATACATGGTTCCCTGCTCCGCTGAGTCCGAGTTCCCTTACCTGTGGTCCACAGGCCTCCGCTCTGCTCGCTGGCTGCCGATCGACGGGGACCCAGGAGCCCACAAAACGAGCATTCCCAGCTGCGATGGCGAGCCCTGAGAGCACAACCGGGAACCCCTGGCCCCGACGCGCCGCCATGGTCATCCCGCCCCAGACCCGCTCACGTGAGCCGCGCTCCTGACCAGCCGCCCAGGTTCGCCCCGCCCCCGACGCGCGCACGGGGCGCCCCGCCCCCACGCCCCCTTCCAGGCCGGGCCGGCGGGACCGCGACTGCCTCCAGGTGAAACACAGGACAAGCAAATCCACCCCACCGAGCCAATCCAAGCTTTTTCTCAGCTGATCTGTCTATGATTTTGGGATAAAACTATGACTACAGAAAGCAAAGATGACCTAGGACAGCCATGATATTCTTCAGAACCAGACCCTGGTGGGCAGAGGCTTGAAGAGGGCCCGGGAGCGCTGTTAGCAACAGCAAGCCTCTGTAGCGTAGCGGTTAGGCAGGCTGGTGAGTAGGCAGACTGTGGTCTGTAAGTCAGGAGTTCAAGTCTCCGACGTTACCCTTTTGCTCTTAGGGGGCGGGGGACCGCAAGAGGCGGGGCTTAGACTAGAAAAGTTTATTTTTATTTTAGAGGTTTATTGTTATGTTTAGGGTTAGGGTTTGGGCAACCCCCCCACTTGTTAGGGTTCAGGTTCGGGTTCGGGGTTAGGGTTAGATTTCGGGGACCCCCCTCTTCTTATAGTTTGGATTTGGGTTAGGGTTCAGGTCAGGGTCAGGGTTCAGTTTACAGTTAGGGTTGGCATTAGTGTTAGGGATATGGCTTAAAGTGAGCGCTAATAGGGCCCATAGTGCTTTATTAGCCTGCCCTGGTGGGCCGAGGCTTGAAGAGTGCCTGGGAGCGACATCTAACCCCATGAATCTGGGTAGCATAGCGGTTAGGTGGACAGCCAAGTAAACAGGCAATCCAGCTCTGTGGGTCAGAAGTTCAAGTCCAGGTTTATCTCTTTTGCTTTTAGCGGGTGGGGGACCGCAAGGGGCGGGGCTTAGGCCAGAAAAGTTTCTTTTTACTTTAGAGTTTATTGTGAGGGTTAGGGTTAGGATTCCGGCATCCCCTCAACTTGTTAGGGTTCAGGTTCAGAGTTCGGGTACGGGGAATCCCCTCTCTTCTTAGGGTTTGGATTCGGGTTCGGGTTTGCAGTACGCGGTTCGTGTTTGGGGTTTGGAGTTCAGGGTTTGGGGTTAGGGCTTCGCGGTTCTAGTTTGGGGTTTGGGGTTCCGATTAGGGGTTCAAGGTCCAGCATAGGGGCTTGGGATTTGGGGTTCGGGTGAGGGGTTCGCGGTTCGGGTTTGGGATTTGAGGATCGGGTTAAGGGTTTGGGGTTTGGGGTTTGGGGATCAGGTTAGGGGTTCTCGGTTTGGGTTAGGGGTTCGCAGTTCGGGTTTGGGGTTTGAGGTTAGGGTTAGGGGTTTGGGGTTTGTGGTTTGGGTTGGGGGTTTGGGATTGGGGTTAAGGGTTTTGGGTTTGGGATTCGGGTTAGGGGTTTGGGGTTTGGGCTTCGCGGTTTCGGTTTGGGGTTTGGGGTTTGGGTTAGGGGTTCGCGGTTAGGGTTTGGGGTTTGGGGTTCGCGGTTTCGGTTTGGGGTTTGGGTTAGGGGTTCGCGGTTAGGGTTTGGGTTTTGGGGTTCGGGTTAGGGGTTCTCAGTTCGGGTTAGGGGTTCGCGGTTTAGGGGTTTGGGGTTTGGAGTTTGGGATTTGGGTCAGGGGTTTGCGATTTCGGGTTCCTGTTATGGGTTTGGGATTTGGGTTCAGGGTTGGGGTTTGGGGGTTTTGGGATTTGGGTTTGGGGTTCGGGGATTGGGGTTCGGGGTTCCGATTAGGGGTTCAGTATGTGAGGTTTGTGTTTCGGGGGTCGAGATTTGAGGTTTGGGGTTTGGGGTTCGGGGGTTTGGGCTCATGGTTTGGGGTTGGGGGTGTGAGGTGCAGTTTAGAGTTTCGCTGTTCGGGTTAGGAGTTAGGGGATGGCGGTTTGGGGTTTGGCTTAGGGGTTTGGGGTGTGCGGTTTGGGGTTTGAGGTTTGGGGTTCCGGTTAGGGGTTTGGGGTTTGGGTTTGGGGGTTTGGGTTTTGGTGTTTGGGTTTCGGGTTTTAGGGTTCAGTTTCGGTGTTTGCGGTTGGGCTTTGGGGTTCCGGTTAGTGGTTTGGGGTTCGGGGTTTGGGTTCTGGATTTGGGGTTCGGGGTTCGAGTTATGGATTCGGGGTTTGGGCTACGTGGATCGGTGTTTGCGGTTTGGGGTATGGGGGTCGGGGTTTGGGTTTGGGGTTTGGGGCTCGGGTTAGGGTTCGGGTTCGGGTTCGGGTTAGGGGTTCACGGTTCGGGTTAGGGGTTTGGGGTTCCCGGTTCGGGGTTTGGGGTTTGCAGCTGGGATAGGGGTTCGGATTCAGGGTATGGGGTTTGGGGTTCGGGTTCCATGTTTGGGGTATGTGGTTCGGGGTTTGGGGAACGTGGTTCATTGTTTGGGGTATGGGGTTCCGGTTAAGGTTTTGCAGTTTGGACTTTGGGGTATGAGTTAGGAGTTTAGGGTCAAGGGTTTAGGTTTTGGGGTTTCGATTCAGTTTAGAGGTTAGCGCTTTGCGTTTGGCATCAGGCTTTGGGGTTTGGGGTTTGGGGCTCAAGGTTCGGGATTCATGGATTGGGGTTCGGTTTAGGGGTTCGCTGATCAGGTTAGGGGTTAGTGATTGGGGTTGGTGTTTTAAGGTAGGGGTTTGCAGTTCAGGTTATGGGTTAGGGGTTTGGTGAATGGTTTTCGGGTTTGGATTAGGGGTTCAGCTAGGGGTTTGGGTTAGGGGATCCTGATTCAGGTTGGAAGTTCGGTCCTTGGAGTTCGAGATTTGGATTCGGTATATGGGTTGGGGTACACGGTTTGGTGTTTGGGTTAGGGGTTTGGGGTTCAGAGTTTGGGGTTTCTGGTTCTGACTATGGGCTTGGGGTTTGGGTTATGGGGTTCGGCTGAGGGTTAGAGGTTCGCGCTTTGGGGTTTTGCTTTAGAGAATGGACTTTGGGTTTGGGATTTAGGGGTCGGTGTTTGGGTTCGGGGTTGGGTTAGGGTTCAGGTTCACGGTTTGGAGACTGGAGCTCGGGATTCGGTTTCTGGGTTCGGGATATAGGGTTTTGAAGTCAGGGTCGAGTTCGTGGTTTGGAGTCTCGGTTAGGGGATAGTGAGTGACACAAAGCCAAGGGATCCAGCAATACGAGCTCTGTCAGAGGGAAGGGAAGGGCAACTGCAGGGCTTCTCCAGCTGTAGCTTGGCCTCCCAGACTCAGCACAGGACGGAGAGCACAAGATTCCCAGGACCCCTGGCTGGAGTCTGCAGCCCCACACACCCGGATGCTGAATCCGTGAGCGCCCAGAAGGTGCCTGAAAGACATAGTTTCCCTAGCGCTCTCCACCCCAGCAGAGACGTGTGCAGGTGGTTGGGGCCTGCCCCTGCGTGTCTGGGCTCCCGTCCACAGCCCCAGCCCAGGGAAGCAGCTCGTGAGCCAAGACCTGCAGGAGGCGCGGGGCGCCCCCGCCTGGAAGCCTAGTGCACAGTATGCGGGAAGCGAGCCTCCTTGGGAGAAGAGGAGGCAGCCCAGCTGCGTGCGGCTGCAATCACTGCTTGTGTGGAGCCGAGTGCGCCTCCAGTACGGCAGAGCTCCAGCTCTGCTCAGAGGCCCGATCTGGCAGAGTCGCTGGCGTGAGGCTGCTCTGCCCTGGGCAAGCCTTGCCCAGACTTGCCTCGCGGATAGGCTTCCTGACCAGGAAGGAGCAGGCTGCGCGAGACTGGGAGATGCAACTGGCGCCTTCCTGGCCTCAGCTCCACTCCTGCCTTGCCTTTGCACCTAGTCCAAAGGCGTTCTTGCGGAAGGCTTAGGGGCCGGTGGGTTGCACACTGCTGCCGGAAGCCAGTGTGAGGAATCCCGCCTGTGACAAGGTCATGAGGAAGGAAGCTGACATACGCAAGGCGTGCTCAGACTTCAGGGACCCCTCTGGAAATTCCTAAGCATGTACCCCAGCAAATATCTGCCTGCTTTTGTGCTCTGCTTTTCCACTTTTCTGATATTCTCTGGAAAAAAAGTCAATTCAGGGTTTTAGTCTTCTGCATTTGAAAGGGATGTTTCAGTTAAACCCCTCTGATAGCTCTCTAGCCAGCCTAACAGGTTCCCCAGACCTCTTAGAGCTTGTGAATTGCTTACAGCCCCTCAACCGTGAGAGGCACAAAGCTTACAGCTTGTGAATTGCTTACAGCCCCCCCAACCGGGAGAGACATCTTAAAGATAGAGAGCCTTTTCTAAAGAGTTAAAAATTATATTGGTAGAGGGTTTTCACTGTTGACTCAAGGATTGCTGCCAGACCTCCTTATTCTTTATCTTTTAGGCACCTGGAAGGATGTTAATGTAAGCACGATGTAGAAAAAGATACATAGTAGTTTTGATGTTAGCAACACTAGACTTTTGAGTTAATTGCTTCTCTTTTGCTGTAAATCACTGTACTCCGTCTACTTGTTATAAGTTGCTGTATCCTTGCTGTGTAAGAATGTAACTTTATTTAGTGCTTTCTGAGAGTGGCACCAGACCTTGGGAAGATCAACACAAATAAGTCTTGTGGTTGACAAACCCTTATCAGAAAAAAGGCTGTAAAATGTTAAATTGGCCCCTTTGGCTGGAAGATGATGTAAATTACCTAAGATTTGTGTATACAATTAGGTATGCAGAGAAAAAAGCCTGGTTTTGATAAGAGTCTGGACTGCTAACGCTGCATAACTTTGTGTTACCCATTGATCTCCATGTTTTATCAAAAGTATAAAAAGCATTCTGAACAATAAAGGATGGACCAGATTCTCGGACCAGTTTCTCGGACTAGTCTCGGCCTGGTTTCTTGGGAATCTGGCTCCCCCTGTGTCTCTCTCTCTCTTTTTCTCTCCCTTTTCTACCATCTGGTCTTTACTTTAATTTCAGGCTGAATTTTCATCTGGGGCACGGAGGATCTGCAGGTCTACTTATTTGCCCTGGTTATCAAGATCTGCGCAAAAGGGAGCTTAAGGCGAAGCACCCTTAGATATTCAAGCGGGAACCGGTGGCCCAATGTAGATGGTGCAAATTCCTTTTCTGGAATTTTATTGGTCTTCAGCATAAACCAAGCTATTCAGCCCTTTTTCTCCACTTAATCTTAATACTGCACTATAGTTTCTTAATCTAATCTTATATTAATAAATTAACAAGTCTTTCAACGCCAACGCAGTCCACCTTTCGAATTCCCTGGATCCACCGGGGCTGGACCCCGGCACACGGCCAAGCGCTCCAGAAGTGAGGGCTATATTACACGCAATGGGAGGGCAACTGCAGGGCTCCTCCAGCGGTTGCTAGACAGCCCAGACTCAGCACAGCACGGAGAGCACAAGGCTCACAGGGCCCCTAGCTGGGGTCTGCAGCCCAACACAGCGGAGGCGAACTCCGTGAGCGCCCAGAAGGTGCCTGACAGACCTCATTTCCCTAGTGATCTCCTGCCAGCAG
Source organism: Capricornis sumatraensis (assembly GCF_032405125.1). Lineage (NCBI taxonomy): Eukaryota > Metazoa > Chordata > Mammalia > Artiodactyla > Bovidae > Capricornis > Capricornis sumatraensis. The sequence continues at coordinate 6,788,936 of NW_027184616.1, read as the reverse complement.
AGACGTGTGCAGGTGGTTGGGGCCTGCCCATGCGTGTCTGGGTTCCCGTCTACAGCCCCAGCTGAGGGAAGCAGCTCCTGAGCCAAGACCTGTGGGAGGCGCGGGGGGCCCCGCCTGGAAGCCTAGTTTACAGCATGCGGGAAGCGAGCCTCCTCGGGAGAAGAGAAGGCAGCCCTGCTGCGTATGGCTGCATTCACTGCTTTGGCGGAGCCGAGTGCGCCTCCAGTACAGCAGAGCTCCAGCTCTGCTCAGAGGCCCAATCTGGCAGACTTGCTGGCGTGAGGCTGCTCTGCCCTGGGCGAGACTTGCCCAGACTTGCCTCGCACATAGGCTTCCAGTCCAGGAAGGAGCAGGCTGCGCGAGACTGGGAGATGCTACGGGCGCCTTCCTGGCCTCAGCTCCACTCCTGCCTTGCCTTTGCACCTAGACCCCAGGCGTTCTTGTGGAGGGCTTAGTTGCCGGTGGGTTGCACACTGCCAAGGGCTCCAGCAGTGAGGGCTTTATTAGAGGCAATGGTAGGGCAACTGAAGGTCTCCTCCAGCGGTTGCTTGACCGCCCACACTCAGCACAGCAGGAGCGCACAAGGCTCTCAGGGCCCCTGGCTGGGGTCTGCAGCCCCACACACCGGAGGCGAACTCCGGGAGCCCCCAGAAGGTGCCTGACAGACGTCATTTCCCTATTGCTCTCCTCCCCAGCAGAGACGTGTGCAGGTGGTTGGGGCCTGCCCCTGCGTGTCTGGCCTCCCTAACACAGCCCCAGCTCAGGGAAGCAGCTCCTCAGCTAAGACCTGTAGGAGGGGCGGGGCGCCCCCGCCTGGAAGCCTAGTGCACAGGATGCGGGAAGAGAGCCTCCTCGGGAGAAGAGGAGGCAGCACAGTTCCGTGAGGCTGTAATCACTGCTTGGGCGGAGCCGAGTGCGCCTCCAGTACGGCAGAGCTCCAGCTCTGCTCAGAGGCCCGATCTGGCAGAGTGCTGGCGTGAGGCTGCTCTGCCCTGGGCGAGACTTGCCCAGACTTGCCTCGCACATAGGCTTCCATTCCAGGATGGAGCAGGCTGTGTGAGACTGGGAGAAGCTTCTGGCGCCTTCCTGGCCTCAGCTCCACTCCTGCCTTGCCTTTGCACCTAGTCCCCAGGCGTTCTTGTGGAAGGATTAGTTGCCGGTGTGTTGCACACTGTCAAGCGCTCCAGCAGTGAGGGCTCTATTAGAGGCAATGGGAGGGCAACTGCAAGTCTCCTCCAGCGGTTGCTTGACCGCCCAGACTCAGCACAGCACGGAGAGCACAAGGCTCACAGGGCCCCTGGCTGGGGTCTGCAGCCCCACACACCGGAGGCGAACTCCGTGAGCGCCCAGAAGGTGCCTGACAGACGTCATTTCCCTAGTGCTCTCCTCCCCAGCAGAGATGTGTTTGGGTGGTTGGGGCCTGCCCCTGCTTGTTTGGGCTCCCGTACACAGCCCCAGCTCAGGAAAGCAGCTCCTGAGTCAAGACCTGTGCGAGGCGCAGGTGGCCCCTCCTGGAAGCCTAGTATACAGCATGCGGGAAGCGAGCCTCCTCGGGAGAAGAGGAGGCAGCCCTGCTGCATGCGGCTGCATTCACTGCTTTGGCGGAGCCGAGTGTGCCTCCAGTACGGCAGAGCTCCAACCCTGCTGAGAGGCCCGATCTGGAAGAGTTGCTGGCGTGAGGCTGCTCTGCCCTGGGCGAGACTTGCCCAGACTTGCCTCGCACATAGGCTTCCATTCCAGGATGGAGCAGGCTGCGCGAGACTGGGAGTTGCTACTGGCGCCTTCCTGGCCTCAGCTCCACTCCTGCCTTCCCTTCGCATGTAGTCCCCAGGCGTTCTTGTGGAAGGCTTAGTTGCCGGTGTGTTGCACACTGCCAAGCGCTCCAGCAGTGAGGGCTCTATTAGACGCAATGGGAGGGCAACTGCAAGTCTCCTCCAGCGGTTGCTTGACCGCCCAGACTCAGCACAGCACGGAGAGCACAAGGCTCACAGGGCCCCTGGCTGGGGTCTGCAGCCCCACACACCGGAGGCGAACTCCGTGAGCGCCCAGAAGGTGCCTGACAGACGTCATTTCCCTAGTGCTCTCCTCCCCAGCAGAGATATGTTTGGGTGGTTGGGGCCTGCCCCTGCGTGTCTGAGCTCCCTACCACAGCCCCAGCTCAGGGAAGCAGCTCCTCAGCTAAGACCTGTAGGAGGCGCGGGGCGCCCCCGCCTGGAAGCCTAGTGCACAGCATGCGGGAAGCGAGCCTCCTCGGGAGAAGAGGAGGCAGCACAGCTTCGTGAGGCTGTAATCACTGCTTGGGCAGAGCCGAGTGGGCCTCCAGTACGGCAGAGCTCCAGCTCTGCTCAGAGGCCCGATCTGGCACAGCGCTGGCGTGAGGCTGCTCTGCACTGGGCGAGCCTTGCCCAGACTTGCCTCGCGGCTAGCCTTCCAGTCTAGAAAGGAGTGGGCTGCGCGAGACTGGGAGATGCTACTGGCGCCTTCCTGGCCTCAGCTCCACTCCTGCCTTGCCTTTGCACCTAGTCCCCAGGCGTTCTTGTGGAGGGCTTAGTTGCCGGTGGGTTGCACACTGCCAAGTGCTCCAGCAGTGAGGGATCTATTAGAGGCAATGGGAGGGCAACTGCAAGTCTCCTCCAGCGGTTGCTTGACCGCCCAGACTCAGCACAGCACGGAGAGCACAAGGCTCACAGGGCCCCTGGCTGGGGTCTGCAGCCCCACACACCGGAGGCGAACTCCGTGAGCGCCCAGAAGGTGCCTGGAAGACCTCATTTCCCTAGTGATCTCCTGCCAGCAGAGACGTGTGCAGGTGGTTGGGGCCTGCCCCTGCGTGTCTGGGTTCCTGTCCACAGCCCCAGCTGAGGGAAGCAGCTTCTGACCTAAGACCTGTGGGAGACGCGGGGTACCCGCCTGGAAGCCTAGTTTACAGCATGCGGGAAGCGAGCCTCCTCGTGAGAAGAGGAGGGAGCCCTGCTGCGTGCGGCTGCATTCACTGCTTTGGCGGAGCCGAGTGTGCCTCCAGTACGGCAGAGCTCCAACCCTGCTGAGAGGCCCGATCTGGAAGAGTTGCTGGCGTGAGGCTGCTCTGCCCTGGGCGAGACTTGCCCAGACTTGCCTCGCACATAGGCTTCCATTCCAGGATGGAGCAGGCTGCGCGAGACTGGGAGTTGCTACTGGCGCCTTCCTGGCCTCAGCTCCACTCCTGCCTTCCCTTCGCATCTAGTCCCCAGGCGTTCTTGTGGAAGGCTTAGTTGCCGGTGTGTTGCACACTGTCAAGCGCTCCAGCAGTGAGGGCTCTATTAGAGGCAATGGGAGGGCAACTGCAAGTCTCCTCCAGCGGTTGCTTGACCGCCCAGACTCAGCACAGCACGGAGAGCACAAGGCTCACAGGGCCCCTGGCTGGGGTCTGCAGCCCCACACACCGGAGGCGAACTCCGTGAGCGCCCAGAAGGTGCCTGACAGACGTCATTTCCCTAGTGCTCTCCTCCCCAGCAGAGATATGTTTGGGTGGTTGGGGCCTGCCCCTGCTTGTTTGGGCTCCCGTACACAGCCCCAGCTCAGGAAAGCAGCTCCTGAGTCAAGACCTGTGCGAGGCGCGGGTGGCCCCTCCTGGAAGCCTAGTATACAGCATGCGGGAAGCGAGCCTCCTCGGGAGAAGAGGAGGCAGCCCTGCTGCGTGCGGCTGCATTCACTGCTTTGGCGGAGCCGAGTGCGCCTCCAGTATGGCAGAGCTCCAGCTCTGCTCAGAGGCCCGATCTGGCAGAGTTGCTGGCGTGAGGCTGCTCTGCCCTGGGCGAGACTTGCCCAGACTTGCCTCGCACATAGGCTTCCATTCCAGGAAGCAGCAGGCTGCGCGAGACTGGGAGATGCTACTGGCGCCTTCCTGGCCTCAGCTCCACTCCTGCATTGCCTTTGCAACTAGACCCCAGGCGTTCTTGTGGAGGGCTTAGTTGCCGGTGTGTTGCACACTGCCAAGCGCTCCAGCAGTGAGGGCTTTATTAGAGGCAATGGTAGGGCAGCTGAAGGCCTCCTCCAACGGTTGCCTGACCACCCACACTCAGCACAGCAGGAGCGCACAAGGCTCTCAGGGCCCCTGGCTGGGGTCTGCAGCCCCACACACCGGAGGCGAACTCCGGGAGCGCCCAGAAGGTGCCTGACAGACGTCATTTCCCTAGTGCTCTCCTCCCCAGCAGAGACGTGTGCAGGTGGCTGGGGCCTGCCCCTGCGTGTCTGGGCTCCCTACCACAGCCCCAGCTCAGGGAAGCAGCTCCTCAGCTAAGACCTGTAGGAGGCGCGGGGCGCCCCCGCCTGGAAGCCTATTGCACAGCATGCGGGAAGCGAGCCTCCTCGGGAGAAGAGGAGGCAGCACAGCTTCGTGAGGCTGTAATCACTGCTTGGGCGGAGCCGAGTGCGCCTCCATTACGGCAGAGCTCCAGCTCTGCTCAGAGGCCCGATCTGGCAGACTTGCTGGCATGAGGCTGCACTGCCCTGGGCGAGACTTGCCCAGACTTGCCTCGCACATAGGCTTCCAGTCTAGGAAGCAGCAGGCTGCGCGAGACTGGGAGATGCTACTGGCGCCTTCCTGGCCTCAGCTCCACTCCTGCCTTGCCTTTGCACCTAGTCCCCAGGCGTTCTTGTGGAGGGCTTAGTTGCCGGTGGGTTGCACACTGCCAACCGCTCCAGCAGTGAGGGCTCTATTAGAGGCAATGGGAGGGCAACTGCAAGTCTCCTCCAGCGGTTGCTTGACCGCCCAGACTCAGCACAGCACGGAGAGCACAAGGCTCACAGGGCCCCTGGCTGGGGTCTGCAGCCCCACACACCGGAGGCGAACTCCGTGAGCGCCCAGAAGGTGCCTGACAGACGTCATTTCCCTAGTGCTCTCCTCCCCAGCAGAGATGTGTTTGGGTGGTTGGGGCCTGCCCCTGCTTGTTTGGGCTCCCGTACACAGCCCCAGCTCAGGAAAGCAGCTCCTGAGTCAAGACCTGTGCGAGGCGCGGGTGGCCCCGCTTGGAAGCCTAGTATACAGCATGCGGGAAGCGAGATTCCTCGGGAGAAGAGAAGGTAGCCCTGCTGCGTGCGGCTACATTCACTACTTTGGCGGAGTGGAGTGCGCCTCCAGTACGGCAGAGCTCCAGCTCTGCTCAGAGGCCCGATCTGGCAGACTTGCTGGCGTGAGGCTGCACTGCCCTGGGCGAGACTTGCCCAGACTTGCCTCGCACATAGGCTTCCAGTCTAGGAAGCAGCAGGCTGCGCGAGACTGGGAGATGCTACTGGCGCCTTCCTGGCCTCAGCTCCACTCCTGCATTGCCTTTGCAACTAGACCCCAGGCGTTCTTGTGGAGGGCTTAGTTGCCGGTGTGTTGCACACTGCCAAGCGCTCCAGCAGTGAGGGCTTTATTAGAGGCAATGGTAGGGCAGCTGAAGGCCTCCTCCAACGGTTGCCTGACCACCCACACTCAGCACAGCAGGAGCGCACAAGGCTCTCAGGGCCCCTGGCTGGGGTCTGCAGCCCCACACACCGGAGGCGAACTCCGGGAGCGCCCAGAAAGTGCCTGACAGACGTCATTTCCCTAGTGCTCTCCTCCCCAGCAGAGACGTGTGCAGGTGGCTGGGGCCTGCCCCTGCGTGTCTGGGCTCCCTACCACAGCCCCAGCTCAGGGAAGCAGCTCCTCAGCTAAGACCTGTAGGAGGCGCGGGGCGCCCCCGCCTGGAAGCCTATTGCACAGCATGCGGGAAGCGAGCCTCCTCGGGAGAAGAGGAGGCAGCACAGCTTCGTGAGGCTGTAATCACTGCTTGGGCAGATCCGAGTGGGCCTCCAGTACGGCAGAGCTCCAGCTCTGCTGAGAGGCCCGATCTGGCAGAGTGCTGGCGTGAGGCTGCTCTGCCCTGGGCGAGACTTGCCCAGACTTTCCTCGCACATAGGCTTCCATTCCAGGAAGGAGCAGGCTGCGCGAGACTGGGAGATGCTACTGGCACCTTCGTAGCCTCAGCTCCACTCCTACCTTGCCTTTGCACCTATTCCGCGGGCGTTCTTGTGGAGGGCTTAGTTGCCGGTGGGTTGCACACTGCCAAACGCTCCAGCAGTGAGGGCTCTATTAGAGGCAATTGTAGGGCAACTGAAGGTCTCCTCCAGCGGTTGCTTGACCGCCCACACTCAGCACAGCAGGAGCGCACAAGGCTCTCAGGGCCCCTGGCTGGGGTCTGCAGCCCCACACACCGGAAGCGAACTCCGGGAGCGCCCAGAAGGTGCCTGACAGACGTCATTTCCCTAGTGCTCTCCTCCCCAGCAGAGACGTGTGCAGGTGGCTGGGTCCTGCCCCTGCGTGTCTGGGCTCCCTACCACAGCCCCAGCTCAGGGAAGCAGCTCCTCAGCTAAGACCTGTAAGAGGCGCGGGGCGCCCCCGCCTGGAAGCCTAGTGCACAGCATGCGGGAAGCGAGCCTCCTCGGGAGAAGAGGAGGCAGCACAGCTTCGTGAGGCTGTAATCACTGCTTGGGCAGATCCGAGTGGGCCTCCAGTACGGCAGAGCTCCAGCTCTGCTCAGAGGCCCGATCTGGCAGAGTGCTGGCGTGAGGCTGCTCTGCACTGGGCGAGCCTTGCCCAGACTTGCCTCGCGGCTAGGCTTCCAGTCCAGAAAGGAGTGGGCTGCGCGAGACTGGGATATGCTACTGGCGCCTTCCTGGCCTCAGCTCCACTCCTGCCTTGCCTTTGCACCTAGTCCCCAGGCGTTCTTGTGGAGGGCTTAGTTGCCGGTGGGTTGCACACTGCCAAGCGCTCCAGCAGTGAGGGCTCTATTAGAGGCCAAGGGAGGGCAACTGCAAGTCTCCTCTTGCGGTTGCTTGACCGCCCAGACTCAGCACAGCACGGAGAGCACAAGGCTCACAGGGCCCCTAGGTGGGGTCTGCAGCCCCACACACCGGAGGCGAACTCCGTGAGCGCCCAGAAGGTGCCTGACAGACCTCATTTCCCTAGTGATCTCCTGCCAGCAGAGACGTGTGCAGGTGGTTGGGGCCTGCCCCTGCGTGTCTGGGTTCCCGTCCACTGCCCCAGCTGAGGGAAGCAGCTTCTGAGCCAAGACCTGTGGGAGACGCGGGGTACCCGCCTGGAAGCCTAGTTTACAGCATGCGGGAAGCGAGCCTCCTCGGGAGAAGAGGAGGCAGCCCTGCTTGGTGCGGCTGCATTCACTGCTTTGGCGGAGCCGAGTGTGCCTCCAGTACGGCAGAGCTCCAACCCTGCTGAGAGCCCCGATCTGGAAGAGTTGCTGGCGTGAGGCTGCTCCGCCCTGGGCGAGACTTGCCCAGACTTGCCTCGCACATAGGCTACCATTCCAGGATGGAGCAGGCTGCCCGAGACTGGGAGATGCTACTGGCGCCTTCCTGGCCTCAGCTCCACTCCTGCCTTCCCTTTGCATCTAGTCCCCAGGCGTTCTTGTGGAAGGCTTAGTTGCCGGTGTGTTGCACACTGCCAAGCGCTCCAGCAGTGAGGGCTCTATTAGAGGCAATGGGAGGGCAACTGCAAGTCTCCTCCAGCGGTTGCTTGACCGCCCAGACTCAGCACAGCACGGAGAGCACAAGGCTCACAGGGCCCCTGGCTGGGGTCTGCAGCCCCACACACCGGAGGCGAACTCCGTGAGCGCCCAGAAGGTGCCTGACAGACGTCATTTCCCTAGTGCTCTCCTCCCCAGCAGAGATATGTTTGGGTGGTTGGGGCCTGCCCCTGCGTGTCTGGGCTCCCTACCACAGCCCCAGCTCAGGGAAGCAGCTCCTCAGCTAAGACCTGTAGGAGGCGCGGGGCGCCCCCGCCTGGAAGCCTAGTGCACAGCATGCGGGAAGCGAGCCTCCTCGGGAGAAGAGGAGGCAGCACAGCTTCGTGAGGCTGTAATCACTGCTTGGGCGGAGCCGAGTGCGCTTCCATTACGGCAGAGCTCCAGCTCTGCTCAGAGGCCCGATCTGGCAGACTTGCTGGCGTGAGGCTGCTCTGAGCTGGGCGAGACTTGCCCAGACTTGCCTCGCACATAGGCTTCCATTCCAGGAAGGAGCAGGCTGCGCGAGACTGGGAGATGCTAGTGGCGCCTTCCTAGCCTCAGCTCCACTCCTGCCTTGCCTTTGCACCTAGTCCCCAGGCGTTCTTGTGGAGTGTTTAGTTGCCGGTGGGTTGCACACTGCCAAGCCCTCCAGCAGTGAGGGCTCTATTAGAGGCAATGGGAGGGCAACTGCAAGTCGCCTTCAGCGGTTGCTTGACCGTCCAGACTCAGCACAGCATGGAGAGCACAAGGCTCACAGGACCCCTGGCTGGGGTCTGCAGCCCCACACACCGGAGGCGAACTCCGGGAGCGCCCAGAAGGTGCCTGACAGACGTCATTTCCCTAGTGCTCTCCTCCCCAGCAGAGACGTGTGCAGGTGGTTGGGGCCTGCCCCTGCGTGTCTGGGTTCCCGTCCACAGCCCCAGCTGAGGGAAGCAGCTTCTGAGCCAAGACCTGTGGGAGACGCGGGGTACCCGCCTGGAAGCCTAGTTTACAGCATGCGGGAAGCGAGCCTCCTCGGGAGAAGAGGAGGCAGCACAGCTTCGTGAGGCTGTAATCACTGCTTGGGCAGATCCGAGTGGGCCTCCAGTACGGCAGAGCTCCAGCTCTGCTCAGAGGCCCGATCTGGCAGAGTGCTGGCGTGAGGCTGCTCTGCACTGGGCGAGCCTTGCCCAGACTTGCCTCGCGGCTAGGCTTCCAGTCCAGAAAGGAGTGGGCTGCGCGAGACTGGGATATGCTACTGGCGCCTTCCTGGCCTCAGCTCCACTCCTGCCTTGCCTTTGCACCTAGTCCCCAGGCGTTCTTGTGGAGGGCTTAGTTGCCGGTGGGTTGCACACTGCCAAGCGCTCCAGCAGTGAGGGCTCTATTAGAGGCCAAGTGAGGGCAACTGCAAGTCTCCTCTTGCGGTTGCTTGACCGCCCAGACTCAGCACAGCACGGAGAGCACAAGGCTCACAGGGCCCCTAGCTGGGGTCTGCAGCCCCACACACCGGAGGCGAACTCCGTGAGCGCCCAGAAGGTGCCTGACAGACCTCATTTCCCTAGTGATCTCCTGCCAGCAGAGACGTGTGCAGGTGGTTGGGGCCTGCCCCTGCGTGTCTGGGTTCCCGTCCATAGCCCCAGCTGAGGGAAGCAGCTTCTGAGCCAAGACCTGTGGGAGACGCGGGGTACCCGCCGGGAAGCCTAGTTTACAGCATGCGGGAAGCGAGCCTCCTCGGGAGAAGAGGAGGCAGCCCTGCTGCGTGCGGCTGCATTCACTGCTTTGGCGGAGCCGAGTGTGCCTCCAGTACGGCAGAGCTCCAACCCTGCTGAGAGGCCCGATCTGGAAGAGTTGCTGGCGTGAGGCTGCTCCGCCCTGGGCGAGACTTGCCCAGACTTGCCTTGCACATAGGCTTCCATTCCAGGATGGAGCAGGCTGTGTGAGACTGGGAGATGCTACTGGCGCCTTCCTGGCCTCAGCTCCACTCCTGCCTTGCCTTTGCACCTAGTCCCCAGGCGTTCTTGTGGAAGGCTTAGTTGCCGGTGTGTTGCACACTGCCAAACGCTCCAGCAGTGAGGGCTCTATTAGAGGCAATGGGAGGGCAACTGCAAGTCTCCTCCAGCGGTTGCTTGACCGCCCAGACTCAGCACAGCACGGAGAGCAAAAGGCTCACATGGCCCCTGGCTGGGGTCTGCAGCCCCACACACCGGAGGCGAACTCCGTGAGCGCCCAGAAGGTGCCTGACAGACGTCATTTCCCTAGTGCTCTCCTCCCCAGCAGAGATATGTTTGGGTGGTTGGGGCCTGCCCCTGCTTGGTTGGGCTCCCGTACACAGCCCCAGCTCAGGAAAGCAGCTCCTGAGTCAAGACCTGTGCGAGGCGCGGGTGGCCCCTCCTGGAAGCCTAGTATACAGCATGCGGGAAGCGAGCCTCCTCGGGAGAAGAGGAGGCAGCCCTGCTGCGTGCGGCTGCATTCACTGCTTTGGCGGAGCCGAGTGCGCCTCCAGTACGGCAGAGCTCCAGCTCTGCTCAGAGGCCCGATCTGTCAGAGTTGTTGGCGTGAGGCTGCTCTGCCCTGGGCGAGCCTTGCCCAGACTTTCCTCGCACATAAGCTTCCATTCCAGGAAGGAGCAGGCTGCGCGAGACTGGGAGATGCTACTGGCGCCTTCCTAGCCTCAGCTCCACTCCTGCCTTGCCTTTGCACCTATTCCGCGGGCGTTCTTGTGGAGGGCTTAGTTGCCGGTGGGTTGCACACTGCCAAGCGCTCCAGCAATGAGGGCTCTGTTAGAGGCAATGGTAGGGCAACTGAAGGTCTCCTCCAGCGGTTGCTTGACCGCCCACACTCAGCACAGCAGGAGCGCACAAGGCTCTCAGGGCCCCTGGCTGGGGTCTGCAGCCCCACACACCGGAGGCGAACTCCGGGAGCGCCCAGAAGGTGCCTGACAGACGTCATTTCCCTAGTGCTCTCCTCCCCAGCAGAGACGTGTGCAGGTGGCTGGGGCCTGTCCCTGCGTGTCTGGGCTCCCTACCACAGCCCCAGCTCAGGGAAGCAGCTCCTCAGCTAAGACCTGTAGGAGGCGCGGGGCGCCCCCGCCTGGAAGCCTAGTGCACAGCATGCGGGAAGCGAGCCTCCTCGGGAGAAGAGGAGGCAGCACAGCTTCGTGAGGCTGTAATCACTGCTTGGGCAGATCCGAGTGGGCCTCCAGTATGGCAGAGCTCCAGCTCTGCTCAGAGGCCCGATCTGGCAGAGTGCTGGCGTGAGGCTGCTCTGCACTGGGCGAGCCTTGCCCAGACTTGCCTCGCGGCTAAGCTTCCAGTCCAGAAAGGAGTGGGCTGCGCGAGACTGGGAGATGCTACTGGCGCCTTCCTGGCCTCAGCTCCACTCCTGCCTTGCCTTTGCACCTAGTCCCCAGGCGTTCTTGTGGAGGGCTTAGTTGCCGGTGGGTTGCACACTGCCAAGCGCTCCAGCAGTGAGGGCTCTATTAGAGGCAATGGGAGGGCAACTGCAAGTCGCCTTCAGCGGTTGCTTGACCGCCCAGACTCAGCACTGCATGGAGAGCACAAGGCTCACAGGACCCCTGGCTGGGGTCTGCAGCCCCACACACCGGAGGCGAACTCCGGGAGCGCCCAGAAGGTGCCTGACAGACGTCATTTCCCTAGTGCTCTCCTCCCCAGCAGAGACGTGTGCAGGTGGTTGGGGCCTGCCCCTGCGTGTCTGGGCTCCCGTCCACAGCCCCAGCTCAGGGAAGCAGCTCCTGAGACAAGACCTGTGGGAGGCGCAGGGGGCCCCGCCTGGAAGCCTAGTTTACAGCATGCGGGAAGCGAGCCTCCTCGGGAGAAGAGAAGGCAGCACTGCTGTGTGCGGCTGCATTCACTGCTTTGGCGGAGCCGGGTGCGCCTCCAGTACGGCAGAGCTCCAGCTCTGCTCAGAGGCCCGATCTGGCAGAGTCGCTGGCGTGAGGCTGCCCTGCCCTGGGCGAGCCTTGCCCAGACTTGCCTCTCGGCTAGGCTTCCAGTCCAGGAAGGAGCGGGCTGCGCGAGACTGGGAGATGCTACTGGCGCCTTCCTGGCCTCAGCTCCACTCCTGCCTTGCCTTTGCACCTAGTCCTCAGGCGTTCTTGTGGAGGGCTTAGTTGCCGGTGGGTTGCACACTGCCAAGCGCTCCAGCTTGAGGGCTCTATTAGTGCCAAAGTGAGGGCAACTGGAAGTCTATTCTTACGGTTGCTTGACCGCCCAGACTCAGCACAGCACGGAGAGCACAAGGCTCACAGGGCCTCTGGCTGGGGTCTGCAGCCACACACACGAGGAGGCTGACTCGGTGAGCGCCCAGAAGGTGCCTGACAGACGTCATTTTCCTAGTGCTCTCCTCCCCAGCAGAGACGTGTGCAGGTGGTTGGGGCCTGCCCCTGCGTGTCTGGGCTCCCGTCCACAGCCCCAGCTTAGGGAAGCAGCACCTCAGCCAAGACCTGTAGGAGGCGCGGGGCGCCCCCGCCAGGAAGCCTAGTGCACAGCATGAGGGAAGCGAGCCTCCTTGGGAGAAGAGGAGGCAGCCCAGATGCGTGGGGCTGCAATCACTGCTTTGGCGGAGCCGAGTGCGCCTCCAGTACGGCAGAGCTCCAGCTCTGCTCAGAGGCCCGATCTGGCAGAGTTGCTGGCGTGAGGCTGCTCTGCCCTGGGCGAGCCTTGCCCAGACTTGCCTCGCGGCTAGGCTTCCAGTCCAGAAAGAAGCGGGCTGCGCGAGACTGGGAGATGCTACTGGCGCCTTCCTGGCCTCAGCTCCACTCCTGCCTTGCCTTTGCACCTAGTCCCCAGGCGTTCTTGTGGAGGGCTTAGTTGCCAGTGGGTTGGACACTGCCAAGCGCTCCAGCTTGAGGGCTCTAGTAGAGGCAAAGTGAGGGCAACTGAAAGTCTATTCTTACGGTTGCTTGACCGCCCAGACTCAGCACAGCACGGAGAGCACAAGGCTCACAGGGCCCCTGGCTGGGGTCTGCAGCCCCACACACCGGAGGCGAACTCCGTGAGCGCCCAGAAGGTGCCTGACAGACGTCATTTCCCTAGTGCTCTCCTCCCCAGCAGAGATATGTTTGGGTGGTTGGGGCCTGCCCCTGCGTGTCTGAGCTCCCTACCACAGCCCCAGCTCAGGGAAGCAGCTCCTCAGCTAAGACCTGTAGGAGGCGCGGGGCGCCCCCGCCTGGAAGCCTAGTGCACAGCATGCGGGAAGCGAGCCTCCTCGGGAGAAGAGGAGGCAGCACAGCTTCGTGAGGCTGTAATCACTGCTTGGGCAGAGCCGAGTGGGCCTCCAGTACGGCAGAGCTCCAGCTCTGCTCAGAGGCCCGATCTGGCAGAGTGCTGGCGTGAGGCTGCTCTGCACTGGGCGAGCCTTGCCCAGACTTGCCTCGCGGCTAGGCTTCCAGTCCAGAAAGGAGTGGGCTGCGCGAGACTGGGATATGCTACTGGCGCCTTCCTGGCCTCAGCTCCACTCCTGCCTTGCCTTTGCACCTAGTCCCCAGGCGTTCTTGTGGAGGGCTTAGTTGCCGGTGGGTTGCACACTGCCAAGCGCTCCAGCAGTGAGGGCTCTATTAGAGGCCAAGGGAGGGCAACTGCAAGTCTCCTCTTGCGGTTGCTTGACCGCCCAGACTCAGCACAGCACGGAGAGCACAAGGCTCACAGGGCCCCTGGCTGGGGTCTGCAGCCCCACACACCGGAGGCGAACTCCGTGAGCGCCCAGAAGGTGCCTGGAAGACCTCATTTCCCTAGTGATCTCCTGCCAGCAGAGACGTGTGCAGGTGGTTGGGGCCTGCCCCTGCGTGTCTGGGTTCCTGTCCACAGCCCCAGCTGAGGGAAGCAGCTTCTGACCTAAGACCTGTGGGAGACGCGGGGTACCCGCCTGGAAGCCTAGTTTACAGCATGCGGGAAGCGAGCCTCCTCGTGAGAAGAGGAGGGAGCCCTGCTGCGTGCGGCTGCATTCACTGCTTTGGCGGAGCCGAGTGTGCCTCCAGTACGGCAGAGCTCCAACCCTGCTGAGAGGCCCGATCTGGAAGAGTTGCTGGCGTGAGGCTGCTCTGCCCTGGGCGAGACTTGCCCAGACTTGCCTCGCACATAGGCTTCCATTCCAGGATGGAGCAGGCTGCGCGAGACTGGGAGTTGCTACTGGCGCCTTCCTGGCCTCAGCTCCACTCCTGCCTTCCCTTCGCATCTAGTCCCCAGGCGTTCTTGTGGAAGGCTTAGTTGCCGGTGTGTTGCACACTGTCAAGCGCTCCAGCAGTGAGGGCTCTATTAGAGGCAATGGGAGGGCAACTGCAAGTCTCCTCCAGCGGTTGCTTGACCGCCCAGACTCAGCACAGCACGGAGAGCACAAGGCTCACAGGGCCCCTGGCTGGGGTCTGCAGCCGCACACACCGGAGGCGAACTCCGTGAGCGCCCAGAAGGTGCCTGACAGACGTCATTTCCCTAGTGCTCTCCTCCCCAGCAGAGATATGTTTGGGTGGTTGGGGCCTGCCCCTGCTTGTTTGGGCTCCCGTACACAGCCCCAGCTCAGGAAAGCAGCTCCTGAGTCAAGACCTGTGCGAGGCGCGGGTGGCCCCTCCTGGAAGCCTAGTATACAGCATGCGGGAAGCGAGCCTCCTCGGGAGAAGAGGAGGCAGCCCTGCTGCGTGCGGCTGCATTCACTGCTTTGGCGGAGCCGAGTGCGCCTCCAGTATGGCAGAGCTCCAGCTCTGCTCAGAGGCCCGATCTGGCAGAGTTGCTGGCGTGAGGCTGCTCTGCCCTGGGCGAGACTTGCCCAGACTTGCCTCGCACATAGGCTTCCATTCCAGGAAGCAGCAGGCTGCGCGAGACTGGGAGATGCTACTGGCGCCTTCCTGGCCTCAGCTCCACTCCTGCATTGCCTTTGCAACTAGACCCCAGGCGTTCTTGTGGAGGGCTTAGTTGCCGGTGTGTTGCACACTGCCAAGCGCTCCAGCAGTGAGGGCTTTATTAGAGGCAATGGTAGGGCAGCTGAAGGCCTCCTCCAACGGTTGCCTGACCACCCACACTCAGCACAGCAGGAGCGCACAAGGCTCTCAGGGCCCCTGGCTGGGGTCTGCAGCCCCACACACCGGAGGCGAACTCCGGGAGCGCCCAGAAGGTGCCTGACAGACGTCATTTCCCTAGTGCTCTCCTCCCCAGCAGAGACGTGTGCAGGTGGCTGGGGCCTGCCCCTGCGTGTCTGGGCTCCCTACCACAGCCCCAGCTCAGGGAAGCAGCTCCTCAGCTAAGACCTGTAGGAGGCGCGGGGCGCCCCCGCCTGGAAGCCTATTGCACAGCATGCGGGAAGCGAGCCTCCTCGGGAGAAGAGGAGGCAGCACAGCTTCGTGAGGCTGTAATCACTGCTTGGGCGGAGCCGAGTGCGCCTCCATTACGGCAGAGCTCCAGCTCTGCTCAGAGTCCCGATTTGGCAGACTTGCTGGCGTGAGGCTGCTCTGCACTGGGCGAGCCTTGCCCAGACTTGCCTCGCACATAGGCTTCCATTCCAGGAAGGAGCAGCTGCGCGAGACTGGGAGATGCTACTGGCGCCTTCCTGGCCTCAGCTCCACTCCTGCCTTGCCTTTGCACCTAGTCCCCAGGCGTTCTTGTGGAGGGCTTAGTTGCCGGTGGGTTGCACACTGCCAACCGCTCCAGCAGTGAGGGCTCTATTAGAGGCAATGGGAGGGCAACTGCAAGTCTCCTCCAGCGGTTGCTTGACCGCCCAGACTCAGCACAGCACGGAGAGCACAAGGCTCACAGGGCCCCTGGCTGGGGTCTGCAGCCCCACACACCGGAGGCGAACTCCGTGAGCGCCCAGAAGGTGCCTGACAGACGTCATTTCCCTAGTGCTCTCCTCCCCAGCAGAGATGTGTTTGGGTGGTTGGGGCCTGCCCCTGCTTGTTTGGGCTCCCGTACACAGCCCCAGCTCAGGAAAGCAGCTCCTGAGTCAAGACCTGTGCGAGGCGCGGGTGGCCCCGCTTGGAAGCCTAGTATACAGCATGCGGGAAGCGAGATTCCTCGGGAGAAGAGAAGGCAGCCCTGCTTCGTGCGGCTGCATTCACTACTTTGGCGGAGTGGAGTGCGCCTCCAGTACGGCAGAGCTCCAGCTCTGCTCAGAGGCCCGATCTGGCAGACTTGCTGGCGTGAGGCTGCACTGCCCTGGGCGAGACTTGCCCAGACTTGCCTCGCACATAGGCTTCCAGTCTAGGAAGCAGCAGGCTGCGCGAGACTGGGAGATGCTACTGGCGCCTTCCTGGCCTCAGCTCCACTCCTGCATTGCCTTTGCAACTAGACCCCAGGCGTTCTTGTGGAGGGCTTAGTTGCCGGTGTGTTGCACACTGCCAAGCGCTCCAGCAGTGAGGGCTTTATTAGAGGCAATGGTAGGGCAGCTGAAGGCCTCCTCCAACGGTTGCCTGACCACCCACACTCAGCACAGCAGGAGCGCACAAGGCTCTCAGGGCCCCTGGCTGGGGTCTGCAGCCCCACACACCGGAGGCGAACTCCGGGAGCGCCCAGAAGGTGCCTGACAGACGTCATTTCCCTAGTGCTCTCCTCCCCAGCAGAGACGTGTGCAGGTGGCTGGGGCCTGCCCCTGCGTGTCTGGGCTCCCTACCACAGCCCCAGCTCAGGGAAGCAGCTCCTCAGCTAAGACCTGTAGGAGGCGCGGGGCGCCCCCGCCTGGAAGCCTATTGCACAGCATGCGGGAAGCGAGCCTCCTCGGGAGAAGAGGAGGCAGCACAGCTTCGTGAGGCTGTAATCACTGCTTGGGCGGAGCCGAGTGCGCCTCCATTACGGCAGAGCTCCAGCTCTGCTCAGAGTCCCGATTTGGCAGACTTGCTGGCGTGAGGCTGCTCTGCACTGGGTGAGCCTTGCCCAGACTTGCCTCGCACATAGGCTTCCATTCCAGGAAGGAGCAGCTGCGCGAGACTGGGAGATGCTACTGGCGCCTTCCTGGCCTCAGCTCCACTCCTGCCTTGCCTTTGCACCTAGTCCCCAGGCGTTCTTGTGGAGGGCTTAGTTGCCGGTGGGTTGCACACTGCCAACCGCTCCAGCAGTGAGGGCTCTATTAGAGGCAATGGGAGGGCAACTGCAAGTCTCCTCCAGCGGTTGCTTGACCGCCCAGACTCAGCACAGCACGGAGAGCACAAGGCTCACAGGGCCCCTGGCTGGGGTCTGCAGCCCCACACACCGGAGGCGAACTCCGTGAGCGCCCAGAAGGTGCCTGACAGACGTCATTTCCCTAGTGCTCTCCTCCCCAGCAGAGATGTGTTTGGGTGGTTGGGGCCTGCCCCTGCTTGTTTGGGCTCCCGTACACAGCCCCAGCTCAGGAAAGCAGCTCCTGAGTCAAGACCTGTGCGAGGCGCGGGTGGCCCCGCTTGGAAGCCTAGTATACAGCATGCGGGAAGCGAGATTCCTCGGGAGAAGAGAAGGTAGCCCTGCTGCGTGCGGCTACATTCACTACTTTGGCGGAGTGGAGTGCGCCTCCAGTACGGCAGAGCTCCAGCTCTGCTCAGAGGCCCGATCTGGCAGACTTGCTGGCGTGAGGCTGCACTGCCCTGGGCGAGACTTGCCCAGACTTGCCTCGCACATAGGCTTCCAGTCTAGGAAGCAGCAGGCTGCGCGAGACTGGGAGATGCTACTGGCGCCTTCCTGGCCTCAGCTCCACTCCTGCATTGCCTTTGCAACTAGACCCCAGGCGTTCTTGTGGAGGGCTTAGTTGCCGGTGTGTTGCACACTGCCAAGCGCTCCAGCAGTGAGGGCTTTATTAGAGGCAATGGTAGGGCAGCTGAAGGCCTCCTCCAACGGTTGCCTGACCACCCACACTCAGCACAGCAGGAGCGCACAAGGCTCTCAGGGCCCCTGGCTGGGGTCTGCAGCCCCACACACCGGAGGCGAACTCCGGGAGCGCCCAGAAAGTGCCTGACAGACGTCATTTCCCTAGTGCTCTCCTCCCCAGCAGAGACGTGTGCAGGTGGCTGGGGCCTGCCCCTGCGTGTCTGGGCTCCCTACCACAGCCCCAGCTCAGGGAAGCAGCTCCTCAGCTAAGACCTGTAGGAGGCGCGGGGCGCCCCCGCCTGGAAGCCTATTGCACAGCATGCGGGAAGCGAGCCTCCTCGGGAGAAGAGGAGGCAGCACAGCTTCGTGAGGCTGTAATCACTGCTTGGGCAGATCCGAGTGGGCCTCCAGTACGGCAGAGCTCCAGCTCTGCTGAGAGGCCCGATCTGGCAGAGTGCTGGCGTGAGGCTGCTCTGCCCTGGGCGAGACTTGCCCAGACTTTCCTCGCACATAGGCTTCCATTCCAGGAAGGAGCAGGCTGCGCGAGACTGGGAGATGCTACTGGCACCTTCGTAGCCTCAGCTCCACTCCTGCCTTGCCTTTGCACCTATTCCCCGGGCGTTCTTGTGGAGGGCTTAGTTGCCGGTGGGTTGCACACTGCCAAACGCTCCAGCAGTGAGGGCTCTATTAGAGGCAATTGTAGGGCAACTGAAGGTCTCCTCCAGCGGTTGCTTGACCGCCCACACTCAGCACAGCAGGAGCGCACAAGGCTCTCAGGGCCCCTGGCTGGGGTCTGCAGCCCCACACACCGGAAGCGAACTCCGGGAGCGCCCAGAAGGTGCCTGACAGACGTCATTTCCCTAGTGCTCTCCTCCCCAGCAGAGACGTGTGCAGGTGGCTGGGTCCTGCCCCTGCGTGTCTGGGCTCCCTACCACAGCCCCAGCTCAGGGAAGCAGCTCCTCAGCTAAGACCTGTAAGAGGCGCGGGGCGCCCCCGCCTGGAAGCCTAGTGCACAGCATGCGGGAAGCGAGCCTCCTCGGGAGAAGAGGAGGCAGCACAGCTTCGTGAGGCTGTAATCACTGCTTGGGCAGATCCGAGTGGGCCTCCAGTACGGCAGAGCTCCAGCTCTGCTCAGAGGCCCGATCTGGCAGAGTGCTGGCGTGAGGCTGCTCTGCACTGGGCGAGCCTTGCCCAGACTTGCCTCGCGGCTAGGCTTCCAGTCCAGAAAGGAGTGGGCTGCGCGAGACTGGGATATGCTACTGGCGCCTTCCTGGCCTCAGCTCCACTCCTGCCTTGCCTTTGCACCTAGTCCCCAGGCGTTCTTGTGGAGGGCTTAGTTGCCGGTGGGTTGCACACTGCCAAGCGCTCCAGCAGTGAGGGCTCTATTAGAGGCCAAGGGAGGGCAACTGCAAGTCTCCTCTTGCGGTTGCTTGACCGCCCAGACTCAGCACAGCACGGAGAGCACAAGGCTCACAGGGCCCCTAGCTGGGGTCTGCAGCCCCACACACCGGAGGCGAACTCCGTGAGCGCCCAGAAGGTGCCTGACAGACCTCATTTCCCTAGTGATCTCCTGCCAGCAGAGACGTGTGCAGGTGGTTGGGGCCTGCCCCTGCGTGTCTGGGTTCCCGTCCACTGCCCCAGCTGAGGGAAGCAGCTTCTGAGCCAAGACCTGTGGGAGACGCGGGGTACCCGCCTGGAAGCCTAGTTTACAGCATGCGGGAAGCGAGCCTCCTCGGGAGAAGAGGAGGCAGCCCTGCTTGGTGCGGCTGCATTCACTGCTTTGGCGGAGCCGAGTGTGCCTCCAGTACGGCAGAGCTCCAACCCTGCTGAGAGGCCCGATCTGGAAGAGTTGCTGGCGTGAGGCTGCTCCGCCCTGGGCGAGACTTGCCCAGACTTGCCTCGCACATAGGCTACCATTCCAGGATGGAGCAGGCTGCCCGAGACTGGGAGATGCTACTGGCGCCTTCCTGGCCTCAGCTCCACTCCTGCCTTGCCTTTGCATCTAGTCCCCAGGCGTTCTTGTGGAAGGCTTAGTTGCCGGTGTGTTGCACACTGCCAAGCGCTCCAGCAGTGAGGGCTCTATTAGAGGCAATGGGAGGGCAACTGCAAGTCTCCTCCAGCGGTTGCTTGACCGCCCAGACTCAGCACAGCACGGAGAGCACAAGGCTCACAGGGCCCCTGGCTGGGGTCTGCAGCCCCACACACCGGAGGCGAACTCCGTGAGCGCCCAGAAGGTGCCTGACAGACGTCATTTCCCTAGTGCTCTCCTCCCCAGCAGAGATATGTTTGGGTGGTTGGGGCCTGCCCCTGCGTGTCTGGGCTCCCTACCACAGCCCCAGCTCAGGGAAGCAGCTCCTCAGCTAAGACCTGTAGGAGGCGCGGGGCGCCCCCGCCTGGAAGCCTAGTGCACAGCATGCGGGAAGCGAGCCTCCTCGGGAGAAGAGGAGGCAGCACAGCTTCGTGAGGCTGTAATCACTGCTTGGGCGGAGCCGAGTGCGCTTCCATTACGGCAGAGCTCCAGCTCTGCTCAGAGGCCCGATCTGGCAGACTTGCTGGCGTGAGGCTGCTCTGAGCTGGGCGAGACTTGCCCAGACTTGCCTCGCACATAGGCTTCCATTCCAGGAAGGAGCAGGCTGCGCGAGACTGGGAGATGCTAGTGGCGCCTTCCTAGCCTCAGCTCCACTCCTGCCTTGCCTTTGCACCTAGTCCCCAGGCGTTCTTGTGGAGTGTTTAGTTGCCGGTGGGTTGCACACTGCCAAGCCCTCCAGCAGTGAGGGCTCTATTAGAGGCAATGGGAGGGCAACTGCAAGTCGCCTTCAGCGGTTGCTTGACCGTCCAGACTCAGCACAGCATGGAGAGCACAAGGCTCACAGGACCCCTGGCTGGGGTCTGCAGCCCCACACACCGGAGGCGAACTCCGGGAGCGCCCAGAAGGTGCCTGACAGACGTCATTTCCCTAGTGCTCTCCTCCCCAGCAGAGACGTGTGCAGGTGGTTGGGGCCTGCCCCTGCGTGTCTGGGTTCCCGTCCACAGCCCCAGCTGAGGGAAGCAGCTTCTGAGCCAAGACCTGTGGGAGACGCGGGGTACCCGCCTGGAAGCCTAGTTTACAGCATGCGGGAAGCGAGCCTCCTCGGGAGAAGAGGAGGCAGCACAGCTTCGTGAGGCTGTAATCACTGCTTGGGCAGATCCGAGTGGGCCTCCAGTACGGCAGAGCTCCAGCTCTGCTCAGAGGCCCGATCTGGCAGAGTGCTGGCGTGAGGCTGCTCTGCACTGGGCGAGCCTTGCCCAGACTTGCCTCGCGGCTAGGCTTCCAGTCCAGAAAGGAGTGGGCTGCGCGAGACTGGGATATGCTACTGGCGCCTTCCTGGCCTCAGCTCCACTCCTGCCTTGCCTTTGCACCTAGTCCCCAGGCGTTCTTGTGGAGGGCTTAGTTGCCGGTGGGTTGCACACTGCCAAGCGCTCCAGCAGTGAGGGCTCTATTAGAGGCCAAGTGAGGGCAACTGCAAGTCTCCTCTTGCGGTTGCTTGACCGCCCAGACTCAGCACAGCACGGAGAGCACAAGGCTCACAGGGCCCCTAGCTGGGGTCTGCAGCCCCACACACCGGAGGCGAACTCCGTGAGCGCCCAGAAGGTGCCTGACAGACCTCATTTCCCTAGTGATCTCCTGCCAGCAGAGACGTGTGCAGGTGGTTGGGGCCTGCCCCTGCGTGTCTGGGTTCCCGTCCATAGCCCCAGCTGAGGGAAGCAGCTTCTGAGCCAAGACCTGTGGGAGACGCGGGGTACCCGCCGGGAAGCCTAGTTTACAGCATGCGGGAAGCGAGCCTCCTCGGGAGAAGAGGAGGCAGCCCTGCTGCGTGCGGCTGCATTCACTGCTTTGGCGGAGCCGAGTGTGCCTCCAGTACGGCAGAGCTCCAACCCTGCTGAGAGGCCCGATCTGGAAGAGTTGCTGGCGTGAGGCTGCTCCGCCCTGGGCGAGACTTGCCCAGACTTGCCTTGCACATAGGCTTCCATTCCAGGATGGAGCAGGCTGTGTGAGACTGGGAGATGCTACTGGCGCCTTCCTGGCCTCAGCTCCACTCCTGCCTTGCCTTTGCACCTAGTCCCCAGGCGTTCTTGTGGAAGGCTTAGTTGCCGGTGTGTTGCACACTGCCAAACGCTCCAGCAGTGAGGGCTCTATTAGAGGCAATGGGAGGGCAACTGCAAGTCTCCTCCAGCGGTTGCTTGACCGCCCAGACTCAGCACAGCACGGAGAGCAAAAGGCTCACATGGCCCCTGGCTGGGGTCTGCAGCCCCACACACCGGAGGCGAACTCCGTGAGCGCCCAGAAGGTGCCTGACAGACGTCATTTCCCTAGTGCTCTCCTCCCCAGCAGAGATATGTTTGGGTGGTTGGGGCCTGCCCCTGCTTGGTTGGGCTCCCGTACACAGCCCCAGCTCAGGAAAGCAGCTCCTGAGTCAAGACCTGTGCGAGGCGCGGGTGGCCCCTCCTGGAAGCCTAGTATACAGCATGCGGGAAGCGAGCCTCCTCGGGAGAAGAGGAGGCAGCCCTGCTGCGTGCGGCTGCATTCACTGCTTTGGCGGAGCCGAGTGCGCCTCCAGTACGGCAGAGCTCCAGCTCTGCTCAGAGGCCCGATCTGTCAGAGTTGTTGGCGTGAGGCTGCTCTGCCCTGGGCGAGCCTTGCCCAGACTTTCCTCGCACATAAGCTTCCATTCCAGGAAGGAGCAGGCTGCGCGAGACTGGGAGATGCTACTGGCGCCTTCCTAGCCTCAGCTCCACTCCTGCCTTGCCTTTGCACCTATTCCCCGGGCGTTCTTGTGGAGGGCTTAGTTGCCGGTGGGTTGCACACTGCCAAGCGCTCCAGCAATGAGGGCTCTGTTAGAGGCAATGGTAGGGCAACTGAAGGTCTCCTCCAGCGGTTGCTTGACCGCCCACACTCAGCACAGCAGGAGCGCACAAGGCTCTCAGGGCCCCTGGCTGGGGTCTGCAGCCCCACACACCGGAGGCGAACTCCGGGAGCGCCCAGAAGGTGCCTGACAGACGTCATTTCCCTAGTGCTCTCCTCCCCAGCAGAGACGTGTGCAGGTGGCTGGGGCCTGTCCCTGCGTGTCTGGGCTCCCTACCACAGCCCCAGCTCAGGGAAGCAGCTCCTCAGCTAAGACCTGTAGGAGGCGCGGGGCGCCCCCGCCTGGAAGCCTAGTGCACAGCATGCGGGAAGCGAGCCTCCTCGGGAGAAGAGGAGGCAGCACAGCTTCGTGAGGCTGTAATCACTGCTTGGGCGGAGCCGAGTGCGCCTCCATTACGGCAGAGCTCCAGCTCTGCTCAGAGTCCCGATTTGGCAGACTTGCTGGCGTGAGGCTGCTCTGCACTGGGCGAGCCTTGCCCAGACTTGCCTCGCACATAGGCTTCCATTCCAGGAAGGAGCAGCTGCGCGAGACTGGGAGATGCTACTGGCGCCTTCCTGGCCTCAGCTCCACTCCTGCCTTGCCTTTGCACCTAGTCCCCAGGCGTTCTTGTGGAGGGCTTAGTTGCCGGTGGGTTGCACACTGCCAACCGCTCCAGCAGTGAGGGCTCTATTAGAGGCAATGGGAGGGCAACTGCAAGTCTCCTCCAGCGGTTGCTTGACCGCCCAGACTCAGCACAGCACGGAGAGCACAAGGCTCACAGGGCCCCTGGCTGGGGTCTGCAGCCCCACACACCGGAGGCGAACTCCGTGAGCGCCCAGAAGGTGCCTGACAGACGTCATTTCCCTAGTGCTCTCCTCCCCAGCAGAGATGTGTTTGGGTGGTTGGGGCCTGCCCCTGCTTGTTTGGGCTCCCGTACACAGCCCCAGCTCAGGAAAGCAGCTCCTGAGTCAAGACCTGTGCGAGGCGCGGGTGGCCCCGCTTGGAAGCCTAGTATACAGCATGCGGGAAGCGAGATTCCTCGGGAGAAGAGAAGGTAGCCCTGCTGCGTGCGGCTACATTCACTACTTTGGCGGAGTGGAGTGCGCCTCCAGTACGGCAGAGCTCCAGCTCTGCTCAGAGGCCCGATCTGGCAGACTTGCTGGCGTGAGGCTGCACTGCCCTGGGCGAGACTTGCCCAGACTTGCCTCGCACATAGGCTTCCAGTCTAGGAAGCAGCAGGCTGCGCGAGACTGGGAGATGCTACTGGCGCCTTCCTGGCCTCAGCTCCACTCCTGCATTGCCTTTGCAACTAGACCCCAGGCGTTCTTGTGGAGGGCTTAGTTGCCGGTGTGTTGCACACTGCCAAGCGCTCCAGCAGTGAGGGCTTTATTAGAGGCAATGGTAGGGCAGCTGAAGGCCTCCTCCAACGGTTGCCTGACCACCCACACTCAGCACAGCAGGAGCGCACAAGGCTCTCAGGGCCCCTGGCTGGGGTCTGCAGCCCCACACACCGGAGGCGAACTCCGGGAGCGCCCAGAAAGTGCCTGACAGACGTCATTTCCCTAGTGCTCTCCTCCCCAGCAGAGACGTGTGCAGGTGGCTGGGGCCTGCCCCTGCGTGTCTGGGCTCCCTACCACAGCCCCAGCTCAGGGAAGCAGCTCCTCAGCTAAGACCTGTAGGAGGCGCGGGGCGCCCCCGCCTGGAAGCCTATTGCACAGCATGCGGGAAGCGAGCCTCCTCGGGAGAAGAGGAGGCAGCACAGCTTCGTGAGGCTGTAATCACTGCTTGGGCAGATCCGAGTGGGCCTCCAGTACGGCAGAGCTCCAGCTCTGCTGAGAGGCCCGATCTGGCAGAGTGCTGGCGTGAGGCTGCTCTGCCCTGGGCGAGACTTGCCCAGACTTTCCTCGCACATAGGCTTCCATTCCAGGAAGGAGCAGGCTGCGCGAGACTGGGAGATGCTACTGGCACCTTCGTAGCCTCAGCTCCACTCCTGCCTTGCCTTTGCACCTATTCCCCGGGCGTTCTTGTGGAGGGCTTAGTTGCCGGTGGGTTGCACACTGCCAAACGCTCCAGCAGTGAGGGCTCTATTAGAGGCAATTGTAGGGCAACTGAAGGTCTCCTCCAGCGGTTGCTTGACCGCCCACACTCAGCACAGCAGGAGCGCACAAGGCTCTCAGGGCCCCTGGCTGGGGTCTGCAGCCCCACACACCGGAAGCGAACTCCGGGAGCGCCCAGAAGGTGCCTGACAGACGTCATTTCCCTAGTGCTCTCCTCCCCAGCAGAGACGTGTGCAGGTGGCTGGGTCCTGCCCCTGCGTGTCTGGGCTCCCTACCACAGCCTCAGCTCAGGGAAGCAGCTCCTCAGCTAAGACCTGTAAGAGGCGCGGGGCGCCCCCGCCTGGAAGCCTAGTGCACAGCATGCGGGAAGCGAGCCTCCTCGGGAGAAGAGGAGGCAGCACAGCTTCGTGAGGCTGTAATCACTGCTTGGGCAGATCCGAGTGGGCCTCCAGTACGGCAGAGCTCCAGCTCTGCTCAGAGGCCCGATCTGGCAGAGTGCTGGCGTGAGGCTGCTCTGCACTGGGCGAGCCTTGCCCAGACTTGCCTCGCGGCTAGGCTTCCAGTCCAGAAAGGAGTGGGCTGCGCGAGACTGGGATATGCTACTGGCGCCTTCCTGGCCTCAGCTCCACTCCTGCCTTGCCTTTGCACCTAGTCCCCAGGCGTTCTTGTGGAGGGCTTAGTTGCCGGTGGGTTGCACACTGCCAAGCGCTCCAGCAGTGAGGGCTCTATTAGAGGCCAAGGGAGGGCAACTGCAAGTCTCCTCTTGCGGTTGCTTGACCGCCCAGACTCAGCACAGCACGGAGAGCACAAGGCTCACAGGGCCCCTAGCTGGGGTCTGCAGCCCCACACACCGGAGGCGAACTCCGTGAGCGCCCAGAAGGTGCCTGACAGACCTCATTTCCCTAGTGATCTCCTGCCAGCAGAGACGTGTGCAGGTGGTTGGGGCCTGCCCCTGCGTGTCTGGGTTCCCGTCCACTGCCCCAGCTGAGGGAAGCAGCTTCTGAGCCAAGACCTGTGGGAGACGCGGGGTACCCGCCTGGAAGCCTAGTTTACAGCATGCGGGAAGCGAGCCTCCTCGGGAGAAGAGGAGGCAGCCCTGCTTGGTGCGGCTGCATTCACTGCTTTGGCGGAGCCGAGTGTGCCTCCAGTACGGCAGAGCTCCAACCCTGCTGAGAGGCCCGATCTGGAAGAGTTGCTGGCGTGAGGCTGCTCCGCCCTGGGCGAGACTTGCCCAGACTTGCCTCGCACATAGGCTACCATTCCAGGATGGAGCAGGCTGCCCGAGACTGGGAGATGCTACTGGCGCCTTCCTGGCCTCAGCTCCACTCCTGCCTTGCCTTTGCATCTAGTCCCCAGGCGTTCTTGTGGAAGGCTTAGTTGCCGGTGTGTTGCACACTGCCAAGCGCTCCAGCAGTGAGGGCTCTATTAGAGGCAATGAGAGGGCAACTGCAAGTCTCCTCCAGCGGTTGCTTGACCGCCCAGACTCAGCACAGCACGGAGAGCACAAGGCTCACAGGGCCCCTGGCTGGGGTCTGCAGCCCCACACACCGGAGGCGAACTCCGTGAGCGCCCAGAAGGTGCCTGACAGACGTCATTTCCCTAGTGCTCTCCTCCCCAGCAGAGATATGTTTGGGTGGTTGGGGCCTGCCCCTGCGTGTCTGGGCTCCCTACCACAGCCCCAGCTCAGGGAAGCAGCTCCTCAGCTAAGACCTGTAGGAGGCGCGGGGCGCCCCCGCCTGGAAGCCTAGTGCACAGCATGCGGGAAGCGAGCCTCCTCGGGAGAAGAGGAGGCAGCACAGCTTCGTGAGGCTGTAATCACTGCTTGGGCGGAGCCGAGTGCGCTTCCATTACGGCAGAGCTCCAGCTCTGCTCAGAGGCCCGATCTGGCAGACTTGCTGGCGTGAGGCTGCTCTGAGCTGGGCGAGACTTGCCCAGACTTGCCTCGCACATAGGCTTCCATTCCAGGAAGGAGCAGGCTGCGCGAGACTGGGAGATGCTAGTGGCGCCTTCCTAGCCTCAGCTCCACTCCTGCCTTGCCTTTGCACCTAGTCCCCAGGCGTTCTTGTGGAGTGTTTAGTTGCCGGTGGGTTGCACACTGCCAAGCCCTCCAGCAGTGAGGGCTCTATTAGAGGCAATGGGAGGGCAACTGCAAGTCGCCTTCAGCGGTTGCTTGACCGTCCAGACTCAGCACAGCATGGAGAGCACAAGGCTCACAGGACCCCTGGCTGGGGTCTGCAGCCCCACACACCGGAGGCGAACTCCGGGAGCGCCCAGAAGGTGCCTGACAGACGTCATTTCCCTAGTGCTCTCCTCCCCAGCAGAGACGTGTGCAGGTGGTTGGGGCCTGCCCCTGCGTGTCTGGGTTCCCGTCCACAGCCCCAGCTGAGGGAAGCAGCTTCTGAGCCAAGACCTGTGGGAGACGCGGGGTACCCGCCTGGAAGCCTAGTTTACAGCATGCGGGAAGCGAGCCTCCTCGGGAGAAGAGGAGGCAGCACAGCTTCGTGAGGCTGTAATCACTGCTTGGGCAGATCCGAGTGGGCCTCCAGTACGGCAGAGCTCCAGCTCTGCTCAGAGGCCCGATCTGGCAGAGTGCTGGCGTGAGGCTGCTCTGCACTGGGCGAGCCTTGCCCAGACTTGCCTCGCGGCTAGGCTTCCAGTCCAGAAAGGAGTGGGCTGCGCGAGACTGGGATATGCTACTGGCGCCTTCCTGGCCTCAGCTCCACTCCTGCCTTGCCTTTGCACCTAGTCCCCAGGCGTTCTTGTGGAGGGCTTAGTTGCCGGTGGGTTGCACACTGCCAAGCGCTCCAGCAGTGAGGGCTCTATTAGAGGCCAAGTGAGGGCAACTGCAAGTCTCCTCTTGCGGTTGCTTGACCGCCCAGACTCAGCACAGCACGGAGAGCACAAGGCTCACAGGGCCCCTAGCTGGGGTCTGCAGCCCCACACACCGGAGGCGAACTCCGTGAGCGCCCAGAAGGTGCCTGACAGACCTCATTTCCCTAGTGATCTCCTGCCAGCAGAGACGTGTGCAGGTGGTTGGGGCCTGCCCCTGCGTGTCTGGGTTCCCGTCCATAGCCCCAGCTGAGGGAAGCAGCTTCTGAGCCAAGACCTGTGGGAGACGCGGGGTACCCGCCGGGAAACCTAGTTTACAGCATGCGGGAAGCGAGCCTCCTCGGGAGAAGAGGAGGCAGCCCTGCTGCGTGCGGCTGCATTCACTGCTTTGGCGGAGCCGAGTGTGCCTCCAGTACGGCAGAGCTCCAACCCTGCTGAGAGGCCCGATCTGGAAGAGTTGCTGGCGTGAGGCTGCTCCGCCCTGGGCGAGACTTGCCCAGACTTGCCTTGCACATAGGCTTCCATTCCAGGATGGAGCAGGCTGTGTGAGACTGGGAGATGCTACTGGCGCCTTCCTGGCCTCAGCTCCACTCCTGCCTTGCCTTTGCACCTAGTCCCCAGGCGTTCTTGTGGAAGGCTTAGTTGCCGGTGTGTTGCACACTGCCAAACGCTCCAGCAGTGAGGGCTCTATTAGAGGCAATGGGAGGGCAACTGCAAGTCTCCTCCAGCGGTTGCTTGACCGCCCAGACTCAGCACAGCACGGAGAGCAAAAGGCTCACATGGCCCCTGGCTGGGGTCTGCAGCCCCACACACCGGAGGCGAACTCCGTGAGCGCCCAGAAGGTGCCTGACAGACGTCATTTCCCTAGTGCTCTCCTCCCCAGCAGAGATATGTTTGGGTGGTTGGGGCCTGCCCCTGCTTGGTTGGGCTCCCGTACACAGCCCCAGCTCAGGAAAGCAGCTCCTGAGTCAAGACCTGTGCGAGGCGCGGGTGGCCCCTCCTGGAAGCCTAGTATACAGCATGCGGGAAGCGAGCCTCCTCGGGAGAAGAGGAGGCAGCCCTGCTGCGTGCGGCTGCATTCACTGCTTTGGCGGAGCCGAGTGCGCCTCCAGTACGGCAGAGCTCCAGCTCTGCTCAGAGGCCCGATCTGTCAGAGTTGTTGGCGTGAGGCTGCTCTGCCCTGGGCGAGCCTTGCCCAGACTTTCCTCGCACATAAGCTTCCATTCCAGGAAGGAGCAGGCTGCGCGAGACTGGGAGATGCTACTGGCGCCTTCCTAGCCTCAGCTCCACTCCTGCCTTGCCTTTGCACCTATTCCCCGGGCGTTCTTGTGGAGGGCTTAGTTGCCGGTGGGTTGCACACTGCCAAGCGCTCCAGCAATGAGGGCTCTGTTAGAGGCAATGGTAGGGCAACTGAAGGTCTCCTCCAGCGGTTGCTTGACCGCCCACACTCAGCACAGCAGGAGCGCACAAGGCTCTCAGGGCCCCTGGCTGGGGTCTGCAGCCCCACACACCGGAGGCGAACTCCGGGAGCGCCCAGAAGGTGCCTGACAGACGTCATTTCCCTAGTGCTCTCCTCCCCAGCAGAGACGTGTGCAGGTGGCTGGGGCCTGTCCCTGCGTGTCTGGGCTCCCTACCACAGCCCCAGCTCAGGGAAGCAGCTCCTCAGCTAAGACCTGTAGGAGGCGCGGGGCGCCCCCGCCTGGAAGCCTAGTGCACAGCATGCGGGAAGCGAGCCTCCTCGGGAGAAGAGGAGGCAGCACAGCTTCGTGAGGCTGTAATCACTGCTTGGGCAGATCCGAGTGGGCCTCCAGTATGGCAGAGCTCCAGCTCTGCTCAGAGTCCCGATCTGGCAGAGTGCTGGCGTGAGGCTGCTCTGCACTGGGCGAGCCTTGCCCAGACTTGCCTCGCGGCTAAGCTTCCAGTCCAGAAAGGAGTGGGCTGCGCGAGACTGGGAGATGCTACTGGCGCCTTCCTGGCCTCAGCTCCACTCCTGCCTTGCCTTTGCACCTAGTCCCCAGGCGTTCTTGTGGAGGGCTTAGTTGCCGGTGGGTTGCACACTGCCAAGCGCTCCAGCAGTGAGGGCTCTATTAGAGGCAATGGGAGGGCAACTGCAAGTCGCCTTCAGCGGTTGCTTGACCGCCCAGACTCAGCACTGCATGGAGAGCAAAAGGCTCACAGGACCCCTGGCTGGGGTCTGCAGCCCCACACACCGGAGGCGAACTCCGGGAGCGCCCAGAAGGTGCCTGACAGACGTCATTTCCCTAGTGCTCTCCTCCCCAGCAGAGACGTGTGCAGGTGGTTGGGGCCTGCCCCTGCGTGTCTGGGCTCCCGTCCACAGCCCCAGCTCAGGGAAGCAGCTCCTGAGACAAGACCTGTGGGAGGCGCAGGGGGCCCCGCCTGGAAGCCTAGTTTACAGCATGCGGGAAGCGAGCCTCCTCGGGAGAAGAGAAGGCAGCACTGCTGTGTGCGGCTGCATTCACTGCTTTGGCGGAGCCGGGTGCGCCTCCAGTACGGCAGAGCTCCAGCTCTGCTCAGAGGCCCGATCTGGCAGAGTCGCTGGCGTGAGGCTGCCCTGCCCTGGGCGAGCCTTGCCCAGACTTGCCTCTCGGCTAGGCTTCCAGTCCAGGAAGGAGCGGGCTGCGCGAGACTGGGAGATGCTACTGGCGCCTTCCTGGCCTCAGCTCCACTCCTGCCTTGCCTTTGCACCTAGTCCTCAGGCGTTCTTGTGGAGGGCTTAGTTGCCGGTGGGTTGCACACTGCCAAGCGCTCCAGCTTGAGGGCTCTATTAGTGCCAAAGTGAGGGCAACTGGAAGTCTATTCTTACGGTTGCTTGACCGCCCAGACTCAGCACAGCACGGAGAGCACAAGGCTCACAGGGCCTCTGGCTGGGGTCTGCAGCCACACACACGAGGAGGCTGACTCGGTGAGCGCCCAGAAGGTGCCTGACAGACGTCATTTTCCTAGTGCTCTCCTCCCCAGCAGAGACGTGTGCAGGTGGTTGGGGCCTGCCCCTGCGTGTCTGGGCTCCCGTCCACAGCCCCAGCTTAGGGAAGCAGCTCCTCAGCCAAGACCTGTAGGAGGCGCGGGGCGCCCCCGCCAGGAAGCCTAGTGCACAGCATGAGGGAAGCGAGCCTCCTTGGGAGAAGAGGAGGCAGCCCAGATGCGTGGGGCTGCAATCACTGCTTTGGCGGAGCCGAGTGCGCCTCCAGTACGGCAGAGCTCCAGCTCTGCTCAGAGGCCCGATCTGGCAGAGTTGCTGGCGTGAGGCTGCTCTGCCCTGGGCGAGCCTTGCCCAGACTTGCCTCGCGGCTAGGCTTCCAGTCCAGAAAGAAGCGGGCTGCGCGAGACTGGGAGATGCTACTGGCGCCTTCCTGGCCTCAGCTCCACTCCTGCCTTGCCTTTGCACCTAGTCCCCAGGCGTTCTTGTGGAGGGCTTAGTTGCCGGTGGGTTGGACACTGCCAAGCGCTCCAGCTTGAGGGCTCTAGTAGAGGCAAAGTGAGGGCAACTGAAAGTCTATTCTTACGGTTGCTTGACCGCCCAGACTCAGCACAGCACGGAGAGCACAAGGCTCACAGGGCCCCTGGCTGGGGTCTGCAGCCCCACACACCGGAGGCGAACTCCGTGAGCGCCCAGAAGGTGCCTGACAGACGTCATTTCCCTAGTGCTCTCCTCCCCAGCAGAGATATGTTTGGGTGGTTGGGGCCTGCCCCTGCGTGTCTGAGCTCCCTACCACAGCCCCAGCTCAGGGAAGCAGCTCCTCAGCTAAGACCTGTAGGAGGCGCGGGGCGCCCCCGCCTGGAAGCCTAGTGCACAGCATGCGGGAAGCGAGCCTCCTCGGGAG
This sequence comes from Capricornis sumatraensis, assembly GCF_032405125.1. NCBI lineage: Eukaryota > Metazoa > Chordata > Mammalia > Artiodactyla > Bovidae > Capricornis > Capricornis sumatraensis. The sequence continues at coordinate 6,758,050 of NW_027184616.1, read as the reverse complement.
AAGAGGAGGCAGCACAGCTTCGTGAGGCTGTAATCACTGCTTGGGCAGAGCCGAGTGGGCCTCCAGTACGGCAGAGCTCCAGCTCTGCTCAGAGGCCCGATCTGGCACAGCGCTGGCGTGAGGCTGCTCTGCACTGGGCGAGCCTTGCCCAGACTTGCCTCGCGGCTAGCCTTCCAGTCTAGAAAGGAGTGGGCTGCGCGAGACTGGGAGATGCTACTGGCGCCTTCCTGGCCTCAGCTCCACTCCTGCCTTGCCTTTGCACCTAGTCCCCAGGCGTTCTTGTGGAGGGCTTAGTTGCCGGTGGGTTGCACACTGCCAAGTGCTCCAGCAGTGAGGGATCTATTAGAGGCAATGGGAGGGCAACTGCAAGTCTCCTCCAGCGGTTGCTTGACCGCCCAGACTCAGCACAGCACGGAGAGCACAAGGCTCACAGGGCCCCTGGCTGGGGTCTGCAGCCCCACACACCGGAGGCGAACTCCGTGAGCGCCCAGAAGGTGCCTGGAAGACCTCATTTCCCTAGTGATCTCCTGCCAGCAGAGACGTGTGCAGGTGGTTGGGGCCTGCCCCTGCGTGTCTGGGTTCCTGTCCACAGCCCCAGCTGAGGGAAGCAGCTTCTGACCTAAGACCTGTGGGAGACGCGGGGTACCCGCCTGGAAGCCTAGTTTACAGCATGCGGGAAGCGAGCCTCCTCGTGAGAAGAGGAGGGAGCCCTGCTGCGTGCGGCTGCATTCACTGCTTTGGCGGAGCCGAGTGTGCCTCCAGTACGGCAGAGCTCCAACCCTGCTGAGAGGCCCGATCTGGAAGAGTTGCTGGCGTGAGGCTGCTCTGCCCTGGGCGAGACTTGCCCAGACTTGCCTCGCACATAGGCTTCCATTCCAGGATGGAGCAGGCTGCGCGAGACTGGGAGTTGCTACTGGCGCCTTCCTGGCCTCAGCTCCACTCCTGCCTTCCCTTCGCATCTAGTCCCCAGGCGTTCTTGTGGAAGGCTTAGTTGCCGGTGTGTTGCACACTGTCAAGCGCTCCAGCAGTGAGGGCTCTATTAGAGGCAATGGGAGGGCAACTGCAAGTCTCCTCCAGCGGTTGCTTGACCGCCCAGACTCAGCACAGCACGGAGAGCACAAGGCTCACAGGGCCCCTGGCTGGGGTCTGCAGCCCCACACACCGGAGGCGAACTCCGTGAGCGCCCAGAAGGTGCCTGACAGACGTCATTTCCCTAGTGCTCTCCTCCCCAGCAGAGATATGTTTGGGTGGTTGGGGCCTGCCCCTGCTTGTTTGGGCTCCCGTACACAGCCCCAGCTCAGGAAAGCAGCTCCTGAGTCAAGACCTGTGCGAGGCGCGGGTGGCCCCTCCTGGAAGCCTAGTATACAGCATGCGGGAAGCGAGCCTCCTCGGGAGAAGAGGAGGCAGCCCTGCTGCGTGCGGCTGCATTCACTGCTTTGGCGGAGCCGAATGCGCCTCCAGTATGGCAGAGCTCCAGCTCTGCTCAGAGGCCCGATCTGGCAGAGTTGCTGGCGTGAGGCTGCTCTGCCCTGGGCGAGACTTGCCCAGACTTGCCTCGCACATAGGCTTCCATTCCAGGAAGCAGCAGGCTGCGCGAGACTGGGAGATGCTACTGGCGCCTTCCTGGCCTCAGCTCCACTCCTGCATTGCCTTTGCAACTAGACCCCAGGCGTTCTTGTGGAGGGCTTAGTTGCCGGTGTGTTGCACACTGCCAAGCGCTCCAGCAGTGAGGGCTTTATTAGAGGCAATGGTAGGGCAGCTGAAGGCCTCCTCCAACGGTTGCCTGACCACCCACACTCAGCACAGCAGGAGCGCACAAGGCTCTCAGGGCCCCTGGCTGGGGTCTGCAGCCCCACACACCGGAGGCGAACTCCGGGAGCGCCCAGAAGGTGCCTGACAGACGTCATTTCCCTAGTGCTCTCCTCCCCAGCAGAGACGTGTGCAGGTGGCTGGGGCCTGCCCCTGCGTGTCTGGGCTCCCTACCACAGCCCCAGCTCAGGGAAGCAGCTCCTCAGCTAAGACCTGTAGGAGGCGCGGGGCGCCCCCGCCTGGAAGCCTATTGCACAGCATGCGGGAAGCGAGCCTCCTCGGGAGAAGAGGAGGCAGCACAGCTTCGTGAGGCTGTAATCACTGCTTGGGCGGAGCCGAGTGCGCCTCCATTACGGCAGAGCTCCAGCTCTGCTCAGAGTCCCGATTTGGCAGACTTGCTGGCGTGAGGCTGCTCTGCACTGGGCGAGCCTTGCCCAGACTTGCCTCGCACATAGGCTTCCATTCCAGGAAGGAGCAGCTGCGCGAGACTGGGAGATGCTACTGGCGCCTTCCTGGCCTCAGCTCCACTCCTGCCTTGCCTTTGCACCTAGTCCCCAGGCGTTCTTGTGGAGGGCTTAGTTGCCGGTGGGTTGCACACTGCCAACCGCTCCAGCAGTGAGGGCTCTATTAGAGGCAATGGGAGGGCAACTGCAAGTCTCCTCCAGCGGTTGCTTGACCGCCCAGACTCAGCACAGCACGGAGAGCACAAGGCTCACAGGGCCCCTGGCTGGGGTCTGCAGCCCCACACACCGGAGGCGAACTCCGTGAGCGCCCAGAAGGTGCCTGACAGACGTCATTTCCCTAGTGCTCTCCTCCCCAGCAGAGATGTGTTTGGGTGGTTGGGGCCTGCCCCTGCTTGTTTGGGCTCCCGTACACAGCCCCAGCTCAGGAAAGCAGCTCCTGAGTCAAGACCTGTGCGAGGCGCGGGTGGCCCCGCTTGGAAGCCTAGTATACAGCATGCGGAAAGCGAGATTCCTCGGGAGAAGAGAAGGCAGCCCTGCTTCGTGCGGCTGCATTCACTACTTTGGCGGAGTGGAGTGCGCCTCCAGTACGGCAGAGCTCCAGCTCTGCTCAGAGGCCCGATCTGGCAGACTTGCTGGCGTGAGGCTGCACTGCCCTGGGCGAGACTTGCCCAGACTTGCCTCGCACATAGGCTTCCAGTCTAGGAAGCAGCAGGCTGCGCGAGACTGGGAGATGCTACTGGCGCCTTCCTGGCCTCAGCTCCACTCCTGCATTGCCTTTGCAACTAGACCCCAGGCGTTCTTGTGGAGGGCTTAGTTGCCGGTGTGTTGCACACTGCCAAGCGCTCCAGCAGTGAGGGCTTTATTAGAGGCAATGGTAGGGCAGCTGAAGGCCTCCTCCAACGGTTGCCTGACCACCCACACTCAGCACAGCAGGAGCGCACAAGGCTCTCAGGGCCCCTGGCTGGGGTCTGCAGCCCCACACACCGGAGGCGAACTCCGGGAGCGCCCAGAAGGTGCCTGACAGACGTCATTTCCCTAGTGCTCTCCTCCCCAGCAGAGACGTGTGCAGGTGGCTGGGGCCTGCCCCTGCGTGTCTGGGCTCCCTACCACAGCCCCAGCTCAGGGAAGCAGCTCCTCAGCTAAGACCTGTAGGAGGCGCGGGGCGCCCCCGCCTGGAAGCCTATTGCACAGCATGCGGGAAGCGAGCCTCCTCGGGAGAAGAGGAGGCAGCACAGCTTCGTGAGGCTGTAATCACTGCTTGGGCGGAGCCGAGTGCGCCTCCATTACGGCAGAGCTCCAGCTCTGCTCAGAGTCCCGATTTGGCAGACTTGCTGGCGTGAGGCTGCTCTGCACTGGGCGAGCCTTGCCCAGACTTGCCTCGCACATAGGCTTCCATTCCAGGAAGGAGCAGCTGCGCGAGACTGGGAGATGCTACTGGCGCCTTCCTGGCCTCAGCTCCACTCCTGCCTTGCCTTTGCACCTAGTCCCCAGGCGTTCTTGTGGAGGGCTTAGTTGCCGGTGGGTTGCACACTGCCAACCGCTCCAGCAGTGAGGGCTCTATTAGAGGCAATGGGAGGGCAACTGCAAGTCTCCTCCAGCGGTTGCTTGACCGCCCAGACTCAGCACAGCACGGAGAGCACAAGGCTCACAGGGCCCCTGGCTGGGGTCTGCAGCCCCACACACCGGAGGCGAACTCCGTGAGCGCCCAGAAGGTGCCTGACAGACGTCATTTCCCTAGTGCTCTCCTCCCCAGCAGAGATGTGTTTGGGTGGTTGGGGCCTGCCCCTGCTTGTTTGGGCTCCCGTACACAGCCCCAGCTCAGGAAAGCAGCTCCTGAGTCAAGACCTGTGCGAGGCGCGGGTGGCCCCGCTTGGAAGCCTAGTATACAGCATGCGGGAAGCGAGATTCCTCGGGAGAAGAGAAGGTAGCCCTGCTGCGTGCGGCTACATTCACTACTTTGGCGGAGTGGAGTGCGCCTCCAGTACGGCAGAGCTCCAGCTCTGCTCAGAGGCCCGATCTGGCAGACTTGCTGGCGTGAGGCTGCACTGCCCTGGGCGAGACTTGCCCAGACTTGCCTCGCACATAGGCTTCCAGTCTAGGAAGCAGCAGGCTGCGCGAGACTGGGAGATGCTACTGGCGCCTTCCTGGCCTCAGCTCCACTCCTGCATTGCCTTTGCAACTAGACCCCAGGCGTTCTTGTGGAGGGCTTAGTTGCCGGTGTGTTGCACACTGCCAAGCGCTCCAGCAGTGAGGGCTTTATTAGAGGCAATGGTAGGGCAGCTGAAGGCCTCCTCCAACGGTTGCCTGACCACCCACACTCAGCACAGCAGGAGCGCACAAGGCTCTCAGGGCCCCTGGCTGGGGTCTGCAGCCCCACACACCGGAGGCGAACTCCGGGAGCGCCCAGAAAGTGCCTGACAGACGTCATTTCCCTAGTGCTCTCCTCCCCAGCAGAGACGTGTGCAGGTGGCTGGGGCCTGCCCCTGCGTGTCTGGGCTCCCTACCACAGCCCCAGCTCAGGGAAGCAGCTCCTCAGCTAAGACCTGTAGGAGGCGCGGGGCGCCCCCGCCTGGAAGCCTATTGCACAGCATGCGGGAAGCGAGCCTCCTCGGGAGAAGAGGAGGCAGCACAGCTTCGTGAGGCTGTAATCACTGCTTGGGCAGATCCGAGTGGGCCTCCAGTACGGCAGAGCTCCAGCTCTGCTGAGAGGCCCGATCTGGCAGAGTGCTGGCGTGAGGCTGCTCTGCCCTGGGCGAGACTTGCCCAGACTTTCCTCGCACATAGGCTTCCATTCCAGGAAGGAGCAGGCTGCGCGAGACTGGGAGATGCTACTGGCACCTTCGTAGCCTCAGCTCCACTCCTGCCTTGCCTTTGCACCTATTCCCCGGGCGTTCTTGTGGAGGGCTTAGTTGCCGGTGGGTTGCACACTGCCAAACGCTCCAGCAGTGAGGGCTCTATTAGAGGCAATTGTAGGGCAACTGAAGGTCTCCTCCAGCGGTTGCTTGACCGCCCACACTCAGCACAGCAGGAGCGCACAAGGCTCTCAGGGCCCCTGGCTGGGGTCTGCAGCCCCACACACCGGAAGCGAACTCCGGGAGCGCCCAGAAGGTGCCTGACAGACGTCATTTCCCTAGTGCTCTCCTCCCCAGCAGAGACGTGTGCAGGTGGCTGGGTCCTGCCCCTGCGTGTCTGGGCTCCCTACCACAGCCCCAGCTCAGGGAAGCAGCTCCTCAGCTAAGACCTGTAAGAGGCGCGGGGCGCCCCCGCCTGGAAGCCTAGTTTACAGCACGCGGGAAGCGAGCCTCCTTTGGAGAAGAGAAGGCAGCCCTGCTGAGTGCGGCTGCGTTCACTGCTTTGGCGGAGCTGAGTGCGCCTCCAGTACGGCAGAGCTCCAGCTCTGCTCAGAGGCCCGATCTCGCAGAGTTGCTGGCGTGAGGCTGCTCTGCCCTGGGCGAGCCTTGCCCAGACTTGCCTCGCGGCTAGGCTTCCAGTCCAGGAAGCAGCAGGCTGCGCGAGACTGGGAGATGCTACTGGCGCTTTCCTGGCCTCAGCTCCACTCCTGCCTTGCCTTTGCACCTAGATCCCAGGCGTTCTTGTGGAGGGCTTAGTTGCCGGTGGGTTGCACACTGTCAAGCGCTCCAGCAGTTAGGGCTCTATTAGAGGCAAAGTGAGGGCAACTGGAAGTCTATTCTTACGGTTGCTTGACGGCCCAGACTCAGCACAGCACGGAGAGCACAAGGCTCACAGGGCCCCTGGCTTGGGTCTGCAGCCCCACACACGCGGAGGCTGACTCGGTGAGCGCCCAGAAGGTGCCTGACAGACGTCATTTCCCTAGTGCTCTCCTCCCCAGCAGAGACGTGTGCAGGTGGTTGGGGCCTGCCCCTGCGTGTCTGGGCTCCCGTCCACAGCCCCAGCTCAGGGAAGCAGCTCCTGAGCCAAGAATTGTGGGAGGCGCAGGGGGCCCCGCCTGGAAGCCTAGTTTACAGCATGCGGGAAGCGAGCCTCTTCGGGAGAAGAGAAGGCAGCACTGCTGTGTGCGGCTGCATTCACTGCTTTGGCGGAGCTGAGTGCGCCTCCAGTACGGCAGAGCTCCAGCTCTGCTCAGAGGCCCGATCTGGCAGAGTTGCTGGCGTGAGGCTGCTCTGCCCTGGGCGAGCCTTGCCCAGACTTGCCTCGCGGCTAGGCTTCCAGTCCAGAAAGAAGCGGGCTGCGCGAGACTGGGAGATGCTACTGGCGCCTTCCTGGCCTCAGCTCCACTCCTGCCTTGCCTTTGCACCTAGTCCCCAGGCGTTCTTGTGGAGGGCTTAGTTGCCGGTGGGTTGCACACTGCCAAGAGCTCCAGCTTGAGGGCTCTATTAGTGGCAAAGTGAGGGCAACTGGAAGTTTATTCTTACGGTTGCTTGACCGCCCAGACTCAGCACAGCACGGAGAGCACAAGGCTCACAGGGCCCCTGGCTGGGGTCTGCAGCCCCACACACGCGGAGGCTGACTCGGTGAGCGCCCAGAAGGTGCCTGACAGACGTCATTTCCCTAGTGCTCTCCTCCCCAGCAGAGACGTGTGCAGGTGGTTGGGGCCTGCCCCTGCGTGTCTGGGCTCCCGTCCACAGCCCCAGCTCAGGGAAGCAGCTCCTCAGCCAAGACCTGTGGGAGGCGCAGGGGGCCCCGCCTGGAAGCCTAGTTTACAGCATGCGGGAAGCGAGCCTCTTCGGGAGAAGAGAAGGCAGCACTGCTGTGTGCGGCTGCATTCACTGCTTTGGCGGAGCCGAGTGCGCCTCCAGTACGGCAGAGCTCCAGCTCTGCTCAGAGGCCCGATCTGGCAGAGTCGCTGGCGTGAGGCTGCTCTGCCCTGGGCGAGCCTTGCCCAGACTTGCCTCGCGGCTAGGCTTCCAGTCCAGGAAGGAGCGGGCTGCGCGAGACTGGGAGACGTTACTGGCGCCTTCCTGGCCTCAGCTCCACTCCTGCCTTGCCTTTGCACCTAGTCCCCAGGCGTTCTTGTGGAGGGCTTAGTTGCCGGTGGGTTGCACACTGCCAAGCGCTCCAGCTTGAGGGCTCTATTAGTGGCAAAGTGAGGGCAACTGGAAGTCTATTCTTACGGTTGCTTGACCGCCCAGACTCAGCACAGCACGGAGAGCACAAGGCTCACAGGGCCTCTGGCTGTGGTTGCAGCCCCACACATGCTGAGGCTGACTCGGTGAGCGCCGAGAAGGTGCCTGACAGACGTCATTTTCCTAGTGCTCTCCTCCCCAGCAGAGACGTGTGCAGGTGGTTGGGGCCTGCCCCTGCGTGTCTGGGCTCCCGTCCACAGCCCCAGCTTAGGGAAGCAGCTCCTCAGCCAAGACCTGTAGGAGGCGCGGGGCGCCCCCGCCAGGAAGCCTAGTTTACAGCATGCGGGAAGCGAGCCTCCTCGGGAGAAGAGGAGGCAGCACAGCTTCGTGAGGCTGTAATCACTGCTTGGGCAGAGCCGAGTGGGCCTCCAGTACGGCAGAGCTCCAGCTCTGCTCAGAGGCCCGATCTGGCAGAGTGCTGGCGTGAGGCTGCTCTGCACTGGGCGAGCCTTGCCCAGACTTGCCTCGCGGCTAGGCTTCCAGTCCAGAAAGGAGTGGGCTGCGCGAGACTGGGATATGCTACTGGCGCCTTCCTGGCCTCAGCTCCACTCCTGCCTTGCCTTTGCACCTAGTCCCCAGGCGTTCTTGTGGAGGGCTTAGTTGCCGGTGGGTTGCACACTGCCAAGCGCTCCAGCAGTGAGGGCTCTATTAGAGGCCAAGGGAGGGCAACTGCAAGTCTCCTCTTGCGGTTGCTTGACCGCCCAGACTCAGCACAGCACGGAGAGCACAAGGCTCACAGGGCCCCTAGCTGGGGTCTGCAGCCCCACACACCGGAGGCGAACTCCGTGAGCGCCCAGAAGGTGCCTGACAGACCTCATTTCCCTAGTGATCTCCTGCCAGCAGAGACGTGTGCAGGTGGTTGGGGCCTGCCCCTGCGTGTCTGGGTTCCCGTCCACTGCCCCAGCTGAGGGAAGCAGCTTCTGAGCCAAGACCTGTGGGAGACGCGGGGTACCCGCCTGGAAGCCTAGTTTACAGCATGCGGGAAGCGAGCCTCCTCGGGAGAAGAGGAGGCAGCCCTGCTGCGTGCGGCTGCATTCACTGCTTTGGCGGAGCCGAGTGTGCCTCCAGTACGGCAGAGCTCCAACCCTGCTGAGAGGCCCGATCTGGAAGAGTTGCTGGCGTGAGGCTGCTCCGCCCTGGGCGAGACTTGCCCAGACTTGCCTCGCGGCTAGGCTTCCAGTCCAGGAAGGAGCGGGCTGCGCGAGACTGGGAGACGTTACTGGCGCCTTCCTGGCCTCAGCTCCACTCCTGCCTTGCCTTTGCACCTAGTCCCCAGGCGTTCTTGTGGAGGGCTTAGTTGCCGGTGGGTTGCACACTGCCAAGCGCTCCAGCTTGAGGGCTCTATTAGTGGCAAAGTGAGGGCAACTGGAAGTCTATTCTTACGGTTGCTTGACCGCCCAGACTCAGCACAGCACGGAGAGCACAAGGCTCACAGGGCCTCTGGCTGTGGTTGCAGCCCCACACACGCTGAGGCTGACTCGGTGAGCGCCGAAAAGGTGCCTGACAGACGTCATTTTCCTAGTGCTCTCCTCCCCAGCAGAGACGTGTGCAGGTGGTTGGGGCCTGCCCCTGCGTGTCTGGGCTCCTGTCCACAGCCCCAGCTTAGGGAAGCAGCTCCTCAGCCAAGACCTGTAGGAGGCGCGGGGCGCCCCCGCCAGGAAGCCTAGTTTACAGCATGCGGGAAGCGAGCCTCCTCGGGAGAAGAGGAGGCAGCACAGCTTCGTGAGGCTGTAATCACTGCTTGGGCAGATCCGAGTGGGCCTCCAGTACGGCAGAGCTCCAGCTCTGCTCAGAGGCCCGATCTGGCAGAGTGCTGGCGTGAGGCTGCTCTGCACTGGGCGAGCCTTGCCCAGACTTGCCTCGCGGCTAGGCTTCCAGTCCAGAAAGGAGTGGGCTGCGCGAGACTGGGATATGCTACTGGCGCCTTCCTGGCCTCAGCTCCACTCCTGCCTTGCCTTTGCACCTAGTCCCCAGGCGTTCTTGTGGAGGGCTTAGTTGCCGGTGGGTTGCACACTGCCAAGCGCTCCAGCAGTGAGGGCTCTATTAGAGGCCAAGGGAGGGCAACTGCAAGTCTCCTCTTGCGGTTGCTTGACCGCCCAGACTCAGCACAGCACGGAGAGCACAAGGCTCACAGGGACCCTAGCTGGGGTCTGCAGCCCCACACACCGGAGGCGAACTCCGTGAGCGCCCAGAAGGTGCCTGACAGACCTCATTTCCCTAGTGATCTCCTGCCAGCAGAGACGTGTGCAGGTGGTTGGGGCCTGCCCCTGCGTGTCTGGGTTCCCGTCCACTGCCCCAGCTGAGGGAAGCAGCTTCTGAGCCAAGACCTGTGGGAGACGCGGGGTACCCGCCTGGAAGCCTAGTTTACAGCATGCGGGAAGCGAGCCTCCTCGGGAGAAGAGGAGGCAGCCCTGCTGCGTGCGGCTGCATTCACTGCTTTGGCGGAGCCGAGTGTGCCTCCAGTACGGCAGAGCTCCAACCCTGCTGAGAGGCCCGATCTGGAAGAGTTGCTGGCGTGAGGCTGCTCCGCCCTGGGCGAGACTTGCCCAGACTTGCCTCGCGGCTAGGCTTCCAGTCCAGGAAGGAGCGGGCTGCGCGAGACTGGGAGACGTTACTGGCGCCTTCCTGGCCTCAGCTCCACTCCTGCCTTGCCTTTGCACCTAGTCCCCAGGCGTTCTTGTGGAGGGCTTAGTTGCCGGTGGGTTGCACACTGCCAAGCGCTCCAGCTTGAGGGCTCTATTAGTGGCAAAGTGAGGGCAACTGGAAGTCTATTCTTACGGTTGCTTGACCGCCCAGACTCAGCACAGCACGGAGAGCACAAGGCTCACAGGGCCTCTGGCTGTGGTTGCAGCCCCACACACGCTGAGGCTGACTCGGTGAGCGCCGAAAAGGTGCCTGACAGACGTCATTTTCCTAGTGCTCTCCTCCCCAGCAGAGACGTGTGCAGGTGGTTGGGGCCTGCCCCTGCGTGTCTGGGCTCCTGTCCACAGCCCCAGCTTAGGGAAGCAGCTCCTCAGCCAAGACCTGTAGGAGGCGCGGGGCGCCCCCGCCAGGAAGCCTAGTTTACAGCATGCGGGAAGCGAGCCTCCTCGGGAGAAGAGGAGGCAGCACAGCTTCGTGAGGCTGTAATCACTGCTTGGGCAGATCCGAGTGGGCCTCCAGTACGGCAGAGCTCCAGCTCTGCTCAGAGGCCCGATCTGGCAGAGTGCTGGCGTGAGGCTGCTCTGCACTGGGCGAGCCTTGCCCAGACTTGCCTCGCGGCTAGGCTTCCAGTCCAGAAAGGAGTGGGCTGCGCGAGACTGGGATATGCTACTGGCGCCTTCCTGGCCTCAGCTCCACTCCTGCCTTGCCTTTGCACCTAGTCCCCAGGCGTTCTTGTGGAGGGCTTAGTTGCCGGTGGGTTGCACACTGCCAAGCGCTCCAGCAGTGAGGGCTCTATTAGAGGCCAAGGGAGGGCAACTGCAAGTCTCCTCTTGCGGTTGCTTGACCGCCCAGACTCAGCACAGCACGGAGAGCACAAGGCTCACAGGGCCCCTAGCTGGGGTCTGCAGCCCCACACACCGGAGGCGAACTCCGTGAGCGCCCAGAAGGTGCCTGACAGACCTCATTTCCCTAGTGATCTCCTGCCAGCAGAGACGTGTGCAGGTGGTTGGGGCCTGCCCCTGCGTGTCTGGGTTCCCGTCCACTGCCCCAGCTGAGGGAAGCAGCTTCTGAGCCAAGACCTGTGGGAGACGCGGGGTACCCGCCTGGAAGCCTAGTTTACAGCATGCGGGAAGCGAGCCTCCTCGGGAGAAGAGGAGGCAGCCCTGCTGCGTGCGGCTGCATTCACTGCTTTGGCGGAGCCGAGTGTGCCTCCAGTACGGCAGAGCTCCAACCCTGCTGAGAGGCCCGATCTGGAAGAGTTGCTGGCGTGAGGCTGCTCCGCCCTGGGCGAGACTTGCCCAGACTTGCCTCGCGGCTAGGCTTCCAGTCCAGGAAGGAGCGGGCTGCGCGAGACTGGGAGACGTTACTGGCGCCTTCCTGGCCTCAGCTCCACTCCTGCCTTGCCTTTGCACCTAGTCCCCAGGCGTTCTTGTGGAGGGCTTAGTTGCCGGTGGGTTGCACACTGCCAAGCGCTCCAGCTTGAGGGCTCTATTAGTGGCAAAGTGAGGGCAACTGGAAGTCTATTCTTACGGTTGCTTGACCGCCCAGACTCAGCACAGCACGGAGAGCACAAGGCTCACAGGGCCTCTGGCTGTGGTTGCAGCCCCACACACGCTGAGGCTGACTCGGTGAGCGCCGAAAAGGTGCCTGACAGACGTCATTTTCCTAGTGCTCTCCTCCCCAGCAGAGACGTGTGCAGGTGGTTGGGGCCTGCCCCTGCGTGTCTGGGCTCCTGTCCACAGCCCCAGCTTAGGGAAGCAGCTCCTCAGCCAAGACCTGTAGGAGGCGCGGGGCGCCCCCGCCAGGAAGCCTAGTTTACAGCATGCGGGAAGCGAGCCTCCTCGGGAGAAGAGGAGGCAGCACAGCTTCGTGAGGCTGTAATCACTGCTTGGGCAGATCCGAGTGGGCCTCCAGTACGGCAGAGCTCCAGCTCTGCTCAGAGGCCCGATCTGGCAGAGTGCTGGCGTGAGGCTGCTCTGCACTGGGCGAGCCTTGCCCAGACTTGCCTCGCGGCTAGGCTTCCAGTCCAGAAAGGAGTGGGCTGCGCGAGACTGGGATATGCTACTGGCGCCTTCCTGGCCTCAGCTCCACTCCTGCCTTGCCTTTGCACCTAGTCCCCAGGCGTTCTTGTGGAGGGCTTAGTTGCCGGTGGGTTGCACACTGCCAAGCGCTCCAGCAGTGAGGGCTCTATTAGAGGCCAAGGGAGGGCAACTGCAAGTCTCCTCTTGCGGTTGCTTGACCGCCCAGACTCAGCACAGCACGGAGAGCACAAGGCTCACAGGGCACCTAGCTGGGGTCTGCAGCCCCACACACCGGAGGCGAACTCCGTGAGCGCCCAGAAGGTGCCTGACAGACCTCATTTCCCTAGTGATCTCCTGCCAGCAGGGACGAGTGCAGGTGGTTGGGGCCTGCCCCTGCGTGTCTGGGTTCCCGTCCACTGCCCCAGCTGAGGGAAGCAGCTTCTGAGCCAAGACCTGTGGGAGACGCGGGGTACCCGCCTGGAAGCCTAGTTTACAGCATGCGGGAAGCGAGCCTCCTCGGGAGAAGAGGAGGCAGCCCTGCTGCGTGCGGCTGCATTCACTGCTTTGGCGGAGCCGAGTGTGCCTCCAGTACGGCAGAGCTCCAACCCTGCTGAGAGGCCCGATCTGGAAGAGTTGCTGGCGTGAGGCTGCTCCGCCCTGGGCGAGACTTGCCCAGACTTGCCTCGCACATAGGCTTCCATTCCAGGATGGAGCAGGCTGCCCGAGACTGGGAGATGCTACTGGCGCCTTCCTGGCCTCAGCTCCACTCCTGCCTTGCCTTTGCATCTAGTCCCCAGGCGTTCTTGTGGAAGGCTTAGTTGCCGGTGTGTTGCACACTGCCAAGCGCTCCAGCAGTGAGGGCTCTATTAGAGGCAATGGGAGGGCAACTGCAAGTCTCCTCCAGCGGTTGCTTGACCGCCCAGACTCAGCACAGCACGGAGAGCACAAGGCTCACAGGGCCCCTGGCTGGGGTCTGCAGCCCCACACACCGGAGGCGAACTCCGTGAGCGCCCAGAAGGTGCCTGACAGACGTCATTTCCCTAGTGCTCTCCTCCCCAGCAGAGATATGTTTGGGTGGTTGGGGCCTGCCCCTGCGTGTCTGGGCTCCCTACCACAGCCCCAGCTCAGGGAAGCAGCTCCTCAGCTAAGACCTGTAGGAGGCGCGGGGCGCCCCCGCCTGGAAGCCTAGTTTACAGCATGCGGGAAGCGAGCCTCCTCGGGAGAAGAGGAGGCAGCACAGCTTCGTGAGGCTGTAATCACTGCTTGGGCGGAGCCGAGTGCGCTTCCATTACGGCAGAGCTCCAGCTCTGCTCAGAGGCCCGATCTGGCAGACTTGCTGGCGTGAGGCTGCTCTGAGCTGGGCGAGACTTGCCCAGACTTGCCTCGCACATAGGCTTCCATTCCAGGAAGGAGCAGGCTGCCCGAGACTGGGAGATGCTACTGGCGCCTTCCTAGCCTCAGCTCCACTCCTGCCTTGCCTTTGCACCTAGTCCCCAGGCGTTCTTGTGGAGTGTTTAGTTGCCGGTGGGTTGCACACTGCCAAGCCCTCCAGCAGTGAGGGCTCTATTAGAGGCAATGGGAGGGCAACTGCAAGTCGCCTTCAGCGGTTGCTTGACCGTCCAGACTCAGCACAGCATGGAGAGCACAAGGCTCACAGGACCCCTGGCTGGGGTCTGCAGCCCCACACACGAGAGGCGAACTCCGGGAGCGCCCAGAAGGTGCCTGACAGACGTCATTTCCCTAGTGCTCTCCTCCCCAGCAGAGACGTGTGCAGGTGGTTGGGGCCTGCCCCTGCGTGTCTGGGTTCCCGTCCACAGCCCCAGCTGAGGGAAGCAGCTTCTGAGCCAAGACCTGTGGGAGACGCGGGGTACCCGCCTGGAAGCCTAGTTTACAGCATGCGGGAAGCGAGCCTCCTCGGGAGAAGAGGAGGCAGCACAGCTTCGTGAGGCTGTAATCACTGCTTGGGCAGATCCGAGTGGGCCTCCAGTACGGCAGAGCTCCAGCTCTGCTCAGAGGCCCGATCTGGCAGAGTGCTGGCGTGAGGGTGCTCTGCACTGGGCGAGCCTTGCCCAGACTTGCCTCGCGGCTAGGCTTCCAGTCCAGGAAGCAGCAGGCTGCGCGAGACTGGGAGATGCTACTGGCGCTTTCCTGGCCTCAGCTCCACTCCTGCCTTGCCTTTGCACCTAGATCCCAGGCGTTCTTGTGGACGGCTTAGTTGCCGGTGGGTTGCACACTGTCAAGCGCTCCAGCAGTTAGGGCTCTATTAGAGGCAAAGTGAGGGCAACTGGAAGTTTATTCTTACGGTTGCTTGACCGCCCAGACTCAGCACAGCACGGAGAGCACAAGGCTCACAGGGCCCCTGGCTGGGGTCTGCAGCCCCACACACGCGGAGGCTGACTCGGTGAGCGCCCAGAAGGTGCCTGACAGACGTCATTTCCCTAGTGCTCTCCTCCCCAGCAGAGACGTGTGCAGGTGGTTGGGGCCTGCCCCTGCGTGTCTGGGCTCCCGTCCACAGCCCCAGCTCAGGGAAGCAGCTCCTCAGCCAAGACCTGTGGGAGGCGCAGGGGGCCCCGCCTGGAAGCCTAGTTTACAGCATGCGGGAAGCGAGCCTCTTCGGGAGAAGAGAAGGCAGCACTGCTGTGTGCGGCTGCATTCACTGCTTTGGCGGAGCCGAGTGCGCCTCCAGTACGGCAGAGCTCCAGCTCTGCTCAGAGGCCCGATCTGGCAGAGTCGCTGGCGTGAGGCTGCTCTGCCCTGGGCGAGCCTTGCCCAGACTTGCCTCGCGGCTAGGCTTCCAGTCCAGGAAGGAGCGGGCTGCGCGAGACTGGGAGATGCTACTGGCGCCTTCCTGGCCTCAGCTCCACTCCTGCCTTGCCTTTGCACCTAGTCCCCAGGCGTTCTAGTGGAGGGCTTAGTTGCCGGTGGGTTGCACACTGCCAAGAGCTCCAGCTTGAGGGCTCTATTAGTGGCAAAGTGAGGGCAACTGGAAGTTTATTCTTACGGTTGCTTGACCGCCCAGACTCAGCACAGCACGGAGAGCACAAGGCTCACAGGGCCCCTGGCTGGGGTCTGCAGCCCCACACACGCGGAGGCTGACTCGGTGAGCGCCCAGAAGGTGCCTGACAGACGTCATTTCCCTAGTGCTCTCCTCCCCAGCAGAGACGTGTGCAGGTGGTTGGGGCCTGCCCCTGCGTGTCTGGGCTCCCGTCCACAGCCCCAGCTCAGGGAAGCAGCTCCTCAGCCAAGACCTGTGGGAGGCGCAGGGGGCCCCGCCTGGAAGCCTAGTTTACAGCATGCGGGAAGCGAGCCTCTTCGGGAGAAGAGAAGGCAGCACTGCTGTGTGCGGCTGCATTCACTGCTTTGGCGGAGCCGAGTGCGCCTCCAGTACGGCAGAGCTCCAGCTCTGCTCAGAGGCCCGATCTGGCAGAGTCGCTGGCGTGAGGCTGCTCTGCCCTGGGCGAGCCTTGCCCAGACTTGCCTCGCGGCTAGGCTTCCAGTCCAGGAAGGAGCGGGCTGCGCGAGACTGGGAGACGTTACTGGCGCCTTCCTGGCCTCAGCTCCACTCCTGCCTTGCCTTTGCACCTAGTCCCCAGGCGTTCTTGTGGAGGGCTTAGTTGCCGGTGGGTTGCACACTGCCAAGCGCTCCAGCTTGAGGGCTCTATTAGTGGCAAAGTGAGGGCAACTGGAAGTCTATTCTTACGGTTGCTTGACCGCCCAGACTCAGCACAGCACGGAGAGCACAAGGCTCACAGGGCCTCTGGCTGTGGTTGCAGCCCCACACATGCTGAGGCTGACTCGGTGAGCGCCGAGAAGGTGCCTGACAGACGTCATTTTCCTAGTGCTCTCCTCCCCAGCAGAGACGTGTGCAGGTGGTTGGGGCCTGCCCCTGCGTGTCTGGGCTCCCGTCCACAGCCCCAGCTTAGGGAAGCAGCTCCTCAGCCAAGACCTGTAGGAGGCGCGGGGCGCCCCCGCCAGGAAGCCTAGTTTACAGCATGCGGGAAGCGAGCCTCCTCGGGAGAAGAGGAGGCAGCACAGCTTCGTGAGGCTGTAATCACTGCTTGGGCAGATCCGAGTGGGCCTCCAGTACGGCAGAGCTCCAGCTCTGCTCAGAGGCCCGATCTGGCAGAGTGCTGGCGTGAGGCTGCTCTGCACTGGGCGAGCCTTGCCCAGACTTGCCTCGCGGCTAGGCTTCCAGTCCAGAAAGGAGTGGGCTGCGCGAGACTGGGATATGCTACTGGCGCCTTCCTGGCCTCAGCTCCACTCCTGCCTTGCCTTTGCACCTAGTCCCCAGGCGTTCTTGTGGAGGGCTTAGTTGCCGGTGGGTTGCACACTGCCAAGCGCTCCAGCAGTGAGGGCTCTATTAGAGGCCAAGGGAGGGCAACTGCAAGTCTCCTCTTGCGGTTGCTTGACCGCCCAGACTCAGCACAGCACGGAGAGCACAAGGCTCACAGGGTCCCTAGCTGGGGTCTGCAGCCCCACACACCGGAGGCGAACTCCGTGAGCGCCCAGAAGGTGCCTGACAGACCTCATTTCCCTAGTGATCTCCTGCCAGCAGAGACGTGTGCAGGTGGTTGGGGCCTGCCCCTGCGTGTCTGGGTTCCCGTCCACTGCCCCAGCTGAGGGAAGCAGCTTCTGAGCCAAGACCTGTGGGAGACGCGTGGTACCCGCCTGGAAGCCTAGTTTACAGCATGCGGGAAGCGAGCCTCCTCGGGAGAAGAGGAGGCAGCCCTGCTGCGTGCGGCTGCATTCACTGCTTTGGCGGAGCCGAGTGTGCCTCCAGTACGGCAGAGCTCCAACCCTGCTGAGAGGCCCGATCTGGAAGAGTTGCTGGCGTGAGGCTGCTCCGCCCTGGGCGAGACTTGCCCAGACTTGCCTCGCGGCTAGGCTTCCAGTCCAGGAAGGAGCGGGCTGCGCGAGACTGGGAGACGTTACTGGCGCCTTCCTGGCCTCAGCTCCACTCCTGCCTTGCCTTTGCACCTAGTCCCCAGGCGTTCTTGTGGAGGGCTTAGTTGCCGGTGGGTTGCACACTGCCAAGCGCTCCAGCTTGAGGGCTCTATTAGTGGCAAAGTGAGGGCAACTGGAAGTCTATTCTTACGGTTGCTTGACCGCCCAGACTCAGCACAGCACGGAGAGCACAAGGCTCACAGGGCCTCTGGCTGTGGTTGCAGCCCCACACACGCTGAGGCTGACTCGGTGAGCGCCGAAAAGGTGCCTGACAGACGTCATTTTCCTAGTGCTCTCCTCCCCAGCAGAGACGTGTGCAGGTGGTTGGGGCCTGCCCCTGCGTGTCTGGGCTCCCGTCCACAGCCCCAGCTTAGGGAAGCAGCTCCTCAGCCAAGACCTGTAGGAGGCGCGGGGCGCCCCCGCCAGGAAGCCTAGTTTACAGCATGCGGGAAGCGAGCCTCCTCGGGAGAAGAGGAGGCAGCACAGCTTCGTGAGGCTGTAATCACTGCTTGGGCAGATCCGAGTGGGCCTCCAGTACGGCAGAGCTCCAGCTCTGCTCAGAGGCCCGATCTGGCAGAGTGCTGGCGTGAGGCTGCTCTGCACTGGGCGAGCCTTGCCCAGACTTGCCTCGCGGCTAGGCTTCCAGTCCAGAAAGGAGTGGGCTGCGCGAGACTGGGATATGCTACTGGCGCCTTCCTGGCCTCAGCTCCACTCCTGCCTTGCCTTTGCACCTAGTCCCCAGGCGTTCTTGTGGAGGGCTTAGTTGCCGGTGGGTTGCACACTGCCAAGCGCTCCAGCAGTGAGGGCTCTATTAGAGGCCAAGGGAGGGCAACTGCAAGTCTCCTCTTGCGGTTGCTTGACCGCCCAGACTCAGCACAGCACGGAGAGCACAAGGCTCACAGGGCCCCTAGCTGGGGTCTGCAGCCCCACACACGCGGAGGCTGACTCGGTGAGCGCCCAGAAGGTGCCTGACAGACGTCATTTCCCTAGTGCTCTCCTCCCCAGCAAAGACGTGTGCAGGTGGTTGGGGCCTGCCCCTGCGTGTCTGGGCTCCCGTCCACAGCCCCAGCTCAGGGAAGCAGCTCCTGAGCCAAGACCTGTGGGAGGCGCAGGGGGCCCCGCCTGGAAGCCTAGTTTACAGCATGTGGGAAGCGAGCCTCCTCGGGAGAAGAGAAGACAGCCCTGTTGTGTGCGGCTGCATTCACTGCTTTGGCGGAGCCAAGTGCGCCTCCAGTACGGCAGAGCTCCAGCTCTGCTCAGAGGCCCGATCTGGCAGAGTGCTGGCGTGAGGCTGCTCTGCCCTGGGCGAGCCTTGCCCAGACTTGCCTCGCGGCTATGCTTCCAGTCCAGGAAGGAGCGGGCTGCGCGAGACTGGGAGAAGCTTCTGGCGCCTTCCTGGCCTCAGCTCCACTCCTGCCTTGCCTTTGCACCTAGTCCCCAGGCGTTCTTGTGGAGGGCTTAGTTGCCGGTGGGTTGCACACTGCCAAGCGCTCCAGCTTGAGGGCTCTATTAGTGGCAAAGTGAGGTCAACTGGAAGTCTATTCTTACGGTTACTTGACCGCCCAGACTCAGCACAGCACGGAGAGCACAAGGCTCACAGGGCCTCTGGCTGTGGTCTGCAGCCCCACACACGCTGAGGCTGACTCGGTGAGCGCCCAGATGGTGCCTGACAGACGTCATTTTCCTAGTGCTCTCCTCCCCAGCAGAGACGTGTGCAGGTGGTTGGGGCCTGCCCCTGCGTGTCTGGGCTCCCGTCCACAGCCCCAGCTTAGGGAAGCAGCTCCTCAGCCAAGACCTGTAGGAGGCGCGGGGCGCCCCCGCCAGGAAGCCTAGTTTACAGCATGCGGGAAGCGAGCCTCCTCGGGAGAAGAGGAGGCAGCACAGCTTCGTGAGGCTGTAATCACTGCTTGGGCAGATCCGAGTGGGCCTCCAGTACGGCAGAGCTCCAGCTCTGCTCAGAGGCCCGATCTGGCAGAGTGCTGGCGTGAGGCTGCTCTGCACTGGGCGAGCCTTGCCCAGACTTGCCTCGCGGCTAGGCTTCCAGTCCAGAAAGGAGTGGGCTGCGCGAGACTGGGATATGCTACTGGCGCCTTCCTGGCCTCAGCTCCACTCCTGCCTTGCCTTTGCACCTAGTCCCCAGGCGTTCTTGTGGAGGGCTTAGTTGCCGGTGGGTTGCACACTGCCAAGCGCTCCAGCAGTGAGGGCTCTATTAGAGGCCAAGGGAGGGCAACTGCAAGTCTCCTCTTGCGGTTGCTTGACCGCCCAGACTCAGCACAGCACGGAGAGCACAAGGCTCACAGGGCCCCTAGCTGGGGTCTGCAGCCCCACACACCGGAGGCGAACTCCGTGAGCGCCCAGAAGGTGCCTGACAGACCTCATTTCCCTAGTGATCTCCTGCCAGCAGAGACGAGTGCAGGTGGTTGGGGCCTGCCCCTGCGTGTCTGGGTTCCCGTCCACTGCCCCAGCTGAGGGAAGCAGCTTCTGAGCCAAGACCTGTGGGAGACGCGGGGTACCCGCCTGGAAGCCTAGTTTACAGCATGCGGGAAGCGAGCCTCCTCGGGAGAAGAGGAGGCAGCCCTGCTGCGTGCGGCTGCATTCACTGCTTTGGCGGAGCCGAGTGTGCCTCCAGTACGGCAGAGCTCCAACCCTGCTGAGAGGCCCGATCTGGAAGAGTTGCTGGCGTGAGGCTGCTCCGCCCTGGGCGAGACTTGCCCAGACTTGCCTCGCACATAGGCTTCCATTCCAGGATGGAGCAGGCTGCCCGAGACTGGGAGATGCTACTGGCGCCTTCCTGGCCTCAGCTCCACTCCTGCCTTGCCTTTGCATCTAGTCCCCAGGCGTTCTTGTGGAAGGCTTAGTTGCCGGTGTGTTGCACACTGCCAAGCGCTCCAGCAGTGAGGGCTCTATTAGAGGCAATGGGAGGGCAACTGCAAGTCTCCTCCAGCGGTTGCTTGACCGCCCAGACTCAGCACAGCACGGAGAGCACAAGGCTCACAGGGCCCCTGGCTGGGGTCTGCAGCCCCACACACCGGAGGCGAACTCCGTGAGCGCCCAGAAGGTGCCTGACAGACGTCATTTCCCTAGTGCTCTCCTCCCCAGCAGAGATATGTTTGGGTGGTTGGGGCCTGCCCCTGCGTGTCTGGGCTCCCTACCACAGCCCCAGCTCAGGGAAGCAGCTCCTCAGCTAAGACCTGTAGGAGGCGCGGGGCGCCCCCGCCTGCAAGCCTAGTGCACAGCATGCGGGAAGCGAGCCTCCTCGAGAGAAGAGGAGGCAGCACAGCTTCGTGAGGCTGTAATCACTGCTTGGGCGGAGCCGAGTGCGCTTCCATTACGGCAGAGCTCCAGCTCTGCTCAGAGGCCCGATCTGGCAGACTTGCTGGCGTGAGGCTGCTCTGAGCTGGGCGAGACTTGCCCAGACTTGCCTCGCACATAGGCTTCCATTCCAGGAAGGAGCAGGCTGCGCGAGACTGGGAGATGCTACTGGCGCCTTCCTAGCCTCAGCTCCACTCCTGCCTTGCCTTTGCACCTAGTCCCCAGGCGTTCTTGTGGAGTGTTTAGTTGCCGGTGGGTTGCACACTGCCAAGCCCTCCAGCAGTGAGGGCTCTATTAGAGGCAATGGGAGGGCAACTGCAAGTCGCCTTCAGCGGTTGCTTGACCGTCCATACTCAGCACAGCATGGAGAGCACAAGGCTCACAGGACCCCTGGCTGGGGTCTGCAGCCCCACACACCGGAGGCGAACTCCGGGAGCGCCCAGAAGGTGCCTGACAGACGTCATTTCCCTAGTGCTCTCCTCCCCAGCAGAGACGTGTGCAGGTGGTTGGGGCCTGCCCCTGCGTGTCTGGGCTCCCGTCCACAGCCCCAGCTCAGGGAAGCAGCTCCTCAGCCAAGACCTGTAGGAGGCGCGGAGCGCCCCCGCCTGGAAGCCTAGTGCACAGCATGAGGGAAGCGAGCCTCCTTGGGAGAAGAGGAGGCAGCCCAGATGCGTGGGGCTGCAATCACTGCTTGGGCGGAGTCGAGTGCGCCTCCAGTACGGCAGAGCTCCAGCTCTGCTCAGAGGCCCGATCTGGAAGAGTTGCTGGCGTGAGGCTGCTCTGCCATGGGCGAGCCTTACCCAGACTTGCCTCCCGGCTAGGCTTCCAGTCCAGAAAGGAGCGGGCTGCGCGAGACTGGGAGATGCTACTGGCGCCTTCCTGGCCTCAGCTCCACTCCTGCCTTGCCTTTGCACCTAGTCCCCAGGCGTTCTAGTGGAGGGCTTAGTTGCCGGTGGGTTGCACACTGCAAAGCGCTCCAGCATGAGGGCTCTAGTAGAGGCAAAGTGAGGGCAACTGAAAGTCTATTCTTACGGTTGCTTGACCGCTCAGACTCAGCACAACACGGAGAGCACAAGGCTCTCAGGGCCCCTGGCTGGGGTCTGCAGCCCCACACACGCGGAGGCTGACTCGGTGAGCGCCCAGAAGGTGCCTGACAGACGTCATTTCCCTAGTGCTCTCCTCCCCAGCAGAGACGTGTGCAGGTGGTTGGGGCCTGCCCCTGCGTGTCTGGGCTCCCGTCCACAGCCCCAGCTCAGGGAAGCAGCTCCTGAGCCAAGACCTGTGGGAGGCGCAGGGGGCCCCGCCTGGAAGCCTAGTTTACAGCATGTGGGAAGCGAGCCTCCTCGGGAGAAGAGAAGACAGCCCTGCTGTGTGCGGCTGCATTCACTGCTATGGCGGAGCCAAGTGCGCCTCCAGTACGGCAGAGCTCCAGCTCTGCTCAGAGGCCCGATCTGGCAGAGTGCTGGCGTGAGGCTGCTCTGCCCTGGGCGAGCCTTGCCCAGACTTGCCTCGCGGCTATGCTTCCAGTACAGGAAGGAGCGGGCTGCGCGAGACTGGGAGAAGCTTCTGGCGCCTTCCTGGCCTCAGCTCCACTCCTGCCTTGCCTTTGCACCTAGTCCCCAGGCGTTCTTGTGGAGGGCTTAGTTGCCGGTGGGTTGCACACTGCCAAGCGCTCCAGCTTGAGGGCTCTATTAGTGGCAAAGTGAGGGCAACTGGAAGTCTATTCTTACGGTTGCTTGACCGCCCAGACTCAGCACAGCACGGAGAGCACAAGGCTCACAGGGCCTCTGGCTGTGGTCTGCAGCCCCACACACGCTGAGGCTGACTCGGTGAGCGCCCAGAAGGTGCCTGACAGACGTCATTTTCCTAGTGCTCTCCTCCCCAGCAGAGACGTGTGCAGGTGGTTGGGGCCTGCCCCTGCGTGTCTGGGCTCCCGTCCACAGCCCCAGCTTAGGGAAGCAGCTCCTCAGCCAAGACCTGTAGGAGGCGCGGGGCGCCCCCGCCAGGAAGCCTAGTGCACAGCATGAGGGAAGCGAGCCTCCTTGGGAGAAGAGGAGGCAGCCCAGATGCGTGGGGCTGCAATCACTGCTTTGGCGGAGCCGAGTGCGCCTCCAGTACGGCAGAGCTCCAGCTCTGCTCAGAGGCCCGATCTGGCAGAGTTGCTGGCGTGAGGCTGCTCTGCCCTGGGCGAGCCTTGCCCAGACTTGCCTCGTGGCTAGTCTTCCAGTCCAGAAAGAAGCGGGCTGCGCGAGACTGGGAGATGCTACTGGCGCCTTCCTGGCCTCAGCTCCACTCCTGCCTTGCCTTTGCACCTAGTCCCCAGGCGTTCTTGTGGAGGGCTTAGTTGCCGGTGGGTTGCACACTGCCAAGAGCTCCAGCTTGAGGGCTCTATTAGTGGCAAAGTGAGGGCAACTGGAAGTTTATTCTTACGGTTGCTTGACCGCCCAGACTCAGCACAGCACGGAGAGCACAAGGCTCACAGGGCCCCTGGCTGGGGTCTGCAGCCCCACACACGCGGAGGCTGACTCGGTGAGCGCCCAGAAGGTGCCTGACAGACGTCATTTCCCTAGTGCTCTCCTCCCCAGCAGAGACGTGTGCAGGTGGTTGGGGCCTGCCCCTGCGTGTCTGGGCTCCCGTCCACAGCCCCAGCTCAGGGAAGCAGCTCCTCAGCCAAGACCTGTGGGAGGCGCAGGGGGCCCCGCCTGGAAGCCTAGTTTACAGCATGCGGGAAGCGAGCCTCTTCGGGAGAAGAGAAGGCAGCACTGCTGTGTGCGGCTGCATTCACTGCTTGGGCAGATCCGAGTGGGCCTCCAGTACGGCAGAGCTCCAGCTCTGCTCAGAGGCCCGATCTGGCAGAGTGCTGGCGTGAGGCTGCTCTGCACTGGGCTAGCCTTGCCCAGACTTGCCTCGCGGCTAGGCTTCCAGTCCAGAAAGGAGTGGGCTGCGCGAGACTGGGATATGCTACTGGCGCCTTCCTGGCCTCAGCTCCACTCCTGCCTTGCCTTTGCACCTAGTCCCCAGGCGTTCTTGTGGAGGGCTTAGTTGCCGGTGGGTTGCACACTGCCAAGCGCTCCAGCAGTGAGGGCTCTATTAGAGGCCAAGGGAGGGCAACTGCAAGTCTCCTCTTGCGGTTGCTTGACCGCCCAGACTCAGCACAGCACGGAGAGCACAAGGCTCACAGGGCCCCTAGCTGGGGTCTGCAGCCCCACACGCCGGAGGCGAACTCCGTGAGCGCCCAGAAGGTGCCTGACAGACGTCATTTCCCTAGTGCTCTCCTCCCCAGCAGAGATATGCTTGGGTGGTTGGGGCCTGCCCATGCGTGTCTGGGCTCCCGTCCACTGCCCCAGCTCAGGGAACAGCTCCTGAGCCAAGACCTGTGGGAGGCGCAGGGGGCCCCGCCTGGAAGCCTAGTTTACAGCATGCGGGAAGCGAGCCTCCTCGGGAGAAGAGAAAGCAGCACTGCTGTGTGCGGCTGCATTCACTGCTTTGGCGGAGCCGAGTGCGCCTCCAGTACGGCAGAGCTCCAGCTCTGCTCAGAGGCCCGATCTGGCAGAGTCGCTGGCGTGAGGCTGCTCTGCCCTGGGCGAGCCTTGCCCAGACTTGCCTCGCGGCTAGGCTTCCAGTCCAGGAAGGAGCGGGCTGTGCGAGACTGGGAGATGCTACTGGCGCCTTCCTGGCCTCAGCTCCACTCCTGCCTTGCCTTTGCACCTAGTCCTCAGGCGTTCTTGTGGAGGGCTTAGTTGCCGGTGGGTTGCACACCGCCAAGCGCTCCAGCAGTGAGGGCTCTATTAGAGGCAATGGGAGGGCAACTGCAGGGCTCCTCCAGCGGTTGCTTGACCGCCCAGACTCAGCACAGCACGGAGAGCACAAGGCTCACAGGGCCTCTGGCTGTGGTCTGCAGCCCCACACACGCTGAGGCTGACTCGGTGAGCGCCAAGAAGTTGCCTGACAGACGTCATTTCCCTAGTGCTCTCCTCCCCAGCAGAGACGTGTGCAGGTGGTTGGGGCCTGCCCCTGCGTGTCTGGGCTCCCGTCCACAGCCCAAGCTTAGGGAAGCAGCTCCTCAGCCAAGACCTGTAGGAGGCGCGGGGCGCCCCCGCCTGGAAGCCTAGTGCACAGCATGAGGGAAGCGAGCCTCCTTGGGAGAAGAGGAGGCAGCCCAGATGCGTGGGGCTGCAATCACTACTTTGGCGGAGCCGAGTGCGCCTCCAGTACGGCAGAGCTCCAGCTCTGCTCAGAGGCCCGATCTGGCAGAGTTGCTGGCGTGAGTCTGCTCTGCCCTGGGCGAGCCTTGCCCAGACTTGCCTCGCGGCTAGGCTTCCAGTCCAGAAAGATGCGGGCTGCGCGAGACTGGGAGATGCTACTGGCGCCTTCCTGGCCTCAGCTCCACTCCTGCCTTGCCTTTGCACATAGTCCCCAGGCGTTCTTGTGGAGGGCTTAGTTGCCGGTGGGTTGGACACTGCCAAGCGCTCCAGCTTGAGGGCTCTAGTAGAGGCAAAGTGAGGGCAACTGAAAGTCTATTCTTACGGTTGCTTGACCGCCCAGACTCAGCACAGCACGGAGAGCACAAGGCTCACAGGGCCCCTGGCTGTGGTCTGCAGCCCCACACAAGCGGAGGCTGACTCGGTGAGCGCCCAGAAGGTGCCTGACAGACGTCATTTCCCTAGTGCTCTCCTCCCCAGCAGAGACGTGTGCAGGTGGTTGGGGCCTGCCCCTGCGTGTCTGGGCTCCCGTTCACAGCCCCAGCTCAGGGAAGCAGCTCCTGAGCCAAGACTTTTGGGAGGCGCAGGGGGCCCCGCCTGGAAGCCTAGTTTACAGCATGCGGGAAGCGAGCCTCTTCGGGAGAAGAGAAGGCAGCACTGCTGTGTGCGGCTGCATTCACTGCTTTGGCGGAGCTGAGTGCGCCTCCAGTACGGCAGAGCTCCAGCTCTGCTCAGAGGCCCGATCTGGCAGAGTTGCTGGCGTGAGGCTGCTCTGCCCTGGGCGAGCCTTGCCCAGACTTGCCTCGCGGCTAGGCTTCCAGTCCAGAAAGAAGCGGGCTGCGCGAGACTGGGAGATGCTACTGGCGCCTTCCTGGCCTCAGCTCCACTCCTGCCTTGCCTTTGCACCTAGTCCCCAGGCGTTCTTGTGGAGGGATTAGTTGCCGGTGGGTTGCACACTGCCAAGAGCTCCAGCTTGAGGGCTCTATTAGTGGCAAAGTGAGGGCAACTGGAAGTTTATTCTTACGGTTGCTTGACCGCCCAGACTCAGCACAGCACGGAGAGCACAAGGCTCACAGGGCCCCTGGCTGGGGTCTGCAGCCCCACACACGCGGAGGCTGACTCGGTGAGCGCCCAGAAGGTGCCTGACAGACGTCATTTCCCTAGTGCTCTCCTCCCCAGCAGAGACGTGTGCAGGTGGTTGGGGCCTGCCCCTGCGTGTCTGGGCTCCCGTCCACAGCCCCAGCTCAGGGAAGCAGCTCCTCAGCCAAGACCTGTGGGAGGCGCAGGGGCCCCGCCTGGAAGCCTAGTTTACAGCATGCGGGAAGCGAGCCTCTTCGGGAGAAGAGAAGGCAGCACTGCTGTGTGCGGCTGCATTCACTGCTTTGGCGGAGCCGAGTGCGCCTCCAGTACGGCAGAGCTCCAGCTCTGCTCAGAGGCCCGATCTGGCAGAGTCGCTGGCGTGAGGCTGCTCTGCCCTGGGCGAGCCTTGCCCAGACTTGCCTCGCGGCTAGGCTTCCAGTCCAGGAAGGAGCGGGCTGCGCGAGACTGGGAGACGTTACTGGCGCCTTCCTGGCCTCAGCTCCACTCCTGCCTTGCCTTTGCACCTAGTCCCCAGGCGTTCTTGTGGAGGGCTTAGTTGCCGGTGGGTTGCACACTGCCAAGCGCTCCAGCTTGAGGGCTCTATTAGTGGCAAAGTGAGGGCAACTGGAAGTCTATTCTTACGGTTGCTTGACCGCCCAGACTCAGCACAGCACGGAGAGCACAAGGCTCACAGGGCCTCTGGCTGTGGTTGCAGCCCCACACATGCTGAGGCTGACTCGGTGAGCGCCGAGAAGGTGCCTGACAGACGTCATTTTCCTAGTGCTCTCCTCCCCAGCAGAGACGTGTGCAGGTGGTTGGGGCCTGCCCCTGCGTGTCTGGGCTCCCGTCCACAGCCCCAGCTTAGGGAAGCAGCTCCTCAGCCAAGACCTGTAGGAGGCGCGGGGCGCCCCCGCCAGGAAGCCTAGTTTACAGCATGCGGGAAGCGAGCCTCCTCGGGAGAAGAGGAGGCAGCACAGCTTCGTGAGGCTGTAATCACTGCTTGGGCAGATCCGAGTGGGCCTCCAGTACGGCAGAGCTCCAGCTCTGCTCAGAGGCCCGATCTGGCAGAGTGCTGGCGTGAGGCTGCTCTGCCCTGGGCGAGCCTTGCCCAGACTTGCCTCGCGGCTAGGCTTCCAGTCCAGAAAGGAGTGGGCTGGGCGAGACTGGGATATGCTACTGGCGCCTTCCTGGCCTCAGCTCCACTCCTGCCTTGCCTTTGCACCTAGTCCCCAGGCGTTCTTGTGGAGGGCTTAGTTGCCGGTGGGTTGCACACTGCCAAGCGCTCCAGCAGTGAGGGCTCTATTAGAGGCCAAGGGAGGGCAACTGCAAGTCTCCTCTTGCGGTTGCTTGACCGCCCAGACTCAGCACAGCACGGAGAGCACAAGGCTCACAGGGCCCCTAGCTGGGGTCTGCAGCTCCACACACCGGAGGCGAACTCCGTGAGCGCCCAGAAGGTGCCTGACAGACCTCATTTCCCTAGTGATCTCCTGCCAGCAGAGACGTGTGCAGGTGGTTGGGGCCTGCCCCTGCGTGTCTGGGTTCCCGTCCACTGCCCCA
The DNA here is from genome assembly GCF_032405125.1 of Capricornis sumatraensis. Taxonomy (NCBI): domain Eukaryota; kingdom Metazoa; phylum Chordata; class Mammalia; order Artiodactyla; family Bovidae; genus Capricornis; species Capricornis sumatraensis. Next base: position 6,730,913 of record NW_027184616.1, on the reverse strand, counting down.
GCTGAGGGAAGCAGCTTCTGAGCCAAGACCTGTGGGAGACAGGGGGTACCCGCCTGGAAGCCTAGTTTACAGCATGCGGGAAGCGAGCCTCCTCGGGAGAAGAGGAGGCAGCCCTGCTTGGTGCGGCTGCATTCACTGCTTTGGCGGAGCCGACTGTGCCTCCAGTACGGCAGAGCTCCAACCCTGCTGAGAGGCCCGATCTGGAAGAGTTGCTGGCGTGAGGCTGCTCCGCCCTGGGCGAGACTTGCCCAGACTTGCCTCGCACATAGGCTACCATTCCAGGATGGAGCAGGCTGCCCGAGACTGGGAGATGCTACTGGCGCCTTCCTGGCCTCAGCTCCACTCCTGCCTTGCCTTTGCATCTAGTCCCCAGGCGTTCTTGTGGAAGGCTTAGTTGCCGGTGTGTTGCACACTGCCAAGCGCTCCAGCAGTGAGGGCTCTATTAGAGGCAATGGGAGGGCAACTGCAAGTCTCCTCCAGCGGTTGCTTGACCGCCCAGACTGAGCACAGCATGGAGAGCACAAGGCTCACAGGGCCCCTGGCTGGGGTCTGCAGCCCCACACACCGGAGGCGAACTCCGTGAGCGCCCAGAAGGTGCCTGACAGACGTCATTTCCCTAGTGCTCTCCTCCCCAGCAGAGATATGTTTGGGTGGTTGGGGCCTGCCCCTGCGTGTCTGGGCTCCCGTCCACAGCCCCAGGTCAGGGAACAGCTCCTGAGCCAAGACCTGTGGGAGGCGCAGGGGGCCCCGCCTGGAAGCCTAGTTTACAGCATGCGGGAAGCGAGCCTCCTCGGGAGAAGAGGAGGCCGCACAGCTTCGTGAGGCTGTAATCACTGCTTGGGCGGAGCCGAGTGCGCTTCCATTACGGCAGAGCTCCAGCTCTGCTCAGAGGCCCGATCTGGCAGACTTGCTGGCGTGAGGCTGCTCTGAGCTGGGCGAGACTTGCCCAGACTTGCCTCGCACATAGGCTTCCATTCCAGGAAGGAGCAGGCTGCGCGAGACTGGGAGATGCTACTGGCGCCTTCCTAGCCTCAGCTCCACTCCTGCCTTGCCTTTGCACCTAGTCCCCAGGCGTTCTTGTGCAGTGTTTAGTTGCCGGTGGGTTGCACACTACCAAGCCCTCCAGCAGTGAGGGCTCTATTACAGGCAATGGGAGGGCAACTGCAAGTCGCCTTCAGCGGTTGCTTGACCGTCCAGACTCAGCACAGCATGGAGAGCACAAGGCTCACAGGACCCCTGGCTGGGGTCTGCAGCCCCACACACCGGAGGCGAACTCCGGGAGCGCCCAGAAGGTGCCTGACAGACGTCATTTCCCTAGTGCTCTCCTCCCCAGCAGAGACGTGTGCAGGTGGTTGGGGCCTGCCCCTGCGTGTCTGGGTTCCCGTCCACAGCCCCAGCTGAGGGAAGCAGCTTCTGAGCCAAGACCTGTGGGAGACGCGGGGTACCCGCCTGGAAGCCTAGTTTACAGCATACGGGAAGCGAGCCTCCTCGGGAGAAGAGGAGGCAGCACAGCTTCGTGAGGCTGTAATCACTGCTTGGGCAGATCCGAGTGGGCCTCCAGTACGGCAGAGCTCCAGCTCTGCTCAGAGGCCCGATCTGGCAGAGTGCTGGCGTGAGGGTGCTCTGCACTGGGCGAGCCTTGCCCAGACTTGCCTCGCGGCTAGGCTTCCAGTCCAGAAAGGAGTGGGCTGCGCGAGACTGGGATATGCTACTGGCGCCTTCCTGGCCTCAGCTCCACTCCTGCCTTGCCTTTGCACCTAGTCCTCAGGCGTTCTTGTGGAGGGCTTAGTTGCCGGTGGGTTGCACACTGCCAAGCGCTCCAGCAGTGAGGGCTCTATTAGAGGCAATGGGAGGGCAACTGCAGGGCTCCTCCAGTGGTTGCTTGACCGCCCAGACTCAGCACAGCACGGAGAGCACAAGGCTCACAGGGCCTCTGGCTGTGGTCTGCAGCCCCACACACGCTGAGGCTGACTCGGTGAGCGCCCAGAAGGTGCCTGACAGACGTCATTTCCCTAGTGCTCTCCTCCCCAGCAGAGACGTGTGCAGGTGGTTGGGGCCTGCCCCTGCGTGTCTGGGCTCCCGTCCACAGCCCCAGCTCAGGGAAGCAGCTCCTCAGCCAAGACCTGTAGGAGGCGCGGAGCGCCCCCGCCTGGAAGCCTAGTGCACAGCATGAGGGAAGCGAGCCTCCTTGGGAGAAGAGGAGGCAGCCCAGATGCGTGGGGCTGCAATCACTGCTTGGGCGGAGTCGAGTGCGCCTCCAGTACGGCAGAGCTCCAGCTCTGCTCAGAGGCCCGATCTGGAAGAGTTGCTGGCGTGAGGCTGCTCTGCCATGGGCGAGCCTTACCCAGACTTGCCTCCCGGCTAGGCTTCCAGTCCAGAAAGGAGCGGGCTGCGCGAGACTGGGAGATGCTACTGGCGCCTTCCTGGCCTCAGCTCCACTCCTGCCTTGCCTTTGCACCTAGTCCCCAGGCGTTCTAGTGGAGGGCTTAGTTGCCGGTGGGTTGCACACTGCAAAGCGCTCCAGCTTGAGGGCTCTAGTAGAGGCAAAGTGAGGGCAACTGAAAGTCTATTCTTACGGTTGCTTGACCGCTCAGACTCAGCACAACACGGAGAGCACAAGGCTCTCAGGGCCCCTGGCTGGGGTCTGCAGCCCCACACACGCGGAGGCTGACTCGGTGAGCGCCCAGAAGGTGCCTGACAGACGTCATTTCCCTAGTGCTCTCCTCCCCAGCAAAGACGTGTGCAGGTGGTTGGGGCCTGCCCCTGCGTGTCTGGGCTCCCGTCCACAGCCCCAGCTCAGGGAAGCAGCTCCTGAGCCAAGACCTGTGGGAGGCGCAGGGGGCCCCGCCTGGAAGCCTAGTTTACAGCATGTGGGAAGCGAGCCTCCTCGGGAGAAGAGAAGACAGCCCTGCTGTGTGCGGCTGCATTCACTGCTTTGGCGGAGCCAAGTGCGCCTCCAGTACGGCAGAGCTCCAGCTCTGCTCAGAGGCCCGATCTGGCAGAGTGCTGGCGTGAGGCTGCTCTGCCCTGGGCGAGCCTTGCCCAGACTTGCCTCGCGGCTATGCTTCCAGTCCAGGAAGGAGCGGGCTGCGCGAGACTGGGAGAAGCTTCTGGCGCCTTCCTGGCCTCAGCTCCACTCCTGCCTTGCCTTTGCACCTAGTCCCCAGGCGTTCTTGTGGAGGGCTTAGTTGCCGGTGGGTTGCACACTGCCAAGCGCTCCAGCTAGAGGGCTCTATTAGTGGCAAAGTGAGGGCAACTGGAAGTCTATTCTTACGGTTGCTTGACCGCCCAGACTCAGCACAGCACGGAGAGCACAAGGCTCACAGGGCCTCTGGCTGTGGTCTGCAGCCACACACACGAGGAGGCTGACTCGGTGAGCGCCCAGAAGGTGCCTGACAGACGTCATTTTCCTAGTGCTCTCCTCCCCAGCAGAGACGTGTGCAGGTGGTTGGGGCCTGCCCCTGCGTGTCTGGGCTCCCGTCCACAGCCCCAGCTTAGGGAAGCAGCTCCTCAGCCAAGACCTGTAGGAGGCGCGGGGCGCCCCCGCCAGGAAGCCTAGTGCACAGCATGAGGGAAGCGAGCCTCCTTGGGAGAAGAGGAGGCAGCCCAGATGCGTGGGGCTGCAATCACTGCTTTGGCGGAGCCGAGTGCGCCTCCAGTACGGCAGAGCTCCAGCTCTGCTCAGACGCCCGATCTGGCAGAGTTGCTGGCGTGAGGCTGCTCTGCCCTGGGCGAGCCTTGCCCAGACTTGCCTCGCGGTAGGCTTCCAGTCCAGAAAGAAGCGGGCTGCGCGAGACTGGGAGATGCTACTGGCGCCTTCCTGGCCTCAGCTCCACTCCTGCCTTGCCTTTGCACATAGTCCCCAGGCGTTCTTGTGGAGGGCTTAGTTGCCGGTGGGTTGGACACTGCCAAGCGCTCCAGCTTGAGAGCTCTAGTAGAGGCAAAGTGAGGGCAACTGAAAGTCTATTCTTACGGTTGCTTGACCGCCCAGACTCAGCACAGCACGGAGAGCACAAGGCTCACAGGGCCCCTGGCTGGGGTCTGCAGCCCCACACACGCGGAGGCTGACTCGGTGAGCGCCCAGAAGGTGCCTGACCAACGTCATGTCCCTAGTGCTCTCCTCCCCAGCAGAGACGTGTCCAGGTGGTTGGGGCCTGCCCCTGCGTGTCTGGGCTCCCGTCCACAGCCCCAGCTCAGGGAAGCAGCTCCTCAGCCAAGACCTGTGGGAGGCGCAGGGGGCCCCGCCTGGAAGCTTAGTTTACAGCACGCGGGAAGCGAGCCTCCTTTGGAGAAGAGAAGGCAGCCCTGCTGAGTGCGGCTGCGTTCACTGCTTTGGCGGAGCTGAGTGCGCCTCCAGTACGGCAGAGCTCCAGCTCTGCTCAGAGGCCCGATCTGGCAGAGTCGCTGGCGTGAGGCTGCTCTGCCCTGGGCGAGCCTTGCCCAGACTTGCCTCGCGGCTAGGCTTCCAGTCCAGGAAGGAGCGGGCTGCGCGAGACTGGGAGACGTTACTGGCGCCTTCCTGGCCTCAGCTCCACTCCTGCCTTGCCTTTGCACCTAGTCCCCAGGCGTTCTTGTGGAGGGCTTAGTTGCCGGTGGGTTGCACACTGCCAAGCGCTCCAGCTTGAGGGCTCTATTAGTGGCAAAGTGAGGGCAACTGGAAGTCTATTCTTACGGTTGCTTGACCGCCCAGACTCAGCACAGCACGGAGAGCACAAGGCTCACAGGGCCTCTGGCTGTGGTTGCAGCCCCACACATGCTGAGGCTGACTCGGTGAGCGCCGAGAAGGTGCCTGACAGACGTCATTTTCCTAGTGCTCTCCTCCCCAGCAGAGACGTGTGCAGGTGGTTGGGGCCTGCCCCTGCGTGTCTGGGCTCCCGTCCACAGCCCCAGCTTAGGGAAGCAGCTCCTCAGCCAAGACCTGTAGGAGGCGCGGGGCGCCCCCGCCAGGAAGCCTAGTTTACAGCATGCGGGAAGCGAGCCTCCTCGGGAGAAGAGGAGGCAGCACAGCTTCGTGAGGCTGTAATCACTGCTTGGGCAGATCCGAGTGGGCCTCCAGTACGGCAGAGCTCCAGCTCTGCTCAGAGGCCCGATCTGGCAGAGTGCTGGCGTGAGGCTGCTCTGCCCTGGGCGAGCCTTGCCCAGACTTGCCTCGCGGCTAGGCTTCCAGTCCAGAAAGGAGTGGGCTGGGCGAGACTGGGATATGCTACTGGCGCCTTCCTGGCCTCAGCTCCACTCCTGCCTTGCCTTTGCACCTAGTCCCCAGGCGTTCTTGTGGAGGGCTTAGTTGCCGGTGGGTTGCACACTGCCAAGCGCTCCAGCAGTGAGGGCTCTATTAGAGGCCAAGGGAGGGCAACTGCAAGTCTCCTCTTGCGGTTGCTTGACCGCCCAGACTCAGCACAGCACGGAGAGCACAAGGCTCACAGGGCCCCTAGCTGGGGTCTGCAGCTCCACACACCGGAGGCGAACTCCGTGAGCGCCCAGAAGGTGCCTGACAGACCTCATTTCCCTAGTGATCTCCTGCCAGCAGAGACGTGTGCAGGTGGTTGGGGCCTGCCCCTGCGTGTCTGGGTTCCCGTCCACTGCCCCAGCTGAGGGAAGCAGCTTCTGAGCCAAGACCTGTGGGAGACAGGGGGTACCCGCCTGGAAGCCTAGTTTACAGCATGCGGGAAGCGAGCCTCCTCGGGAGAAGAGGAGGCAGCCCTGCTTGGTGCGGCTGCATTCACTGCTTTGGCGGAGCCGACTGTGCCTCCAGTACGGCAGAGCTCCAACCCTGCTGAGAGGCCCGATCTGGAAGAGTTGCTGGCGTGAGGCTGCTCCGCCCTGGGCGAGACTTGCCCAGACTTGCCTCGCACATAGGCTACCATTCCAGGATGGAGCAGGCTGCCCGAGACTGGGAGATGCTACTGGCGCCTTCCTGGCCTCAGCTCCACTCCTGCCTTGCCTTTGCATCTAGTCCCCAGGCGTTCTTGTGGAAGGCTTAGTTGCCGGTGTGTTGCACACTGCCAAGCGCTCCAGCAGTGAGGGCTCTATTAGAGGCAATGGGAGGGCAACTGCAAGTCTCCTCCAGCGGTTGCTTGACCGCCCAGACTCAGCACAGCACGGAGAGCACAAGGCTCACAGGGCCCCTGGCTGGGGTCTGCAGCCCCACACACCGGAGGCGAACTCCGTGAGCGCCCAGAAGGTGCCTGACAGACGTCATTTCCCTAGTGCTCTCCTCCCCAGCAGAGATATGTTTGGGTGGTTGGGGCCTGCCCCTGCGTGTCTGGGCTCCCTACCACAGCCCCAGCTCAGGGAAGCAGCTCCTCAGCTAAGACCTGTAGGAGGCGCGGGGCGCCCCCGCCTGGAAGCCTAGTGCACAGCATGCGGGAAGCGAGCCTCCTCGGGAGAAGAGGAGGCCGCACAGCTTCGTGAGGCTGTAATCACTGCTTGGGCGGAGCCGAGTGCGCTTCCATTACGGCAGAGCTCCAGCTCTGCTCAGAGGCCCGATCAGGCAGACTTGCTGGCGTGAGGCTGCTCTGAGCTGGGCGAGACTTGCCCAGACTTGCCTCGCACATAGGCTTCCATTCCAGGAAGGAGCAGGCTGCGCGAGACTGGGAGATGCTACTGGCGCCTTCCTAGCCTCAGCTCCACTCCTGCCTTGCCTTTGCACCTAGTCCCCAGGCGTTCTTGTGGAGTGTTTAGTTGCCGGTGGGTTGCACACTGCCAAGCCCTCCAGCAGTGAGGGCTCTATTACAGGCAATGGGAGGGCAACTGCAAGTCGCCTTCAGCGGTTGCTTGACCGTCCAGACTCAGCACAGCATGGAGAGCACAAGGCTCACAGGACCCCTGGCTGGGGTCTGCAGCCCCACACACCGGAGGCGAACTCCGGGAGCGCCCAGAAGGTGCCTGACAGACGTCATTTCCCTAGTGCTCTCCTCCCCAGCAGAGACGTGTGCAGGTGGTTGGGGCCTGCCCCTGCGTGTCTGGGTTCCCGTCCACAGCCCCAGCTGAGGGAAGCAGCTTCTGAGCCAAGACCTGTGGGAGACGCGGGGTACCCGCCTGGAAGCCTAGTTTACAGCATACGGGAAGCGAGCCTCCTCGGGAGAAGAGGAGGCAGCACAGCTTCGTGAGGCTGTAATCACTGCTTGGGCAGATCCGAGTGGGCCTCCAGTACGGCAGAGCTCCAGCTCTGCTCAGAGGCCCGATTTGGCAGAGTGCTGGCGTGAGGGTGCTCTGCACTGGGCGAGCCTTGCCCAGACTTGCCTCGCGGCTAGGCTTCCAGTCCAGAAAGGAGTGGGCTGCGCGAGACTGGGATATGCTACTGGCGCCTTCCTGGCCTCAGCTCCACTCCTGCCTTGCCTTTGCACCTAGTCCTCAGGCGTTCTTGTGGAGGGCTTAGTTGCCGGTGGGTTGCACACTGCCAAGCGCTCCAGCAGTGAGGGCTCTATTAGAGGCAATGGGAGGGCAACTGCAGGGCTCCTCCAGTGGTTGCTTGACCGCCCAGACTCAGCACAGCACGGAGAGCACAAGGCTCACAGGGCCTCTGGCTGTGGTCTGCAGCCCCACACACGCTGAGGCTGACTCGGTGAGCGCCCAGAAGGTGCCTGACAGACGTCATTTCCCTAGTGCTCTCCTCCCCAGCAGAGACGTGTGCAGGTGGTTGGGGCCTGCCCCTGCGTGTCTGGGCTCCCGTCCACAGCCCCAGCTCAGGGAAGCAGCTCCTCAGCCAAGACCTGTAGGAGGCGCGGAGCGCCCCCGCCTGGAAGCCTAGTGCACAGCATGAGGGAAGCGAGCCTCCTTGGGAGAAGAGGAGGCAGCCCAGATGCGTGGGGCTGCAATCACTGCTTGGGCGGAGTCGAGTGCGCCTCCAGTACGGCAGAGCTCCAGCTCTGCTCAGAGGCCCGATCTGGAAGAGTTGCTGGCGTGAGGCTGCTCTGCCATGGGCGAGCCTTACCCAGACTTGCCTCCCGGCTATTCTTCCAGTCCAGAAAGGAGCGGGCTGCGCGAGACTGGGAGATGCTACTGGCGCCTTCCTGGCCTCAGCTCCACTCCTGCCTTGCCTTTGCACCTAGTCCCCAGGCGTTCTAGTGGAGGGCTTAGTTGCCGGTGGGTTGCACACTGCAAAGCGCTCCAGCTTGAGGGCTCTAGTAGAGGCAAAGTGAGGGCAACTGAAAGTCTATTCTTACGGTTGCTTGACCGCTCAGACTCAGCACAACACGGAGAGCACAAGGCTCTCAGGGCCCCTGGCTGGGGTCTGCAGCCCCACACACGCGGAGGCTGACTCGGTGAGCGCCCAGAAGGTGCCTGACAGACGTCATTTCCCTAGTGCTCTCCTCCCCAGCAAAGACGTGTGCAGGTGGTTGGGGCCTGCCCCTGCGTGTCTGGGCTCCCGTCCACAGCCCCAGCTCAGGGAAGCAGCTCCTGAGCCAAGACCTGTGGGAGGCGCAGGGGGCCCCGCCTGGAAGCCTAGTTTACAGCACGTGGGAAGCGAGCCTCCTCGGGAGAAGAGAAGACAGCCCTGCTGTGTGCGGCTGCATTCACTGCTTTGGCGGAGCCAAGTGCGCCTCCAGTACGGCAGAGCTCCAGCTCTGCTCAGAGGCCCGATCTGGCAGAGTGCTGGCGTGAGGCTGCTCTGCCCTGGGCGAGCCTTGCCCAGACTTGCCTCGCGGCTATGCTTCCAGTCCAGGAAGGAGCGGGCTGCGCGAGACTGGGAGAAGCTTCTGGCGCCTTCCTGGCCTCAGCTCCACTCCTGCCTTTCCTTTGCACCTAGTCCTCAGGCGTTCTTGTGGAGGGCTTAGTTGCCGGTGGGTTGCACACTGCCAAGCGCTCCAGCTTGAGGGCTCTATTAGTGGCAAAGTGAGGGCAACTGGAAGTCTATTCTTACGGTTGCTTGACCGCCCAGACTCAGCACAGCACGGAGAGCACAAGGCTCACAGGGCCTCTGGCTGTGGTCTGCAGCCACACACACGAGGAGGCTGACTAGGTGAGCGCCCAGAAGGTGCCTGACAGACGTCATTTTCCTAGTGCTCTCCTCCCCAGCAGAGACGTGTGCAGGTGGTTGGGGCCTGCCCCTGCGTGTCTGGGCTCCCGTCCACAGCCCCAGCTTAGGGAAGCAGCTCCTCAGCCAAGACCTGTAGGAGGCGCGGGGCGCCCCCGCCAGGAAGCCTAGTTTACAGCATGCGGGAAGCGAGCCTCCTCGGGAGAAGAGGAGGCAGCACAGCTTCGTGAGGCTGTAATCACTTCTTGGGCAGATCCGAGTGGGCCTCCAGTACGGCAGAGCTCCAGCTCTGCTCAGAGGCCCGATCTGGCAGAGTGCTGGCGTGAGGCTGCTCTGCACTGGGCGAGCCTTGCCCAGACTTGCCTCGCGGCTAGGCTTCCAGTCCAGAAAGGAGTGTGCTGCGCGAGACTGGGATATGCTACTGGCGCCTTCCTGGCCTCAGCTCCACTCCTGCCTTGCCTTTGCACCTAGTCCCCAGGCGTTCTTGTGGAGGGCTTAGTTGCCGGTGAGTTGCACACTGCCAAGCGCTCCAGCAGTGAGGGCTCTATTAGAGGCCAAGGGAGGGCAACTGCAAGTCTCCTCTTGCGGTTGCTTGACCGCCCAGACTCAGCACAGCACGGAGAGCACAAGGCTCACAGGGCCCCTGGCTGGGGTCTGCAGCCTCACACACCGGAGGCGAACTCCGTGAGCGCCCAGAAGGTGCCTGACAGACGTCATTTCCCTAGTGCTCTCCTCCCCAGCAGAGATATGTTTGGGTGGTTGGGGCCTGCCCCTGCGTGTCTGGGCTCCCTACCACAGCCCCAGCTCAGGGAAGCAGCTCCTCAGCTAAGACCTGTAGGAGGCGCGGGGCGCCCCCGCCTGGAAGCCTAGTGCACAGCATGCGGGAAGCGAGCCTCCTCGGGAGAAGAGGAGGCAGCACAGCTTCATGAGGCTGTAATCACTGCTTGGGCGGAGCCGAGTGCGCTTCCATTACGGCAGAGCTCCAGCTCTGCTCAGAGGCCCGATCTGGCAGACTTGCTGGCGTGAGGCTGCTCTGAGCTGGGCGAGACTTGCCCAGACTTGCCTCGCACATAGGCTTCCATTCCAGCAAGGAGCAGGCTGCGCGAGACTGGGAGATGCTACTGGCGCCTTCCTAGCCTCAGCTCCACTCCTGCCTTGCCTTTGCACCTAGTCCCCAGGCGTTCTTGTGGAGTGTTTAGTTGCCGGTGGGTTGCACACTGCCAAGCCCTCCAGCAGTGAGGGCTCTATTACAGGCAATGGGAGGGCAACTGCAAGTCGCCTTCAGCGGTTGCTTGACCGTCCAGACTCAGCACAGCATTGAGAGCACAAGGCTCACAGGACCCCTGGCTGGGGTCTGCAGCCCCACACACCGGAGGCGAACTCCGGGAGCGCCCAGAAGGTGCCTGACAGACGTCATTTCCCTAGTGCTCTCCTCCCCAGCAGAGACGTGTGCAGGTGGTTGGGGCCTGCCCCTGCGTGTCTGAATTCCTGTCCACAGCCCCAGCTGAGAGAAGCAGCTTCTGAGCCAAGACCTGTGGGAGACGCGGGGTACCCGCCTGGAAGCCTAGTTTACAGCATGCGGGAAGCGAGCCTCCTCGGGAGAAGAGGAGGCAGCACAGCTTCGTGAGGGTGTAATCACTGCTTGGGCAGATCCGAGTGGGCCTCCAGTACGGCAGAGCTCCAGCTCTGCTCAGAGGCCCGATCTGGCAGAGTGCTGGCGTGAGGGTGCTCTGCACTGGGCGAGCCTTGCCCAGACTTGCCTCGCGGCTAGGCTTCCAGTCCAGAAAGGAGTGGGCTGCGCGAGACTGGGATATGCTACTGGCGCCTTCCTGGCCTCAGCTCCACTCCTGCCTTGCCTTTGCACCTAGTCCTCAGGCGTTCTTGTGGAGGGCTTAGTTGCCGGTGGGTTGCACACTGCCAAGCGCTCCAGCAGTGAGGGCTCTATTAGAGGCAATGGGAGGGCAACTGCAGGGCTCCTCCAGTGGTTGCTTGACCGCCCAGACTCAGCACAGCACGGAGAGCACAAGGCTCACAGGGCCTCTGGCTGGGGTCTGCAGCCCCACACACGCGGAGGCTGACTTGGTGAGCGCCCAGAAGGTGCCTGACAGACGTCATTTCCCTAGTGCTCTCCTCCCCAGCAAAGACGTGTGCAGGTGGTTGGGGCCTGCCCCTGCGTGTCTGGGCTCCCGTCCACAGCCCCAGCTCAGGGAAGCAGCTCCTGAGCCAAGACCTGTGGGAGGCGCAGGGGGCCCCGCCTGGAAGCCTAGTTTACAGCATGTGGGAAGCGAGCCTCCTCGGGAGAAGAGAAGACAGCCCTGCTGTGTGCGGCTGCATTCACTGCTTTGGCGGAGCCAAGTGCGCCTCCAGTACGGCAGAGCTCCAGCTCTGCTCAGAGGCCCGATCTGGCAGAGTGCTGGCGTGAGGCTGCTCTGCCATGGGCGAGCCTTGCCCAGACTTGCCTCGCGGCTATGCTTCCAGTCCAGGAAGGAGCGGGCTGCGCGAGACTGGGAGAAGCTTCTGGCGCCTTCCTGGCCTCAGCTCCACTCCTGCCTTGCCTTTGCACCTAGTCCCCAGGCGTTCTTGTGGAGGGCTTAGTTGCCGGTGGGTTGCACACTGCCAAGCGCTCCAGCTTGAGGGCTCTATTAGTGGCAAAGTGAGGGCAACTGGAAGTCTATTCTTACGGTTGCTTGACCGCCCAGACTCAGCACAGCACGGAGAGCACAAGGCTCACAGGGCCTCTGGCTGTGGTCTGCAGCCCCACACACGCTGAGGCTGACTCGGTGAGCGCCCAGAAGGTGCCTGACAGACGTCATTTTCCTAGTGCTCTCCTCCCCAGCAGAGACGTGTGCAGGTGGTTGGGGCCTGCCCCTGCGTGTCTGGGCTCCCGTCCACAGCCCCAGCTTAGGGAAGCAGCTCCTCAGCCAAGACCTGTAGGAGGCGCGGGGCGCCCCCGCCAGGAAGCCTAGTGCACAGCATGAGGGAAGCTAGCCTCCTTGGGAGAAGAGGAGGCAGCCCAGATGCGTGGGGCTGCAATCACTGCTTTGGCGGAGCCGAGTGCGCCTCCAGTACGGCAGAGCTCCAGCTCTGCTCAGAGGCCCGATCTGGCAGAGTTGCTGGCGTGAGGCTGCTCTGCCCTGGGCGAGCCTTGCCCAGACTTGCCTCGCGGCTAGGCTTCCAGTCCAGAAAGAAGCGGGCTGCGCGAGACTGGGAGATGCTACTGGCGCCTTCCTGGCCTCAGCTCCACTCCTGCCTTGCCTTTGCACCTAGTCCCCAGGCGTTCTTATGGAGGGCTTAGTTGCCGGTGGGTTGGACACTGCCAAGCGCTCCAGCTAGAGGGCTCTAGTAGAGGCAAAGTGAGGGCAACTGAAAGTCTATTCTTACGGTTGCTTGACCGCCAAGACTCAGCACAGCACGGAGAGCACAAGGCTCACAGGGCCCCTGGCTGGGGTCTGCAGCCCCACACACGCGGAGGCTGACTCGGTGAGCGCCCAGAAGGTGCCTGACCAACGTCATGTCCCTAGTGCTCTCCTCCCCAGCAGAGACGTGTGCAGGTGGTTGGGGCCTGCCCCTGCGTGTCTGGGCTCCCGTCCACAGCCCCAGCTCAGGGAAGCAGCTCCTGAGCCAAGAATTGTGGGAGGCGCAGGGGGCCCCGCCTGGAAGCCTAGTTTACAGCATGCGGGAAGCGAGCCTCCTCAAGAGAAGAGAAGGCAGCCCTGCTGTGTGCGGCTGCATTCACTGCTTTGGCGGAGCCGAGTGTGCCTCCAGTATGGCAGAGCTCCAGCTCTGCTCAGAGGCCCGATCTGGCCGAGTTGCTGGCGTGAGGCTGCTCTGCCCTGGGCGAGCCTTGCCCAGACTTGCCTCGCGGCTAGGCTTCCAGTCCAGGAAGGAGCAGGCTGCGCGAGACTGGGAGATGCTACTGGCACCTTCCTGGCCTCAGCTCCACTCCTGCCTTGCCTTTGCACCTAGTCCCCAGGCGTTCTTGTGGAGGGCTTAGTTGCCGGTGGGTTGCACACTGCCAAGCGCTCCAGCAGTGAGGGCTCTATTAGAGGCAAAGTGAGGGCAACTGGAAGTCTATTCTTACGGTTGCTTGACCGCCCAGACTCAGCACAGCACGGAGAGCACAAGGCTCACAGGGCCTCTGGCTGGGGTCTGCAGCCCCACACACGCGGAGGCTGACTCGGTGAGCGCCCAGAAGGTGCCTGACCGACGTCATGTCCCTAGTGCTCTCCTCCCCAGCAGAGACGTGTGCAGGTGGTTGGGGCCTGCCCCTGCGTGTCTGGGCTCCCGTCCACAGCCCAAGCTTAGGGAAGCAGCTCCTCAGCCAAGACCTGTAGGAGGCGCGGGGCGCCCCCGCCTGGAAGCCTAGTGCACAGCATGAGGGAAGCGAGCCTCCTTGGGAGAAGAGGAGGCAGCCCAGATGCGTGGGGCTGCAATCACTACTTTGGCGGAGCCGAGTGCGCCTCCAGTACGGCAGAGCTCCAGCTCTGCTCAGAGGCCCGATCTGGCAGAGTTGCTGGCGTGAGTCTGCTCTGCCCTGGGCGAGCCTTGCCCAGACTTGCCTCGCGGCTAGGCTTCCAGTCCAGAAAGATGCGGGCTGCGCGAGACTGGGAGATGCTACTGGCGCCTTCCTGGCCTCAGCTCCACTCCTGCCTTGCCTTTGCACATAGTCCCCAGGCGTTCTTGTGGAGGGCTTAGTTGCCGGTGGGTTGGACACTGCCAAGCGCTCCAGCTTGAGGGCTCTAGTAGAGGCAAAGTGAGGGCAACTGAAAGTCTATTCTTACGGTTGCTTGACCGCCCAGACTCAGCAGAGCACGGAGAGCACAAGGCTCACAGGGCCCCTGGCTGTGGTCTGCAGCCCCACACACGCGGAGGCTGACTCGGTGAGCGCCCAGAAGGTGCCTGACAGACGTCATTTCCCTAGTGCTCTCCTCCCCAGCAGAGACGTGTGCAGGTGGTTGGGGCCTGCCCCTGCGTGTCTGGGCTCCCGTTCACAGCCCCAGCTCAGGGAAGCAGCTCCTGAGCCAAGACTTTTGGGAGGCGCAGGGGGCCCCGCCTGGAAGCCTAGTTTACAGCATGCGGGAAGCGAGCCTCTTCGGGAGAAGAGAAGGCAGCACTGCTGTGTGCGGCTGCATTCACTGCTTTGGCGGAGCTGAGTGCGCCTCTAGTACGGCAGAGCTCCAGCTCTGCTCAGAGGCCCGATCTGGCAGAGTTGCTGGCGTGAGGCTGCTCTGCCCTGGGCGAGCCTTGCCCAGACTTGCCTCGCGGCTAGGCTTCCAGTCCAGAAAGAAGCGGGCTGCGCGAGACTGGGAGATGCTACTGGCGCCTTCCTGGCCTCAGCTCCACTCCTGCCTTGCCTTTGCACCTAGTCCCCAGGCGTTCTTGTGGAGGGCTTAGTTGCCGGTGTGTTGCACACTGCCAAGAGCTCCAGCTTGAGGGCTCTATTAGTGGCAAAGTGAGGGCAACTGGAAGTTTATTCTTACGGTTGCTTGACCGCCCAGACTCAGCACAGCACGGAGAGCACAAGGCTCACAGGGCCCCTGGCTGGGGTCTGCAGCCCCACACACGCGGAGGCTGACTCGGTGAGCGCCCAGAAGGTGCCTGACAGACGTCATTTCCCTAGTGCTCTCCTCCCCAGCAGAGACGTGTGCAGGTGGTTGGGGCCTGCCCCTGCGTGTCTGGGCTCCCGTCCACAGCCCCAGCTCAGGGAAGCAGCTCCTCAGCCAAGACCTGTGGGAGGCGCAGGGGGCCCCGCCTGGAAACCTAGTTTACAGCATGCGGGAAGCGAGCCTCTTCGGGAGAAGAGAAGGCAGCACTGCTGTGTGCGGCTGCATTCACTGCTTTGGCGGAGCCGAGTGCGCCTCCAGTACGGCAGAGCTCCAGCTCTGCTCAGAGGCCCGATCTGGCAGAGTCGCTGGCGTGAGGCTGCTCTGCCCTGGGCGAGCCTTGCCCAGACTTGCCTCGCGGCTAGGCTTCCAGTCCAGGAAGGAGCGGGCTGCGCGAGACTGGGAGACGTTACTGGCGCCTTCCTGGCCTCAGCTCCACTCCTGCCTTGCCTTTGCACCTAGTCCCCAGGCGTTCTTGTGGAGGGCTTAGTTGCCGGTGGGTTGCACACTGCCAAGCGCTCCAGCTTGAGGGCTCTATTAGTGGCAAAGTGAGGGCAACTGGAAGTCTATTCTTACGGTTGCTTGACCGCCCAGACTCAGCACAGCACGGAGAGCACAAGGCTCACAGGGCCTCTGGCTGTGGTTGCAGCCCCACACACGCTAAGGCTGACTCGGTGAGCGCCGAGAAGGTGCCTGACAGACGTCATTTTCCTAGTGCTCTCCTCCCCAGCAGAGACGTGTGCAGGTGGTTGGGGCCTGCCCCTGCGTGTCTGGGCTCCCGTCCACAGCCCCAGCTTAGGGAAGCAGCTCCTCAGCCAAGACCTGTAGGAGGCGCGGGGCGCCCCCGCCAGGAAGCCTAGTTTACAGCATGCGGGAAGCGAGCCTCCTCGGGAGAAGAGGAGGCAGCACAGCTTCGTGAGGCTGTAATCACTGCTTGGGCGGAGCCGAGTGCGCTTCCATTACGGCAGAGCTCCAGCTCTGCTCAGAGGCCCGATCTGGCAGACTTGCTGGCGTGAGGCTGCTCTGAGCTGGGCGAGACTTGCCCAGACTTGGCTCGCACATAGGCTTCCATTCCAGGAAGGAGCAGGCTGCGCGAGACTGGGAGATGCTACTGGCGCCTTCCTAGCCTCAGCTCCACTCCTGCCTTGCCTTTGCACCTAGTCCCCAGGCGTTCTTGTGGAGTGTTTAGTTGCCGGTGGGTTGCACACTGCCAAGCCCTCCAGCAGTGAGGGCTCTATTACAGGCAATGGGAGGGCAACTGCAAGTCGCCTTCAGCGGATGCTTGACCGCCCAGACTCAGCACAGCATGGAGAGCACAAGGCTCACAGGACCCCTGGCTGGGGTCTGCAGCCCCACACACCGGAGGCGAACTCCGGGAGCGCCCAGAAGGTGCCTGACAGACGTCATTTCCCTAGTGCTCTCCTCCCCAGCAGAGACGTGTGCAGGTGGTTGGGGCCTGCCCCTGCGTGTCTGGGTTCCCGTCCACAGCCCCAGCTGAGGGAAGCAGCTTCTGAGCCAAGACCTGTGGGAGACGCGGGGTACCCGCCTGGAAGCCTAGTTTACAGCATGCGGGAAGCGAGCCTCCTCGGGAGAAGAGGAGGCAGCCCTGCTGCGTGCGGCTGCATTCACTGCTTTGGCGGAGCCGAGTGTGCCTCCAGTACGGCAGAGCTCCAACCCTGCTGAGAGGCCCGATCTGGAAGAGTTGCTGGCGTGAGGCTGCTCCGCCCTGGGCGAGACTTGCCCAGACTTGCCTCGCACATAGGCTTCCATTCCAGGATGGAGCAGGCTGCCCGAGACTGGGAGATGCTACTGGCGCCTTCCTGGCCTCAGCTCCACTCCTGCCTTGCCTTTGCATCTAGTCCCCAGGCGTTCTTGTGGAAGGCTTAGTTGCCGGTGTGTTGCACACTGCCAAGCGCTCCAGCAGTGAGGGCTCTATTAGAGGCAATGGGAGGGCAACTGCAAGTCTCCTCCAGCGGTTGCTTGACCGCCCAGACTCAGCACAGCACGGAGAGCACAAGGCTCACAGGGCCCCTGGCTGGGGTCTGCAGCCCCACACACCGGAGGCGAACTCCGTGAGCGCCCAGAAGGTGCCTGACAGACGTCATTTCCCTAGTGCTCTCCTCCCCAGCAGAGACGTGTGCAGGTGGTTGGGGCCTGCCCCTGCGTGTCTGGGCTCCCGTCCACAGCCCCAGCTCAGGGAAGCAGCTCCTCAGCCAAGACCTGTAGGAGGCGCGGAGCGCCCCCGCCTGGAAGCCTAGTGCACAGCATGAGGGAAGCGAGCCTCCTTGGGAGAAGAGGAGGCAGCCCAGATGCGTGGGGCTGCAATCACTGCTTGGGCGGAGTCGAGTGCGCCTCCAGTACGGCAGAGCTCCAGCTCTGCTCAGAGGCCCGATCTGGAAGAGTTGCTGGCGTGAGGCTGCTCTGCCATGGGCGAGCCTTACCCAGACTTGCCTCCCGGCTAGGCTTCCAGTCCAGAAAGGAGCGGGCTGCGCGAGACTGGGAGATGCTACTGGCGCCTTCCTGGCCTCAGCTCCACTCCTGCCTTGCCTTTGCACCTAGTCCCCAGGCGTTCTAGTGGAGGGCTTAGTTGCCGGTGGGTTGCACACTGCAAAGCGCTCCAGCTTGAGGGCTCTAGTATAGGCAAAGTGAGGGCAACTGAAAGTCTATTCTTACGGTTGCTTGACCGCTCAGACTCAGCACAACACGGAGAGCACAAGGCTCTCAGGGCCCCTGGCTGGGGTCTGCAGCCCCACACACGCGGAGGCTGACTCGGTGAGCGCCCAGAAGGTGCCTGACAGACGTCATTTCCCTAGTGCTCTCCTCCCCAGCAAAGACGTGTGCAGGTGGTTGGGGCCTGCCCCTGCGTGTCTGGGCTCCCGTCCACAGCCCCAGCTCAGGGAAGCAGCTCCTGAGCCAAGACCTGTGGGAGGCGCAGGGGGCCCCGCCTGGAAGCCTAGTTTACAGCATGTGGGAAGCGAGCCTCCTCGGGAGAAGAGAAGACAGCCCTGCTGTGTGCGGCTGCATTCACTGCTTTGGCGGAGCCAAGTGCGCCTCCAGTACGGCAGAGCTTCAGCTCTGCTCAGAGGCCCGATCTGGCAGAGTGCTGGCGTGAGGCTGCTCTGCCCTGGGCGAGCCTTGCCCAGACTTGCCTCGCGGCTATGCTTCCAATCCAGGAAGGAGCGGGCTGCGCGAGACTGTGAGAAGCTTCTGGCGCCTTCCTGGCCTCAGCTCCACTCCTGCCTTGCCTTTGCACCTAGTCCCCAGGCGTTCTTGTGGAGGGCTTAGTTGCCGGTGGGTTGCACACTGCCAAGCGCTCCAGCTTGAGGGCTCTATTAGTGGCAAAGTGAGGGCAACTGGAAGTCTATTCTTACGGTTGCTTGACCGCCCAGACTCAGCACAGCACGGAGAGCACAAGGCTCACAGGGCCTCTGGCTGTGGTCTGCAGCCCCACACACGCTGAGGCTGACTCGGTGAGCGCCCAGAAGGTGCCTGACAGACGTCATTTTCCTAGTGCTCTCCTCCCCAGCAGAGACGTGTGCAGGTGGTTGGGGCCTGCCCCTGCGTGTCTGGGCTCCCGTCCACAGCCCCAGCTTAGGGAAGCAGCTCCTCAGCCAAGACCTGTAGGAGGCGCGGGGCGCCCCCGCCAGGAAGCCTAGTGCACAGCATGAGGGAAGCGAGCCTCCTTGGGAGAAGAGGAGGCAGCCCAGATGCGTGGGGCTGCAATCACTGCTTTGGCGGAGCCGAGTGCGCCTCCAGTACGGCAGAGCTCCAGCTCTGCTCAGAGGCCCGATCTGGCAGAGTTGCTGGCGTGAGGCTGCTCTGCCCTGGGCGAGCCTTGCCCAGACTTGCCTCGCGGCTAGGCTTCCAGTCCAGAAAGAAGCGGGCTGTGCGAGACTGGGAGATGCTACTGGCGCCTTCCTGGCCTCAGCTCCACTCCTGCCTTGCCTTTGCACCTAGTCCCCAGGCGTTCTTGTGGAGGGCTTAGTTGCCGGTGGGTTGCACACTGCCAAGAGCTCCAGCTTGAGGGCTCTATTAGTGGCAAAGTGAGGGCAACTGGAAGTCTATTCTTACGGTTGCTTGACCGCCCAGACTCAGCACAGCACGGAGAGCACAAGGCTCACAGGGCCCCTGGCTAGGGTCTGCAGCCCCACACACGCGGAGGCTGACTCGGTGAGCGCCCAGAAGGTGCCTGACAGACGTCATTTCCCTAGTGCTCTCCTCCCCAGCAGAGACGTGTGCAGGTGGTTGGGGCCTGCCCCTGCGTGTCTGGGCTCCCGTCCACAGCCCCAGCTCAGGGAAGCAGCTCCTCAGCCAAGACCTGTGGGAGGCGCAGGGGGCCCCGCCTGGAAGCCTAGTTTACAGCATGCGGGAAGCGAGCCTCTTCGGGAGAAGAGAAGGCAGCACTGCTGTGTGCGGCTGCATTCACTGCTTTGGCGGAGCCGAGTGCGCCTCCAGTACGGCAGAGCTCCAGCTCTGCTCAGAGGCCCGATCTGGCAGAGTCGCTGGCGTGAGGCTGCTCTGCCCTGGGCGAGCCTTGCCCAGACTTGCCTCGCGGCTAGGCTTCCAGTCCAGGAAGGAGCGGGCTGCGCGAGACTGGGAGACGTTACTGGCGCCTTCCTGGCCTCAGCTCCACTCCTGCCTTGCCTTTGCACCTAGTCCCCAGGCGTTCTTGTGGAGGGCTTAGTTGCCGGTGGGTTGCACACTGCCAAGCGCTCCAGCTTGAGGGCTCTATTAGAGGCAATGGGAGGGCAACTGCAGGGCTCCTCCAGCGGTTGCTTGACCGCCCAGACTCAGCACAGCACGGAGAGCACAAGGCTCACAGGGCCTCTGGCTGTGGTCTGCAGCCCCACACACGAGGAGGCTGACTCGGTGAGCGCCCAGAAGGTGCCTGACAGACGTCATTTCCCTAGTACTGTCCTCCCCAGCAGAGACGTGTGCAGGTGGTTGGGGCCTGCCCCTGCGTGTCTGGGCTCCCGTCCACAGCCCCAGCTCAGGGAAGCAGCTCCTCAGCCAAGACCTGTAGGAGGCGCGGGGCGCCCCCGCCTGGAAGCCTAGTGCACAGTATGAGGTAAGCGAGCCTCCTTGGGAGAAGAGGAGGCAGCCCAGATGCGTGGGGCTGCAATCACTGCTTGGGCGGAGTCGAGTGCGCCTCCAGTACGGCAGAGCTCCAGCTCTGCTCAGAGGCCCGATCTGGCAGAGTTGCTGGCGTGAGGCTGCTCTGCCCTGGGCAAGCCTTGCCCAGACTTGCCTCGCGGCTAGGCTTCCAGTCCAGAAAGGAGCGGGCTGCGCGAGACTGGGAGATGCTACTGGCGCCTTCCTGGCCTCAGCTCCACTCCTGCCTTGCCTTTGCACCTAGTCCCCAGGCGTTCTTGTGGAGGGCTTAGTTGCCGGTGGGTTGCACACTGCCAAGCGCTCCAGCTTGAGGTCTCTAGTAGAGGCAAAGTGAGGGCAACTGAAAGTCTATTCTTACGGTTGCTTGACTGCCCAGACTCAGCCCAGCACGGAGAGCACAAGGCTCACAGGGCCTCTGGCTGTGGTCTGCAGCCCCACACACGCGGAGGCTGACTCGGTGAGCGCCCAGAAGGTTCCTGACAGACGTCATTTCCCTAGTGCTCTCCTCCCCAGCAGAGACGTGTGCAGGTGGTTGGGGCCTGCCCCTGCGTGTCTGGGCTCCCGTCCACAGTCCCAGCTCAGGGAAGCAGCTCCTGAGCCAAGACCTTTGGGAGGCGCAGGGGGCCCCGCCTGGAAGCCTAGTTTACAGCATGCGGGAAGCGAGCCTCCTCGGGAGAAGAGAAGGCAGCCCTGCTGTGTGCGGCTGCATTCACTGCTTTGGCGGAGCCGAGTGCGCCTCCAGTACGGCAGAGCTCCAGCTCTGCTCAGAGGCCCGATCTGGCAGAGTTGCTGGTGTGAGGCTGCTCTGCCCTAGGTGAGCCTTGCCCAGACTTGCCTCGCGGCTAGGCTTCCAGTCCAGAAATGAGCGGGCTGCGCGAGACTGGGAGATGCTACTGGCGCCTTCCTGGCCTCAGCTCCACTCCTGCCTTGCCTTTGCACCTAGTCCCCAGGCGTTCTTGTGGAGGGCTTAGTTGCCGGTGGGTTGCACACTGCCAAGCGCTCCAGCTTGAGGGCTCTAGTAGAGGCAAAGTGAGGGCAACTGAAAGTCTATTCATACGGTTGCTTGACCGCCAAGACTCAGCACAGCACGGAGAGCACAAGGCTCACAGGGCCTCTGGCTGTGGTCTGCAGCCCCACACACGAGGAGGCTGACTCGGTGAGCGCCCAGAAGGTGCCTGACAGACGTCATTTCCCTAGTGCTGTCCTCCCCAGCAGAGACGTGTGCAGGTGGTTGGGGCCTGCCCCTGCGTGTCTGGGCTCCCGTCCACAGCCCCAGCTCAGGGAAGCAGCTCCTCAGCCAAGACCTGTAGGAGGCGCGGGGCGCCCCCGCTTGGAAGCCTAGTGCACAGCATGAGGGAAACGAGCCTCCTTGGGAGAAGAGGAGGCAGCCCAGATGCTTGGGGCTGCAATCACTGATTGGGCGGAGCCGAGTGCGCCTCCAGTACGGCAGAGCTCCAGCTCTGCTCAGAGGCCCGATCTGGCAGAGTGCTGGCGTGAGGCTGCTCTGCCATGGGCGAGCCTTGCCCAGACTTGCCTCGCGGCTAGGCTTCCAGTCCAGGAAGGAGCGGGCTGCGCGAGACTGGGAGATGCTACTGGCGCCTTCCTGGCCTCAGCTCCACTCCTGCCTTGCCTTTGCACCTAGTCCCCAGGCGTTCTTGTGGAGGGCTTAGTTGCCGGTGGGTTGCACACTGCCAAGCGCTCCAGCTTGAGGGCTCTATTAGAGGCAAAGTGAGGGCAACTGGAAGTCTATTCCTTCGGTTGCTTGACCGCCCAGACTCAGCACAGCACGGAGAGCACAAGGCTCACAGGGCCTCTGGCTGTGGTCTGCAGCCCCACACACGCGGAGGCTGACTCGCTGAGCGCCCAGAAGGTGCCTGACAGACGTCATTCCCCTAGTGCTCTCCTCCCCAGCAGAGACGTGTGCAGGTGGCTGGGGCCTGCCCCTGCGTGTCTGGGCTCCCGTCCACAGCCCCAGCTCAGGGAAGCAGCTCCTGAGCCAAGACCTGTGGGAGGCGCAGGGGGCCCCGCCTGGAAGCCTAGTTTACAGCATGCGGGAAGCGAGCCTCTTCGGGAGAAGAGAAGGCAGCCCTGCTGTGTGCGGCTGCATTCACTGCTTTGGCGGAGCTGAGTGCGCCTCCAGTACGGCAGAGCTCCAGCTCTGCTCAGAGGCCCGATCTCGCAGAGTCGCTGGCGTGAGGCTGCTCTGCCCTGGGCGAGCTTTGCCCAGACTTGCCTCGCGGCTAGGCTTCCAGTCCAGGAAGGAGCGGGCTGTGCGAGACTGGGAGATGCTACTGGGGCCTTCCTGGCCTCAGCTCCACTCCTGCCTTGCCTTTGCACCTAGTCCTCAGGCGTTCTTGTGGAGGGCTTAGTTGCCGGTGGGTTGCACACTGCCAAGCGCTCCAGCAGTGAGGGCTCTATTAGAGGCAATGGGAGGGCAACTGCAGGGCTCCTCCAGCGGTTGCTTGACCGCCCAGACTCAGCACAGCACGGAGAGCACAAGGCTCACAGGGCCTCTGGCTGTGGTCTGCAGCCCCACACACGCTGAGGCTGACTCGGTGAGCGCCGAGAAGGTGCCTGACAGACGTCATTTCCCTAGTGCTCTCCTCCCCAGCAGAGACGTGTGCAGGTGGTTGGGGCCTGCCCCTGCGTGTCTGGGCTCCCGTCCACAGCCCCAGCTTAGGGAAGCAGCTCCTCAGCCAAGACCTGTAGGAGGCGCGGGGCGCCCCCGCCTGGAAGCCTTGTGCACAGCATGTGGGAAGCGAGCCTCCTTGGGAGAAGAGGAGGCAGCCCAGATGCGTGGGGCTGCAATCACTGCTTGGGCGGAGTCGAGTGCGCCTCCAGTACGGCAGAGCTCCAGCTCTGCTCAGAGGCCCGATCTGGCAGAGTTGCTGGCGTGAGGCTGCTCTGCCCTGGGCGAGCCTTGCCCAGACTTGCCTCGCGGCTAGGCTTCCAGTCCAGAAAGGAGCGGGCTGCGCGAGACTGGGAGATGCTACTGGCGCCTTCCTGGCCTCAGCTCCACTCCTGCCTTGCCTTTGCACCTAGTCCCCAGGCGTTCTTGTGGAGGGCTTAGTAGCTGGTGGGTTGCACACTGCCAAGCGCTCCAGCTTGAGGGCTCTAGTAGAGGCAAAGTGAGGGCAACTGAAAGTCTATTCTTACGGTTGCTTGACCGCCAAGACTCAGCACAGCACGGAGAGCACAAGGCTCACAGGGCCTCTGGCTGTGGTCTGCAGCCCCACACACGAGGAGGCTGACTAGGTGAGCGCCCAGAAGGTGCCTGACAGACGTCTTTTCCCTAGTGCTCTCCTCCCCAGCAGAGACGTGTGCAGGTGGTTGGGGCCTGCCCCTGCGTGTCTGGGCTCCCGTCCACAGCCCCAGCTCAGGGAAGCAGCTCCTCAGCCAAGACCTGTAGGAGGAGCGGGGCGCCCCCGCTTGGAAGCCTAGTGCACAGCATGAGGGAAACGAGCCTCCTTGGGAGAAGAGGAGGCAGCCCAGATGCGTGGGGCTGCAATCACTGCTTGGGCGGAGCCGAGTGCGCCTCCAGTACGGCAGAGCTCCAGCTCTGCTCAGAGGCCCGATCTGGCAGAGTGCTGGCGTGAGGCTGCTCTGCCATGGGCGAGCCTTGCCCAGACTTGCCTCGCGGCTAGGCTTCCAGTCCAGGAAGGAGCGGGCTGCGCGAGACTGGGAGATGCTACTGACGCCTTCCTGGCCTCAGCTCCACTCATGCCTTGCCTTTGCACCTAGTCCTCAGGCGTTCTTGTGGAGGGCTTAGTTGCCGGTGGGTTGCACACTGCCAAGCGCTCCAGCAGTGAGGGCTCTATTAGAGGCAATGGGAGGGCAACTGCAGGGCTCCTCCAGCGGTTGCTTGACCGCCCAGACTCAGCACAGCACGGAGAGCACAAGGCTCACAGGGCATCTGGCTGTGGTCTGCAGCCCAAACACACGCGGAGGCTGACTCGGTGAGCGCCGAGAAGGTGCCTGACAGACGTCATTTCCCTAGTGCTCTCCTCCCAAGCAGAGACGTGTGCAGGTGGTTGGGGCCTGCCCCTGCGTGTCTGGGCTCCCGTTCACAGCCCCAGCTCAGGGAAGCAGCTCCTGAGCCAAGACTTTTGGGAGGCGCAGGGGGCCTCGCCTGGAAGCCTAGTTTACAGCATGCGGGAAGCGAGCCTCTTCGGGAGAAGAGAAGGCAGCACTGCTGTGTGCGGCTGCATTCACTGCTTTGGCGGAGCTGAGTGCGCCTCCAGTACGGCAGAGCTCCAGCTCTGCTCAGAGGCCCGATCTGGCAGAGTCGCTGGCGTGAGGCTGCTCTGCCCTGGGCGAGCGTTGCCCAGACTTGCCTCGCGGCTAGGCTTCCAGTCCAGGAAGGAGCGGGCTGCGCGAGACTGGGAGAGGCTACTGGCGCCTTCCTGGCCTCAGCTCCACTCCTGCCTTGCCTTTGCACCTAGTTCCCAGGCCTTCTTGTGGAGGGCTTAGTTGCCGGTGGGTTGCACACTGCCAAGCGCTCCAGCAGTGAGGGCTCTATTAGAGGCAATGGGAGGGCAACTGCAGGGCTCCTCCAGCGGTTGCTTGACCGCCCAGACTCAGCACAGCACGGAGAGCACAAGGCTCACAGGGCCTCTGGCTGTGGTCTGCAGCCCCACACACGAGGAGGCTGACTCGGTGAGTGCCCAGAAGGTGCCTGACAGACGTCATTTCCCTAGTGCTGTCCTCCCCAGCAGAGACGTGTGCAGGTGGTTGGGGCCTGCCCCTGCGTGTCTGGGCTCCCGTCCACAGCCCCAGCTCAGGGAAGCAGCTCCTCAGCCAAGACCTGTAGGAGGCGCGGGGCGCCCCCGCCTGGAAGCCTAGTGCACAGCATGAGGGAAGCGAGCCTCCTTGGGAGAAGAGGAGGCAGCCCAGATGCGTGGGGCTGCAATCACTGCTTGGGCGGAGTCGAGTGCGCCTCCAGTACGGCAGAGCTCCAGCTCTGCTCAGAGGCCCGATCTGGCAGAGTTGCTGGCGTGAGGCTGCTCTGCCCTGGGCGAGCCTTGCCCAGACTTGCCTCGCGGCTAGGCTTCCAGTCCAGAAAGGAGCGGGCTGCGCGAGACTGGGAGATGCTACTGGCGCCTTCCTGGCCTCAGCTCCACTCCTGCCTTGACTTTGCACCTAGTCCCCAGGCGTTCTTGTGGAGGGCTTAGTTGCTGGTGCGTTGCACACTGCCAAGCGCTCCAGCTTGAGGGCTCTAGTAGAGGCAAAGTGAGGGCAACTGAAAGTCTATTCTTACGGTTGCTTGACCGCCAAGACTCAGCACAGCACGGAGAGCACAAGGCTCACAGGGCCTCTGGCTGTGGTCTGCAGCCCCACACACGAGGAAGCTGACTAGGTGAGCGCCCAGAAGGTGCCTGACAGACGTCATTTCCCTAGTGCTCTCCTCCCCAGCAGAGACGTGTGCATGTGGTTGGGGCCTGCCCCTGCGTGTCTGGGCTCCCGTTCACAGCCCCAGCTCAGGGAAGCAGCTCCTGTGCCAAGACTTTTGGGAGGCGCAGGGGGCCCCGCCTGGAAGCCTAGTTTACAGCATGCGGGAAGCGAGCCTCTTCGGGAGAAGAGAAGGCAGCACTGCTGTGTGCGGCTGCATTCACTGCTTTGGCGGAGCTGAGTGCGCCTCCAGTACGGCAGAGCTCCAGCTCTGCTCAGAGGCCCGATCTGGCAGAGTTGCTGGCGTGAGGCTGCTCTGCCCTGGGCGAGCGTTGCCCAGACTTGCCTCGCGGCTAGGCTTCCAGTCCAGGAAGGAGCGGGCTGCGCGAGACTGGGAGAGGCTACTGGCGCCTTCCTGGCCTCAGCTCCACTCCTGCCTTGCCTTTGCACCTAGTTCCCAAGCCTTCTTGTGGAGGGCTTAGTTGCCGGTGGGTTGCACACTGCCAAGCGCTCCAACAGTGAGGGCTCTATTAGAGGCAATGGGAGGGCAACTGCAGGGCTCCTCCAGCGGTTGCTTGACCGCCCAGACTCAGCACAGCACGGAGAGCACAAGGCTCACAGGGCCTCTGGCTGTGGTCTGCAGCCCCACACACGAGGAGGCTGACTCGGTGAGCGCCCGGAAGGTGCCTGACAGACGTCATTTCCCTAGTGCTGTCCTCCCCAGCAGAGACGTGTGCAGGTGGTTGGGGCCTGCCCCTGCGTGTCTGGGCTCCCGTCCACAGCCCCAGCTCAGGGAAGCAGCTCCTCAGCCAAGACCTGTAGGAGGCGCGGGGCGCCCCCGCCTGGAAGCCTAGTGCACAGTATGAGGTAAGCGAGCCTCCTTGGGAGAAGAGGAGGCAGCCCAGATGCGTGGGGCTGCAATCACTGTTGGGCGGAGTCGAGTGCGCCTCCAGTACGGCAGAGCTCCAGCTCTGCTCAGAGGCCCGATCTGGCAGAGTTGCTGGCGTGAGGCTGCTCTGCCCTGGGCGAGCCTTGCCCAGACTTGCCTCGCGGCTAGGCTTCCAGTCCAGAAAGGAGCGGGCTGCGCGAGACTGGGAGATGCTACTGGCGCCTTCCTGGCCTCAGCTCCACTCCTGCCTTGCCTTTGCACCTAGTCCCCAGGCGTTCTTGTGGAGGGCTTAGTTGCTGGTGGGTTGCACACTGCCAAGCGCTCCAGCTTGAGGGCTCTAGTAGAGGCAAAGTGAGGGCAACTGAAAGTCTATTCTTACGGTTGCTTGACCGCCAAGACTCAGCACAGCACGGAGAGCACAAGGCTCACAGGGCCTCTGGCTGTGGTCTGCAGCCCCACACACGAGGAGGCTGACTAGGTGAGCTCCCAGAAGGTGCCTGACAGACGTCATTTCCCTAGTGCTCTCCTCCCCAGCAGAGACGTGTGCAGGTGGTTGGGGCCTGCCCCTGCGTGTCTGGGCTCCCGTCCACAGCCCCAGCTCAGGGAAGCAGCTCCTCAGCCAAGACCTGTAGGAGGAGCGGGGCGCCCCCGCTTGGAAGCCTAGTGCACAGCATGAGGGAAACGAGCCTCCTTGGGAGAAGAGGAGGCAGCCCAGATGCGTGGGGCTGCAATCACTGCTTGGGCGGAGCCGAGTGCGCCTCCAGTACGGCAGAGCTCCAGCTCTGCTCAGAGGCTCGATCTGGCAGAGTGCTGGCGTGAGGCTGCTCTGCCATGGGCGAGCCTTGCCCAGACTTGCCTCGCGGCTAGGCTTCCAGTCCAGGAAGGAGCGGGCTGCGCGAGACTGGGAGATGCTACTGGCGCCTTCCTGGCCTCAGCTCCACTCCTGCCTTGCCTTTGCACCTAGTCCTCAGGCGTTCTTGTGGAGGGCTTAGTTGCCGGTGGGTTGCACACTGCCAAGCGCTCCAGCAGTGAGGGCTCTATTAGAGGCAATGGGAGGGCAACTGCAGGGCTCCTCCAGCGGTTGCTTGATGGCCCAGACTCAGCACAGCACGGAGAGCACAAGGCTCACAGGGCCTCTGGCTGTGGTCTGCAGCCCCACACACGCTGAGGCTGACTCGGTGAGCGCCGAGAAGGTGCCTGACAGACGTCATTTCCCTAGTGCTCTCCTCCCCAGCAGAGACGTGTGCAGGTGGTTGGGGCCTGCCCCTGCGTGTCTGGGCTCCCGTCCACAGCCCCAGCTTAGGGAAACAGCTCCTCAGCCAAGACCTGTAGGAGGCGCGGGGCGCCCCCGCCTGGAAGCCTTGTGCACAGCATGAGGGAAGCGAGCCTCCTTGGGAGAAGAGGAGGCAGCCCAGATGCGTGGGGCTGCAATCACTACTTTGGCGGAGCCGAGTGCGCCTCCAGTACGGCAGAGCTCCAGCTCTGCTCAGAGGCCCGATCTGGCAGAGTTGCTGGCGTGAGGCTGCTCTGCCCTGGGCGAGCCTTGCCCAGACTTGCCTCGCGGCTAGGCTTCCAGTCCAGAAAGATGCGGGCTGCGCGAGACTGGGAGATGCTACTGGCGCCTTCCTGGCCTCAGCTCCACTCCTGCCTTGCCTTTGCACATAGTCCCCAGGCGTTCTTGTGGAGGGCTTCGTTGCCGGTGGGTTGGACACTACCAAGCGCTCCAGCTTGAGGGCTCTAGTAGAGGCAAAGTGAGGGCAACTGAAAGTCTATTCTTACGGTTGCTTGACCGCCCAGACTCAGCACAGCACGGAGAGCACAAGGCTCACAGGGCCCCTGGCTGGGGTCTGCAGCCCCACACACGCGGAGGCTGACTCGGTGAGCGCCCAGAAGGTGCCTGACAGACGTCATTTCCCTAGTGCTCTCCTCCCCAGCAGAGACGTGTGCAGGTGGTTGGGGCCTGCCCCTGCGTGTCTGGGCTCCCGTTCACAGCCCAAGCTCAGGGAAGCAGCTCCTGAGCCAAGACTTTTGGGAGGCGCAGGGGGCCCCGCCTGGAAGCCTAGTTTACAGCATGTGGGAAGCGAGCCTCTTCGGGAGAAGAGAAGGCAGCACTGCAGTGTGCGGCTGCATTCACTGCTTTGGCGGAGCTGAGTGCGCCTCCAGTACGGCAGAGCTCCAGCTCTGCTCAGAGGCCCGATCTGGCAGAGTCGCTGGCGTGAGTTCGCTCTGCCCTGGGCGAGCGTTGCCCAGACTTGCCTCGCGGCTAGGCTTCCAGTCCAGGAAGGAGCGGGCTGCGCGAGACTGGGAGAGGCTACTGGCGCCTTCCTGGCCTCAGCTCCACTCCTGCCTTGCCTTTGCACCTAGTTCCCAGGCCTTCTTGTGGAGGGCTTAGTTGCCGGTGGGTTGCACACTGCCAAGCGCTCCAGCAGTGAGGGCTCTATTAGAGGCAATGGGAGGGCAACTGCAGGGCTCCTCCAGCGGTTGCTTGACCGCCCAGACTCAGCACAGCACGGAGAGCACAAGGCTCACAGGACCTCTGGCTGTGGTCTGCAGCCCCACACACGAGGAGGCTGACTCGGTGAGCGCCCAGAAGGTGCCTGACAGACGTCATTTCCCTAGTGCTGTCCTCCCCAGCAGAGACGTGTGCAGGTGGTTGGGGCCTGCCCCTGCGTGTCTGGGCTCCCGTCCACAGCCCCAGCTCAGGGAAGCAGCTCCTCAGCCAAGACCTGTAGGAGGCGCGGGGCGCCCCCGCCTGGAAGCCTAGTGCACAGTATGAGGTAAGCGAGCCTCCTTGGGAGAAGAGGAGGCAGCCCAGATGCGTGGGGCTGCAATCACTGCTTGGGCGGAGTCGAGTGCGCCTCCAGTACGGCAGAGCTCCAGCTCTGCTCAGAGGCCCGATCTGGCAGAGTTTCTGGCGTGAGGCTGCTCTGCCCTGGGCGAGCCTTGCCCAGATTTGCCTCGCGGCTAGGCTTCCAGTCCAGAAAGGAGCGGGCTGCGCGAGACTGGGAGATGCGACTGGCGCCTTCCTGGCCTCAGCTCCACTCCTGCCTTGCCTTTGCACCTAGTCCCCAGGCGTTCTTGTGGAGGGCTTAGTTGCCGGTGGGTTGCACACTGCCAAGCGCTCCAGCTTGAGGTCTCTAGTAGAGGCAAAGTGAGGGCAACTGAAAGTCTATTCTTACGGTTGCTTGACTGCCCAGACTCAGCCCAGCACGGAGAGCACAAGGCTCACAGGGCCTCTGGCTGTGGTCTGCAGCCCCACACACGCGGAGGCTGACTCGGTGAGCGCCCAGAAGGTGCCTGACAGACGTCATTTCCCTAGTGCTCTCCTCCCCAGCAGAGACGTGTGCAGGTGGTTGGGGCCTGCCCCTGCGTGTCTGGGCTCCCGTCCACAGCCCCAGCTCAGGGAAGCAGCTCCTGAGCCAAGACCTTTGGGAGGCGCAGGGGGCCCCGCCTGGAAGCCTAGTTTACAGCATGCGGGAAGCGAGCCTCCTCGGGAGAAGAGAAGGCAGCCCTGCTGTGTGCGGCTGCATTCACTGCTTTGGCGGAGCCGAGTGCGCCTCCAGTACGGCAGAGCTCCAGCTCTGCTCAGAGGCCCGATCTGGCAGAGTTGCTGGCGTGAGGCTGCTCTGCCCTAGGTGAGCCTTGCCCAGACTTGCCTCGCGGCTAGGCTTCCAGTCCAGAAAGGAGCGGGCTGCGCGAGACTGGGAGATGCTACTGGCGCCTTCCTGGCCTCAGCTCCACTCCTGCCTTGCCTTTGCACCTAGTCCCCAGGCGTTCTTGTGGAGGGCTTAGTTGCCGGTGGGTTGCACACTGCCAAGCGCTCCAGCTTGAGGGCTCTAGTAGAGGCAAAGTGAGGGCAACTGAAAGTCTATTCATACGGTTGCTTGACCGCCCAGACTCAGCACAGCACGGAGAGCACAAGGCTCACAGGGCCTCTGGCTGTGGTCTGCAGCCCCACACACGCTGAGGCTGACTCGGTGAGCGCCGAGAAGGTGCCTGACAGACGTCATTTCCCTAGTGCTCTCCTCCCCAGCAGAGACGTGTGCAGGTGGTTGGGGCCTG
Source organism: Capricornis sumatraensis (assembly GCF_032405125.1). Taxonomy (NCBI): domain Eukaryota; kingdom Metazoa; phylum Chordata; class Mammalia; order Artiodactyla; family Bovidae; genus Capricornis; species Capricornis sumatraensis. The sequence continues at coordinate 6,700,882 of NW_027184616.1, read as the reverse complement.
CCCCTGCGTGTCTGGGCTCCCGTCCACAGCCCCAGCTTAGGGAAGCAGCTCTTCAGCCAAGACCTGTAGGAGGCGCGGGGCGCCCCCGCCTGGAAGCCTTGTGCACAGCATGAGGGAAGCGAGCCTCCTTGGGAGAAGAGGAGGCAGCCCAGATGCGTGGGGCTGCAATCACTACTTTGGCGGAGCCGAGTGCGCCTCCAGTACGGCAGAGCTCCAGCTCTGCTCAGAGGCCCGATCTGGCAGAGTTGCTGGCGTGAGGCTGCTCTGCCCTGGGCGAGCCTTGCCCAGACTTGCCTCGCGGCTAGGCTTCCAGTCCAGAAAGATGCGGGCTGCGCGAGACTGGGAGATGCTACTGGCGCCTTCCTGGCCTCAGCTCCACTCCTGCCTTGCCTTTGCACATAGTCCCCAGGCGTTCTTGTGGAGGGCTTAGTTGCCGGTGGGTTGGACACTGCCAAGCGCTCCAGCTTGAGGGCTCTAGTAGAGGCAAAGTGAGGGCAACTGAAAGTCTATTCTTACGGTTGCTTGACTGCCCAGACTCAGCACAGCACGGAGAGCACAAGGCTCACAGGGCCCCTGGCTGGGGTCTGCAGCCCCACACACGCGGAGGCTGACTCGGTGAGCGCCCAGAAGGTGCCTGACAGACGTCATTTTCCTAGTGCTCTCCTCCCCAGCAGAGACGTGTGCAGGTGGTTGGGGCCTGCCCCTGCGTGTCTGGGCTCCCGTCCACAGCCCCAGCTTAGGGAAGCAGCTCCTCAGCCAAGACCTGTAGGAGGCGCGGGGCGCCCCCGCCAGGAAGCCTAGTGCACAGCATGAGGGAAGCGAGCCTCCTTGGGAGAAGAGGAGGCAGCCCAGATGCGTGGGGCTGCAATCACTGCTTTGGCGGAGCCGAGTGCGCCTCCAGTACGGCAGAGCTCCAGCTCTGCTCAGAGGCCCGATCTGGCAGAGTTGCTGGCGTGAGGCTGCTCTGCCCTGGGCGAGCCTTGCCCAGACTTGCCTCGCGGCTAGGCTTCCAGTCCAGAAAGAAGCGGGCTGCGCGAGACTGGGAGATGCTACTGGCGCCTTCCTAGCCTCAGCTCCACTCCTGCCTTGCCTTTGCACCTATTCCCCGGGCGTTCTTGTGGAGGGCTTAGTTGCCGGTGGGTTGCACACTGCCAAGCGCTCCAGCAGTGAGGGCTCTATTAGAGGCAATGGTAGGGCAACTGAAGGTCTCCTCCAGCGGTTGCTTGACCGCCCACACTCAGCACAGCAGGAGCGCACAAGGCTCTCCGGGCCCCTGGCTGGGGTCTGCAGCCCCACACACCGGAGGCGAACTCCGGGAGCGCCCAGAAGGTGCCTGACAGACGTCATTTCCCTAGTGCTCTCCTCCCCAGCAGAGACGTGTGCAGGTGGCTGGGGCCTGCCCCTGCGTGTCTGGGCTCCCTACCACAGCCCCAGCTCAGGGAAGCAGCTCCTCAGCTAAGACCTGTAGGAGGCGCGGGCCGCCCCCGCCTGGAAGCCGAGTGCACAGCATGCGGGAAGCGAGCCTCCTCGGGAGAAGAGGAGGCAGCACAGCTTCGTGAGGCTGTAATCACTGCTTGGGCAGATCCGAGTGGGCCTCCAGTACGGCAGAGCTCCAGCTCTGCTCAGAGGCCCGATCTGGCAGAGTGCTGGCGTGAGGCTGCTCTGCACTGGGCGAGCCTTGCCCAGACTTGCCTCGCGGCTAGGCTTCCAGTCCAGAAACGAGTGGGCTCCGCGAGACTGGGAGATGCTACTGGCGCCTTCCTGGCCTCATCTCCACTCCTGCCTTGCCTTTGCACCTAGTCCCCAGGCGTTCTTGTGGAGGGCTTAGTTGCCGGTGGGTTGCACACTGCCAAGCGCTCCAGCAGTGAGGGCTCTATTAGAGGCGAAGGGAGGGCAACTGCAAGTCTCCTCTTGTGGTTGCTTGACCGCCCAGACTCAGCACAGCACGGAGATCACAAGGCTCACAGGGCCCCTAGCTGGGGTCTGCAGCCCCACACACCGGAGGCGAACTCCGTGAGCGCCCAGAAGGTGCCTGACAGACCTCATTTCCCTAGTGATCTCCTGCCAGCAGAGACGTGTGCAGGTGTTTGGGGCCTGCCCCTGCGTGTCTGGGTTCCCGTCCACAGCCCCAGCTGAGGGAAGCAGCTTCTGAGCCAAGACCTGTGGGAGACGCGGGGTACCCGCCTGGAAGCCTAGTTTCCAGCATGCGGGAAGCGAGCCTCCTCGGGAGAAGAGGAGGCAGCCCTGCTGCGTGCGGCTGCATTCACTGCTTTGGAGGAGCCGAGTGTGCCTCCAGTACGGCAGAGCTCCAACCCTGCTGAGAGGCCCGATCTGGAAGAGTTGCTGGCGTGAGGCTGCTCCGCCCTGGGCGAGACTTGCCCAGACTTGCCTCGCACATAGGCTTCCATTCCAGGAAGGAGCGGGCTGCGCCAGACTGGGAGAAGCTTCTGGCGCCTTCCTGGCCTCAGCTCCACTCCTGCCTTGCCTTTGCACCTAGTCCCCAGGCGTTCATGTGGAGGGCTTAGTTGCCGGTGGGTTGCACACTGCCAAGTGCTCCAGCTTGAGGGCTCTATTAGTGGCAATGTGAGGGCAACTGAAAGTCTATTCTTACGGTTGCTTGACCGCCCAGACTCAGCACAGCACGGAGAGCACAAGGCTCACAGGGCCCCTGGCTGGGGTCTGCAGCCCCACACACGCGGATGCTGACTCGGAGCGCCCAGAAGGTGCCTGACAGACGTAATTTCCCTAGTGCTCTCCTCCCCAGCAGAGACGTGTGCAGGTGGTTGGGGCCTGCCCCTGCGTGTCTGGGCTCCCTACCACAGACCCAGCTCAGGGAAGCAGCTCCTGAGCCAAGACCTGTGGGAGGCGCAGGGGGCCCCGCCTGGAAGCCTAGTTTACAGCATGCGGGAAGCGAGCCTCTTCGGGAGAAGAGAAGGCAGCACTGCTGTGTGCGGCTGCATTCACTGCTTTGGCGGAGCCGAGTGCGCCTCCAGTACGGCAGAGCTCCAGCTCTGCTCAGAGGCCCGATCTGGCAGAGTCGCTGGCGTGAGGCTGCTCTGTCCTGGGCGAGCCTTGCCCAGACTGGCCTCGCGGCTAGGCTTCCAGTCCAGGAAGGAGCGGGCTGCGTGAGACTGGGAGAGGTTACTGGCGCCTTCCTGGCCTCAGCTCCACTCCTGCCTTGCCTTTGCACCTAGTCCTCAGGCGTTCTTGTGGAGGGCTTAGTTGCCGGTGGGTTGCACACTGCCAAGCGCTCCAGCAATGAGGGCTCTATTAGAGGCAATGGGAGGGCAACTGCAGAGCTCCTCCAGCGGTTGCTTGACCGCTCAGACTCAGCACAGCACGGAGAGCACAAGGCTCACAGGGCCTCTGGCTGTGGTCTGAAGCCCCACACACGCTGAGGCTGACTCGGTGAGCGCCCAGAAGGTGCCTGACAGACGTCATTTCCCTAGTGCTGTCCTCCCCAGCAGAGACGTGTGCAGGTGGTTGGGGCCTGCCCCTGCGTGTCTGGGCTCCCGTCCACAGCCCCAGCTCAGGGAAGCAGCTCCTCAGCCAAAACCTGTAGGAGGCGCGGGGCGCCCCCGCCTGGAAGCCTAGTGCACAGTATGAGGTAAGCGAGCCTCCTTGGGAGAAGAGGAGGCAGCCCAGATGCGTGGGGCTGCAATCACTGCTTGGGCGGAGTCGAGTGCGCCTCCAGTACGGCAGAGCTCCAGCTCTGCTCAGAGGCCCGATCTGGCAGAGTTGCTGGCGTGAGGCTGCTCTGCCCTGGGCGAGCCTTGCCCAGACTTGCCTCGCGGCTAGGCTTCCAGTCCAGAAAGGAGCGGGCTGCGCGAGACTGGGAGATGCTACTGGCGCCTTCCTGGCCTCAGCTCCACTCCTGCCTTGCCTTTGCACCTAGTCCCCAGGCGTTCTTGTGGAGGGCTTAGTTGCCGGTGGGTTGCACACTGCCAAGCGCTCCAGCTTGAGGTCTCTAGTAGAGGCAAAGTGAGGGCAACTGAAAGTCTATTCTTACGGTTGCTTGACTGCCCAGACTCAGCCCAGCACGGAGAGCACAAGGCTCACAGGGCCTCTGGCTGTGGTCTGCAGCCCCACACACGCGGAGGCTGACTCGGTGAGCGCCCAGAAGGTGCCTGACAGACGTCATTTCCCTAGTGCTCTCCTCCCCAGCAGAGACGTGTGCAGGTGGTTGGGGCCTGCCCCTGCGTGTCTGGGCTCCCGTCCACAGCCCCAGCTCAGGGAAGCAGCTCCTGAGCCAAGACCTTTGGGAGGCGCAGGGGGCCCCGCCTGGAAGCCTAGTTTACAGCATGCGGGAAGCGAGCCTCCTCGGGAGAAGAGAAGGCAGCCCTGCTGTGTGCGGCTGCATTCACTGCTTTGGCGGAGCCGAGTGCGCCTCCAGTACGGCAGAGCTCCAGCTCTGCTCAGAGGCCCGATCTGGCAGAGTTGCTGGCGTGAGGCTGCTCTGCCCTAGGTGAGCCTTGCCCAGACTTGCCTCGCGGCTAGGCTTCCAGTCCAGAAATGAGCGGGCTGCGCGAGACTGGGAGATGCTACTGGCGCCTTCCTGGCCTCAGCTCCACTCCTGCCTTGCCTTTGCACCTAGTCCCCAGGCGTTCTTGTGGAGGGCTTAGTTGCCGGTGGGTTGCACACTGCCAAGCGCTCCAGCTTGAGGGCTCTAGTAGAGGCAAAGTGAGGGCAACTGAAAGTCTATTCATACGGTTGCTTGACCGCCCAGACTCAGCACAGCACGGAGAGCACAAGGCTCACAGGGCCTCTGGCTGTGGTCTGCAGCCCCACACACGCTGAGGCTGACTCGGTGAGCGCCGAGAAGGTGCCTGACAGACGTCATTTCCCTAGTGCTCTCCTCCCCAGCAGAGACGTGTGCAGGTGGTTGGGGCCTGCCCCTGCGTGTCTGGGCTCCCGTCCACAGCCCCAGCTTAGGGAAGCAGCTCTTCAGCCAAGACCTGTAGGAGGCGCGGGGCGCCCCCGCCTGGAAGCCTTGTGCACAGCATGAGGGAAGCGAGCCTCCTTGGGAGAAGAGGAGGCAGCCCAGATGCGTGGGGCTGCAATCACTACTTTGGCGGAGCCGAGTGCGCCTCCAGTACGGCAGAGCTCCAGCTCTGCTCAGAGGCCCGATCTGGCAGAGTTGCTGGCGTGAGGCTGCTCTGCCCTGGGCGAGCCTTGCCCAGACTTGCCTCGCGGCTAGGCTTCCAGTCCAGAAAGATGCGGGCTGCGCGATTCTGGGAGATGCTACTGGCGCCTTCCTGGCCTCAGCTCCACTCCTGCCTTGCCTTTGCACATAGTCCCCAGGCGTTCTTGTGGAGGGCTTAGTTGCCGGTGGGTTGGACACTGCCAAGCGCTCCAGCTTGTGGGCTCTAGTAGAGGCAAAGTGAGGGCAACTGAAAGTCTATTCTTACGGTTGCTTGACTGCCCAGACTCAGCACAGCACGGAGAGCACAAGGCTCACAGGGCCCCTGGCTGGGGTCTGCAGCCCCACACACGCGGAGGCTGACTCGGTGAGCGCCCAGAAGGTGCCTGACAGACGTCATTTTCCTAGTGCTCTCCTCCCCAGCAGAGACGTGTGCAGGTGGTTGGGGCCTGCCCCTGCGTGTCTGGGCTCCCGTCCACAGCCCCAGCTTAGGGAAGCAGCTCCTCAGCCAAGACCTGTAGGAGGCGCGGGGCGCCCCCGCCAGGAAGCCTAGTGCACAGCATGAGGGAAGCGAGCCTCCTTGGGAGAAGAGGAGGCAGCCCAGATGCGTGGGGCTGCAATCACTGCTTTGGCGGAGCCGAGTGCGCCTCCAGTACGGCAGAGCTCCAGCTCTGCTCAGAGGCCCGATCTGGCAGAGTTGCTGGCGTGAGGCTGCTCTGCCCTGGGCGAGCCTTGCCCAGACTTGCCTCGCGGCTAGGCTTCCAGTCCAGAAAGAAGCGGGCTGCGCGAGACTGGGAGATGCTACTGGCGCCTTCCTAGCCTCAGCTCCACTCCTGCCTTGCCTTTGCACCTATTCCCCGGGCGTTCTTGTGGAGGGCTTAGTTGCCGGTGGGTTGCACACTGCCAAGCGCTCCAGCAGTGAGGGCTCTATTAGAGGCAATGGTAGGGCAACTGAAGGTCTCCTCCAGCGGTTGCTTGACCGCCCACACTCAGCACAGCAGGAGCGCACAAGGCTCTCCGGGCCCCTGGCTGGGGTCTGCAGCCCCACACACCGGAGGCGAACTCCGGGAGCGCCCAGAAGGTGCCTGACAGACGTCATTTCCCTAGTGCTCTCCTCCCCAGCAGAGACGTGTGCAGGTGGCTGGGGCCTGCCCCTGCGTGTCTGGGCTCCCTACCACAGCCCCAGCTCAGGGAAGCAGCTCCTCAGCTAAGACCTGTAGGAGGCGCGGGCCGCCCCCGCCTGGAAGCCGAGTGCACAGCATGCGGGAAGCGAGCCTCCTCGGGAGAAGAGGAGGCAGCACAGCTTCGTGAGGCTGTAATCACTGCTTGGGCAGATCCGAGTGGGCCTCCAGTACGGCAGAGCTCCAGCTCTGCTCAGAGGCCCGATCTGGCAGAGTGCTGGCGTGAGGCTGCTCTGCACTGGGCGAGCCTTGCCCAGACTTGCCTCGCGGCTAGGCTTCCAGTCCAGAAACGAGTGGGCTCCGCGAGACTGGGAGATGCTACTGGCGCCTTCCTGGCCTCATCTCCACTCCTGCCTTGCCTTTGCACCTAGTCCCCAGGCGTTCTTGTGGAGGGCTTAGTTGCCGGTGGGTTGCACACTGCCAAGCGCTCCAGCAGTGAGGGCTCTATTAGAGGCGAAGGGAGGGCAACTGCAAGTCTCCTCTTGTGGTTGCTTGACCGCCCAGACTCAGCACAGCACGGAGATCACAAGGCTCACAGGGCCCCTAGCTGGGGTCTGCAGCCCCACACACCGGAGGCGAACTCCGTGAGCGCCCAGAAGGTGCCTGACAGACCTCATTTCCCTAGTGATCTCCTGCCAGCAGAGACGTGTGCAGGTGTTTGGGGCCTGCCCCTGCGTGTCTGGGTTCCCGTCCACAGCCCCAGCTGAGGGAAGCAGCTTCTGAGCCAAGACCTGTGGGAGACGCGGGGTACCCGCCTGGAAGCCTAGTTTCCAGCATGCGGGAAGCGAGCCTCCTCGGGAGAAGAGGAGGCAGCCCTGCTGCGTGCGGCTGCATTCACTGCTTTGGAGGAGCCGAGTGTGCCTCCAGTACGGCAGAGCTCCAACCCTGCTGAGAGGCCCGATCTGGAAGAGTTGCTGGCGTGAGGCTGCTCCGCCCTGGGCGAGACTTGCCCAGACTTGCCTCGCACATAGGCTTCCATTCCAGGAAGGAGCGGGCTGCGCCAGACTGGGAGAAGCTTCTGGCGCCTTCCTGGCCTCAGCTCCACTCCTGCCTTGCCTTTGCACCTAGTCCCCAGGCGTTCATGTGGAGGGCTTAGTTGCCGGTGGGTTGCACACTGCCAAGTGCTCCAGCTTGAGGGCTCTATTAGTGGCAATGTGAGGGCAACTGAAAGTCTATTCTTACGGTTGCTTGACCGCCCAGACTCAGCACAGCACGGAGAGCACAAGGCTCACAGGGCCCCTGGCTGGGGTCTGCAGCCCCACACACGCGGATGCTGACTCGGAGCGCCCAGAAGGTGCCTGACAGACGTAATTTCCCTAGTGCTCTCCTCCCCAGCAGAGACGTGTGCAGGTGGTTGGGGCCTGCCCCTGCGTGTCTGGGCTCCCTACCACAGACCCAGCTCAGGGAAGCAGCTCCTGAGCCAAGACCTGTGGGAGGCGCAGGGGGCCCCGCCTGGAAGCCTAGTTTACAGCATGCGGGAAGCGAGCCTCTTCGGGAGAAGAGAAGGCAGCACTGCTGTGTGCGGCTGCATTCACTGCTTTGGCGGAGCCGAGTGCGCCTCCAGTACGGCAGAGCTCCAGCTCTGCTCAGAGGCCCGATCTGGCAGAGTCGCTGGCGTGAGGCTGCTCTGTCCTGGGCGAGCCTTGCCCAGACTGGCCTCGCGGCTAGGCTTCCAGTCCAGGAAGGAGCGGGCTGCGTGAGACTGGGAGAGGTTACTGGCGCCTTCCTGGCCTCAGCTCCACTCCTGCCTTGCCTTTGCACCTAGTCCTCAGGCGTTCTTGTGGAGGGCTTAGTTGCCGGTGGGTTGCACACTGCCAAGCGCTCCAGCAATGAGGGCTCTATTAGAGGCAATGGGAGGGCAACTGCAGAGCTCCTCCAGCGGTTGCTTGACCGCTCAGACTCAGCACAGCACGGAGAGCACAAGGCTCACAGGGCCTCTGGCTGTGGTCTGAAGCCCCACACACGCTGAGGCTGACTCGGTGAGCGCCCAGAAGGTGCCTGACAGACGTCATTTCCCTAGTGCTGTCCTCCCCAGCAGAGACGTGTGCAGGTGGTTGGGGCCTGCCCCTGCGTGTCTGGGCTCCGGTCCACAGCCCCAGCTCAGGGAAGCAGCTCCTCAGCCAAAACCTGTAGGAGGCGCGGGGCGCCCCCGCCTGGAAGCCTAGTGCACAGTATGAGGTAAGCGAGCCTCCTTGGGAGAAGAGGAGGCAGCCCAGATGCGTGGGGCTGCAATCACTGCTTGGGCGGAGTCGAGTGCGCCTCCAGTACGGCAGAGCTCCAGCTCTGCTCAGAGGCCCGATCTGGCAGAGTTGCTGGCGTGAGGCTGCTCTGCCCTGGGCGAGCCTTGCCCAGACTTGCCTCGCGGCTAGGCTTCCAGTCCAGAAAGGAGCGGGCTGCGCGAGACTGGGAGATGCTACTGGCGCCTTCCTGGCCTCAGCTCCACTCCTGCCTTGCCTTTGCACCTAGTCCCCAGGCGTTCTTGTGGAGGGCTTAGTTGCCGGTGGGTTGCACACTGCCAAGCGCTCCAGCTTGAGGTCTCTAGTAGAGGCAAAGTGAGGGCAACTGAAAGTCTATTCTTACGGTTGCTTGACTGCCCAGACTCAGCCCAGCACGGAGAGCACAAGGCTCACAGGGCCTCTGGCTGTGGTCTGCAGCCCCACACACGCGGAGGCTGACTCGGTGAGCGCCCAGAAGGTGCCTGACAGACGTCATTTCCCTAGTGCTCTCCTCCCCAGCAGAGACGTGTGCAGGTGGTTGGGGCCTGCCCCTGCGTGTCTGGGCTCCCGTCCACAGCCCCAGCTCAGGGAAGCAGCTCCTGAGCCAAGACCTTTGGGAGGCGCAGGGGGCCCGCCTGGAAGCCTAGTTTACAGCATGCGGGAAGCAAGCCTCCTCGGGAGAAGAGGAGGCAGCACAGCTTCGTGAGGCTGTAATCACTGCTTGGGCGGAGCCGAGTGCGCCTCCATTACGGCAGAGCTCCAGCTCTGCTCAGAGGCCCGATCTGGCAGACTTGCTGGCGTGAGGCTGCTCTGCCCTGGGCGAGCCTTGCCCACACTTGCCTCGCGGCTAGGCTTCCAGTCCAGAAAGGAGTGGGCTGCGTGAGACAGGGAGATGCTACTGGCGCCTTCCTGGCCTCAGCTCCACTCCTGCCTTGCCTTTGCACCTAGTCCCCAGGCGTTCTTGTGGAGGGCTTAGTTGCCGGTGGGTTGCACACTGCCAAGCGCTCCAGCAGTGAGGGCTCTATTAGAGGCCAAGGGAGGGCAACTGCAAGTCTCCTCTTGCGGTTGCTTGACCGCCCAGACTCAGCACAGCACGGAGAGCACAAGGCTCACAGGGCCCCTAGCTGGGGTCTGCAGCCCCACACACCGGAGGCGAACTCCGTGAGCGCCCAGAAAGTGCCTGACAGACCTCATTTCCCTAGTGATCTCCTGCCAGCAGAGACGTGTGCAGGTGGTTGGGGCCTGCCCCTGCGTGTCTGGGTTCCCGTCCACAGCCCCAGCTGAGGGAAGCAGCTTCTGAGCTAAGACCTGTGGGAGACGCGGGGTACCCGCCTGGAAGCCTAGTTTACAGCATGCGGGAAGCGAGCCTCCTCGGGAGAAGAGGAGGCAGCCCTGCTGCGTGCGGCTGCATTCACTGCTTTGGCGGAGCCGAGTGTGCCTCCAGTACGGCAGAGCTCCAACCCTGCTGAGAGGCCCGATCTGGAAGAGTTGCTGGCGTGAGGCTGCTCCGCCCTGGGCGAGACTTCCCCAAACTTGCCTCGCACATAGGCTTCCATTCCAGGATGGAGCAGGCTGCGCGAGACTGGGAGATGCTACTGGCGCCTTCCTGGCCTCAGCTCCACTCCTGCCTTGCCTTTGCATCTAGTCCCCAGGCGTTCTTGTGGAAGGCTTAGTTGCCGGTGTGTTGCACACTGCCAAACGCTCCAGCAGTGAGGGCTCTATTAGAGGCAATGGGAGGGCAACTGCAAGTCTCCTCCAGCGGTTGCTTGACCGCCCAGACTCAGCACAGCACGGAGAGCACAAGGCTCACAGGGCCCCTGGCTGGGGTCTGCAGCCCCACACACCGGAGGCGAACTCCGTGAGCGCCCAGAAGGTGCCTGACAGACGTCATTTCCCTAGTGCTCTCCTCCCCAGCAGAGATATGTTTGGGTGGTTGGGGCCTGCCCCTGCTTGTTTGGGCTCCCGTACACAGCCCCAGCTCAGGAAAGCAGCTCCTGAGTCAAGACCAGTGCGAGGCGCGGGTGGCCCCTCCTGGAAGCCTAGTATACAGCATGCGGGAAGCGAGCCTCCTCGGGAGAAGAGGAGGCAGCCCTGCTGCGTGCGGCTGCATTCACTGCTTTGGTGGAGCCGAGTGCGCCTCCAGTACGGCAGAGCTCCTTCTCTGCTCAGAGGCCCGATCTGGCAGAGTTGCTGGCGTGAGGCTGCTCTGCCCTGGGCGAGACTTGCCCAGACTTTCCTTGCACATAGGCTTCCATTCCAGGAAGGAGCAGGCTGCGCGAGACTGGGAGATGCTACTGGCGCCTTCCGAGCCTCAGCTCCACTCCTGCCTTGCCTTTGCACCTATTCCCCGGGCGTTCTTGTGGAGGGCTTAGTTGCCGGTGGGTTGCACACTGCCAAGCGCTCCAGCAGTGAGGGCTCTATTAGAGGCAATGGTAGGGCAACTGAAGGTCTCCTCCAGCGGTTGCTTGACCGCCCACACTCAGCACAGCAGGAGCGCACAAGGCTCTCAGGGCCCCTGGCTGGGGTCTGCAGCCCCACACACCGGAGGCGAACTCCGGGAGCGCCCAGAAGGGGCCTGACAGACGTCATTTCCCTAGTGCTCTCCTCCCCAGCAGAGACGTGTGCAGGTGGCTGGGGCCTGCCCCTGCGTGTCTGGGCTCCCTACCACAGCCCCAGCTCAGGGAAGCAGCTCCTCAGCTAAGACCTGTAGGAGGCGCGGGGCGCCCCCGCCTGGAAGCCTAGTGCACAGCATGCGGGAAGCGAGCCTCCTCGGGAGAAGAGGAGGCAGCACAGCTTCGTGAGGCTGTAATCACTGCTTGGGCGGAGCCGAGTGCGCCTCCATTACGGCAGAGCTCCAGCTCTGCTCAGAGGCCCGATCTGGCAGACTTGCTGGCGTGAGGCTGCTCTGCCTTGGGCGAGACTTGCCCAGACTTGCCTCGCACATAGGCTTCCATTCCAGGAAGGAGCAGGCTGCGCGAGACTGGGAGATGCTACTGGCGCCTTCCCAGCCTCAGCTCCACTCCTGCCTTGCCTTTGCACCTAGTCCCCAGGCGTTCTTGAGGAGTGCTTAGTTGCCGGTGGGTTGCACACTGCCAAGCGCTCCAGCAGTGAGGGCTCTATGAGAGGCAAAGGGAGGACAACTGCAAGTCGCCTTCAGCGGTTGCTTGACCGCCCAGACTCAGCACACCATGGAGAGCACAAGGCTCACAGGACCCCTGGCTGGGGTCTGCAGCCCCACACACCAGAGGCGAACTCCGGGAGCGCCCAGAAGGTGCCTGACAGACCTCATTTCCCTAGTGATCTCCTGCCAGCAGAGACGTGTGCAGGTGGTTGGGGCCTGCCCCTGCGTGTCTGGGTTCCCGTCCACAGCCCCAGCTGAGGGAAGCAGCTTCTGAGCCAAGACCTGTGGGAGACGCGGGGTACCCGCCTGGAAGCCTAGTTTACAGCATGGGGGAAGCGAGCCTCCTCGGGAGAAGAGGAGGCAGCACAGCTTCGTGAGGCTGAAATCACTGCTTGGGCGGAGCCGAGTGCGCCTCCATTACGGCAGAGCTCCAGCTCTGCTCAGAGGCCCGATTTGGCAGACTTGCTGGCGTGAGGCTGCTCTGCACTGGGCGAGCCTTGCCCAGACTTGCCTCGCGGCTAGGCTTCCAGTCCAGAATGGAGTGGGCTGCGCGAGACTGGGAGGTGCTACTGGCGCCTTCCTGGCCTCAGCTCCACTCCTGCCTTGCCTTTGCACCTAGTCCCCAGGCGTTCTTGTGGAGGGCTTAGTTGCCGGTGGGTTGCACACTGCCAAGCGCTCCAGCAGTGAGGGCTCTATTAGAGGCCAAGGGAGGGCAACTGCAAGTCTCCTCTTGCGGTTGCTTGACCGCCCAGACTCAGCACAGCACGGAGAGCACAAGGCTCACAGGGCCCCTGGCTGGGGTCTGCAGCCCCACACACCGGAGGCGAACTCCGTGAGCGCCCAGAAGGTGCCTGACAGACGTCATTTCCCTAGTGCTCTCCTCCCCAGCAGAGATGTGTTTGGGTGGTTGGGGCCTGCCCCTGCTTGTTTGGGCTCCCGTACACAGCCCCAGCTCAGGTAAGCAGCTCCTGAGTCAAGACCTGTGCGAGGCGCGGGTGGCCCCGCCTGGAAGCCTAGTATACAGCATGCGGGAAGCGAGCCTCCTCGGGAGAAGAGAAGGCAGCCCTGCTGCGTGCGGCTGCATTCACTACTTTGGCGGAGTGGAGTGCGCCTCCAGTACGGCAGAGCTCCAGCTCTGCTCAGAGGCCCGATCTGGCAGAGTTGCTGGCGTGAGGCTGCACTGCCCTGGGCGAGACTTGCCCAGACTTGCCTCGCACATAGGCTTCCAGTCTAGGAAGGAGCAGGCTGCGCGAGACTGGGAGATGCTACTGGCGCCTTCCTGGCCTCAGCTCCACTCCTGCCTTGCCTTTGCAACTAGACCCCAGGCGTTCTTGTGGAGGGCTTAGTTGCCGGTGGGTTGCACACTGCCAAGCGCTCCAGCAGTGAGGGCTTTATTAGAGGCAATGGTAGGGCAGCTGAAGGCCTCCTCCAGCGGTTGCCTGACCGCCCACACTCAGCACAGCAGGAGCGCACAAGGCTCTCAGGGCCCCTGGCTGGGGTCTGCAGCCCCACACACCGGAGGTGAACTCCGGGAGCGCCCAGAAGGTGCCTGACAGACGTCATTTCCCTAGTGCTCTCCTCCCCAGCAGAGACGTGTGCAGGTGGCTGGGGCCTGCCCCTGCGTGTCTGGGCTCCCTACCACAGCCCCAGCTCAGGAAAGCAGCTCCTCAGCTAAGACCTGTAGGAGGCGCGGGGCGCCCCCGCCTGGAAGCCTAGTGCACAGCATGCGGGAAGCAAGCCTCCTCGGGAGAAGAGGAGGCAGCACAGCTTCGTGAGGCTGTAATCACTGCTTGGGCGGAGCCGAGTGCGCCTCCAGTACGGCAGAGCTCCAGCTCTGCTCAGAGGCCCGATCTGGCAGACTTGCTGGCGTGAGGCTGCTCTGCCCTGGGCGAGCCTTGCCCACACTTGCCTCGCGGCTAGGCTTCCAGTCCAGAAAGGAGTGGGCTGCGTGAGACAGGGAGATGCTACTGGCGCCTTCCTGGCCTCAGCTCCACTCCTGCCTTGCCTTTGCACCTAGTCCCCAGGCGTTCTTGTGGAGGGCTTAGTTGCCGGTGGGTTGCACACTGCCAAGCGCTCCAGCAGTGAGGGCTCTATTAGAGGCCAAGGGAGGGCAACTGCAAGTCTCCTCTTGCGGTTGCTTGACCGCCCAGACTCAGCACAGCACGGAGAGCACAAGGCTCACAGGGCCCCTAGCTGGGGTCTGCAGCCCCACACACCGGAGGCGAACTCCGTGAGCGCCCAGAAAGTGCCTGACAGACCTCATTTCCCTAGTGATCTCCTGCCAGCAGAGACGTGTGCAGGTGGTTGGGGCCTGCCCCTGCGTGTCTGGGTTCCCGTCCACAGCCCCAGCTGAGGGAAGCAGCTTCTGAGCTAAGACCTGTGGGAGACGCGGGGTACCCGCCTGGAAGCCTAGTTTACAGCATGCGGGAAGCGAGCCTCCTCGGGAGAAGAGGAGGCAGCCCTGCTGCGTGCGGCTGCATTCACTGCTTTGGCGGAGCCGAGTGTGCCTCCAGTACGGCAGAGCTCCAACCCTGCTGAGAGGCCCGATCTGGAAGAGTTGCTGGCGTGAGGCTGCTCCGCCCTGGGCGAGACTTCCCCAAACTTGCCTCGCACATAGGCTTCCATTCCAGGATGGAGCAGGCTGCGCGAGACTGGGAGATGCTACTGGCGCCTTCCTGGCCTCAGCTCCACTCCTGCCTTGCCTTTGCATCTAGTCCCCAGGCGTTCTTCTGGAAGGCTTAGTTGCCGGTGTGTTGCACACTGCCAAGCGCTCCAGCAGTGAGGGCTCTATTAGAGGCAATGGGAGGGCAACTGCAAGTCTCCTCCAGCGGTTGCTTGACCGCCCAGACTCAGCACAGCACGGAGAGCACAAGGCTCACAGGGCCCCTGGCTGGGGTCTGCAGCCCCACACACCGGAGGCGAACTCCGTGAGCGCCCAGAAGGTGCCTGACAGACGTCATTTCCCTAGTGCTCTCCTCCCCAGCAGAGATATGTTTGGGTGGTTGGGGCCTGCCCCTGCTTGTTTGGGCTCCCGTACACAGCCCCAGCTCAGGAAAGCAGCTCCTGAGTCAAGACCTGTGCGAGGCGCGGGTGGCCCCTCCTGGAAGCCTAGTATACAGCATGCGGGAAGCGAGCCTCCTCGGGAGAAGAGGAGGCAGCCCTGCTGCGTGCGGCTGCATTCACTGCTTTGGTGGAGCCGAGTGCGCCTCCAGTACGGCAGAGCTCCAGCTCTGCTCAGAGGCCCGATCTGGCAGAGTTGCTGGCGTGAGGCTGCTCTGCCCTGGGCGAGACTTGCCCAGACTTTCCTTGCACATAGGCTTCCATTCCAGGAAGGAGCAGGCTGCGCGAGACTGGGAGATGCTACTGGCGCCTTCCGAGCCTCAGCTCCACTCCTGCCTTGCCTTTGCACCTATTCCCCGGGCGTTCTTGTGGAGGGCTTAGTTGCCGGTGGGTTGCACACTGCCAAGCGCTCCAGCAGTGAGGGCTCTATTAGAGGCAATGGTAGGGCAACTGAAGGTCTCCTCCAGCGGTTACTTGACCGCCCACACTCAGCACAGCAGGAGCGCACAAGGCTCTCAGGGCCCCTGGCTGGGGTCTGCAGCCCCACACACCGGAGGCGAACTCCGGGAGCGCCCAGAAGGGGCCTGACAGACGTCATTTCCCTAGTGCTCTCCTCCCCAGCAGAGACGTGTGCAGGTGGCTGGGGCCTGCCCCTGCGTGTCTGGGCTCCCTACCACAGCCCCAGCTCAGGGAAGCAGCTCCTCAGCTAAGACCTGTAGGAGGCGCGGGGCGCCCCCGCCTGGAAGCCTAGTGCACAGCATGCGGGAAGCGAGCCTCCTCGGGAGAAGAGGAGGCAGCACAGCTTCGTGAGGCTGTAATCACTGCTTGGGCGGAGCCGAGTGCGCCTCCATTACGGCAGAGCTCCAGCTCTGCTCAGAGGCCCGATCTGGCAGACTTGCTGGCGTGAGGCTGCTCTGCCTTGGGCGAGACTTGCCCAGACTTGCCTCGCACATAGGCTTCCATTCCAGGAAGGAGCAGGCTGCGCGAGACTGGGAGATGCTACTGGCGCCTTCCCAGCCTCAGCTCCACTCCTGCCTTGCCTTTGCACCTAGTCCCCAGGCGTTCTTGAGGAGTGCTTAGTTGCCGGTGGGTTGCACACTGCCAAGCGCTCCAGCAGTGAGGGCTCTATGAGAGGCAAAGGGAGGACAACTGCAAGTCGCCTTCAGCGGTTGCTTGACCGCCCAGACTCAGCACACAATGGAGAGCACAAGGCTCACAGGACCCCTGGCTGGGGTCTGCAGCCCCACACACCAGAGGCGAACTCCGGGAGCGCCCAGAAGGTGCCTGACAGACCTCATTTCCCTAGTGATCTCCTGCCAGCAGAGACGTGTGCAGGTGGTTGGGGCCTGCCCCTGCGTGTCTGGGTTCCCGTCCACAGCCCCAGCTGAGGGAAGCAGCTTCTGAGCCAAGACCTGTGGGAGACGCGGGGTACCCGCCTGGAAGCCTAGTTTACAGCATGGGGGAAGCGAGCCTCCTCGGGAGAAGAGGAGGCAGCACAGCTTCGTGAGGCTGAAATCACTGCTTGGGCGGAGCCGAGTGCGCCTCCATTACGGCAGAGCTCCAGCTCTGCTCAGAGGCCCGATTTGGCAGACTTGCTGGCGTGAGGCTGCTCTGCACTGGGCGAGCCTTGCCCAGACTTGCCTCGCGGCTAGGCTTCCAGTCCAGAATGGAGTGGGCTGCGCGAGACTGGGAGGTGCTACTGGCGCCTTCCTGGCCTCAGCTCCACTCCTGCCTTGCCTTTGCACCTAGTCCCCAGGCGTTCTTGTGGAGGGCTTAGTTGCCGGTGGGTTGCACACTGCCAAGCGCTCCAGCAGTGAGGGCTCTATTAGAGGCCAAGGGAGGGCAACTGCAAGTCTCCTCTTGCGGTTGCTTGACCGCCCAGACTCAGCACAGCACGGAGAGCACAAGGCTCACAGGGCCCCTGGCTGGGGTCTGCAGCCCCACACACCGGAGGCGAACTCCGTGAGCGCCCAGAAGGTGCCTGACAGACGTCATTTCCCTAGTGCTCTCCTCCCCAGCAGAGATGTGTTTGGGTGGTTGGGGCCTGCCCCTGCTTGTTTGGGCTCCCGTACACAGCCCCAGCTCAGGTAAGCAGCTCCTGAGTCAAGACCTGTGCGAGGCGCGGGTGGCCCCGCCTGGAAGCCTAGTATACAGCATGCGGGAAGCGAGCCTCCTCGGGAGAAGAGAAGGCAGCCCTGCTGCGTGCGGCTGCATTCACTACTTTGGCGGAGTGGAGTGCGCCTCCAGTACGGCAGAGCTCCAGCTCTGCTCAGAGGCCCGATCTGGCAGAGTTGCTGGCGTGAGGCTGCACTGCCCTGGGCGAGACTTGCCCAGACTTGCCTCGCACATAGGCTTCCAGTCTAGGAAGGAGCAGGCTGCGCGAGACTGGGAGATGCTACTGGCGCCTTCCTGGCCTCAGCTCCACTCCTGCCTTGCCTTTGCAACTAGACCCCAGGCGTTCTTGTGGAGGGCTTTGTTGCCAGTGGGTTGCACACTGCCAAGCGCTCATGCAGTGAGGGCTTTATTAGAGGCAATGGTAGGGCAGCTGAAGGCCTCCTCCAGCAGTTGCCTGACCGCCCACACTCAGCACAGCAGGAGTGCACAAGGCTCTCAGGGCCCCTGGCTGGGGTCTGCAGCCCCACACACCGGAGGCGAACTCCGGGAGCGCCCAGAAGGTGCCTGACAGACGTCATTTCCCTAGTGCTCTCCTCCCCAGCAGAGACGTGTGCAGGTGGCTGGGGCCTGCCCCTGCGTGTCTGGGCTCCCTACCACAGCCCCAGCTCAGGGAAGCAGCTCCTCAGCTAAGACCTGTAGGAGGCGCGGGGCGCCCCCGCCTGGAAGCCTAGTGCACAGCATGCGGGAAGCGAGCCTGCTCGGGAGAAGAGGAGGCAGCACAGCTTCGTGAGGCTCTAATCACTGCTTGGGCGGAGCCGAGTGCGCCTCCATTACGGCAGAGCTCCAGCTCTGCTCAGAGGCCCGATCTGGCAGACTTGCTGGCGTGAGGCTGCTCTGCCCTGGGCGAGACTTGCCCAGACTTGCCTCGCACAGAGGCTTCCATTCCAGGAAGGAGCAGGCTGCGCGAGACTGGGAGATGCTACTGGCGCCTTCACAGCCTCAGCTCCAATCCTGCCTTGCCTTTGCACCTAGTCCCCAGGCGTTCTTGTGGAGGGCTTAGTTGCCGGTGGGTTGCACACTGCCAAGCGCTCCAGCAGTGAGGGCTCTATTAGAGGCAATGGGAGGGCAACTGCAAGTCTCCTCCAGCGGTTGCTTGACCGCCCAGACTCAGCACAGCACGGAGAGCACAAGGCTCACAGGGCCCCTGGCTGGGGTCTGCAGCCCCACACACCGGAGGCGAACTCCGTGAGCGCCCAGAAGGTGCCTGACAGACGTCATTTCCCTAGTGCTCTCCTCCCCAGCAGAGATGTGTTTGGGTGGTTGGGGCCTGCCCCTGCTTGTTTGGGCTCCCGTACACAGCCCCAGCTCAGGAAAGTAGCTCCTGAGTCAAGACCTGTGCGAGGCGAGGGTGGCCCCGCCTGGAAGCCTAGTATACAGCATGCGGGAAGCGAGCCTCCTCGGGAGAAGAGAAGGCAGCCCTGCTGCGTGCGGCTGCATTCACTACTTTGGCGGAGTGGAGTGCGCCTCCAGTACGGCAGAGCTCCAGCTCTGCTCAGAGGCCCGATCTGGCAGAGTTGCTGGCGTGAGGCTGCACTGCCCTGGGCGAGACTTGCCCAGACTTGCCTCGCACATAGGCTTCCAGTCTAGGAAGGAGCAGGCTGCGCGAGACTGGGAGATGCTACTGGCGCCTTCCTGGCCTCAGCTCCACTCCTGCCTTGCCTTTGCAACTAGACCCCAGGCGTTCTTGTGGAGGGCTTAGTTGCCAGTGGGTTGCACACTGCCAAGCGCTCCTGCAGTGAGGGCTTTATTAGAGGCAATGGTAGGGCAGCTGAAGGCCTCCTCCAGCAGTTGCCTGACCGCCCACACTCAGCACAGCAGGAGTGCACAAGGCTCTCAGGGCCCCTGGCTGGGGTCTGCAGCCCCACACACCGGAGGCGAACTCCGGGAGCGCCCAGAAGGTGCCTGACAGACGTCATTTCCCTAGTGCTCTCCTCCCCAGCAGAGACGTGTGCAGGTGGCTGGGGCCTGCCCCTGCGTGTCTGGGCTCCCTACCACAGCCCCAGCTCAGGGAAGCAGCTCCTCAGCTAAGACCTGTAGGAGGCGCGGGGCGCCCCCGCCTGGAAGCCTATTGCACAGCATGCGGGAAGCGAGCCTCCTCGGGAGAAGAGGAGGCAGCACAGCTTCGTGAGGCTCTAATCACTGCTTGGGCGGAGCCGAGTGCGCCTCCATTACGGCAGAGCTCCAGCTCTGCTCAGAGGCCCGATCTGGCAGACTTGCTGGCGTGAGGCTGCTCTGCCCTGGGCGAGACTTGCCCAGACTTGCCTCGCACATAGGCTTCCATTCCAGGAAGGAGCAGGCTGCGCGAGACTGGGAGATGCTACTGGCGCCTTCACAGCCTCAGCTCCACTCCTGCCTTGCCTTTGCACCTAGTCCCCAGGCGTTCTTGTGGAGGGCTTAGTTGCCGGTGGGTTGCACACTGCCAAGCGCTCCAGCAGTGAGGGCTCTATTAGAGGCAATGGGAGGGCAACTGCAAGTCGCCTTCAGCGGTTGCTTGACCGCCCAGACTCAGCACAGCACGGAGAGCACAAGGCTCACAGGGCCCCTGGCTGGGGTCTTCAGCCCCACACACCGGAGGCGAACTCCGGGAGCGCCCAGAAGGTGCCTGACAGACGTCATTTCCCTAGTGCTCTCCTCCCCAGCAGAGACGTGTGCAGGTGGCTGGGGCCTGCCCCTGCGTGTCTGGGCTCCCTACCACAGCCCCAGCTCAGGGAAGCAGCTCCTCAGCTAAGACCTGTAGGAGGCGCGGGGCGCCCCCGCCTGGAAGCCTAGTGCACAGCATGCGGGAAGCGAGCCTCCTCGGGAGAAGAGGAGGCAGCACAGCTTCGTGAGGCTCTAATCACTGCTTGGGCGGAGCCGAGTGCGCCTCCATTACGGCAGAGCTCCAGCTCTGTTCAGAGGCCCGATTTGGCAGAATTGCTGGCGTGAGGTTGCTCTGCACTGGGCGAGCCTTGCCCAGACTTGCCTCGCGGCTAGGCTTCCAGTCCAGAATGGAGTGGGCTGCGCGAGACTGGGAGGTGCTACTGGCGCCTTCCTGGCCTCAGCTCCACTCCTGCCTTGCCTTTGCACCTAGTCCCCAGGCGTTCTTGTGGAGGGCTTAGTTGCCGGTGGGTTGCACACTGCCAAGCGCTCCAGCAGTGAGGGCTCTATTAGAGGCAATGGGAGGGCAACTGCAAGTCTCCTCCAGCGGTTGCTTGACCGCCCAGACTCAGCACAGCACGGAGAGCACAAGGCTCACAGGGCCCCTGGCTGGGGTCTGCAGCCCCACACACCGGAGGCGAACTCCGTGAGCGCCCAGAAGGTGCCTGACAGACGTCATTTCCCTAGTGCTCTCCTCCCCAGCAGAGATGTGTTTGGGTGGTTGGGGCCTGCCCCTGCTTGTTTGGGCTCCCGTACACAGCCCCAGCTCAGGAAAGCAGCTCCTGAGTCAAGACCTGTGCGAGGCGCGGGTGGCCCCGCCTGGAAGCCTAGTATACAGCATGCGGGAAGCGAGCCTCCTCGGGAGAAGAGAAGGCAGCCCTGCTGCGTGCGGCTGCATTCACTACTTTGGCGGAGTGGAGTGGGCCTCCAGTACGGCAGAGCTCCAGCTCTGCTCAGAGGCCCGATCTGGCAGAGTTGCTGGCGTGAGGCTGCACTGCCCTGGGCGAGACTTGCCCAGACTTGCCTCGCACATAGGCTTCCAGTCTAGGAAGGAGCAGGCTGCGCGAGACTGGGAGATGCTACTGGCGCCTTCCTGGCCTCAGCTCCACTCCTGCCTTGCCTTTGCAACTAGACCCCAGGCGTTCTTGTGGAGGGCTTAGTTGCCGGTGGGTTGCACACTGCCAAGCGCTCCAGCAGTGAGGGCTTTATTAGAGGCAATGGTAGGGCAGCTGAAGGCCTCCTCCAGCGGTTGCCTGACCGCCCACACTCAGCACAGCAGGAGCGCACAAGGCTCTCAGGGCCCCTGGCTGGGGTCTGCAGCCCCACACACCGGAGGTGAACTCCGGGAGCGCCCAGAAGGTGCCTGACAGACGTCATTTCCCTAGTGCTCTCCTCCCCAGCAGAGACGTGTGCAGGTGGCTGGGGCCTGCCCTTGCGTGTCTGGGCTCCCTACCACAGCCCCAGCTCAGGAAAGCAGCTCCTCAGCTAAGACCTGTAGGAGGCGCGGGGCGCCCCCGCCTTGAAGCCTAGTGCACAGCATGCGGGAAGCAAGCCTCCTCGGGAGAAGAGGAGGCAGCACAGCTTCGTGAGGCTGTAATCACTGCTTGGGCGGAGCCGAGTGCGCCTCCATTACGGCAGAGCTCCAGCTCTGCTCAGAGGCCCGATCTGGCAGACTTGCTGGCGTGAGGCTGCTCTGCCCTGGGCGAGCCTTGCCCACACTTGCCTCGCGGCTAGGCTTCCAGTCCAGAAAGGAGTGGGCTGCGTGAGACAGGGAGATGCTACTGGCGCCTTCCTGGCCTCAGCTCCACTCCTGCCTTGCCTTTGCACCTAGTCCCCAGGCGTTCTTGTGGAGGGCTTAGTTGCCGGTGGGTTGCACACTGCCAAGCGCTCCAGCAGTGAGGGCTCTATTAGAGGCCAAGGGAGGGCAACTGCAAGTCTCCTCTTGCGGTTGCTTGACCGCCCAGACTCAGCACAGCACGGAGAGCACAAGGCTCACAGGGCCCCTAGCTGGGGTCTGCAGCCCCACACACCGGAGGCGAACTCCGTGAGCGCCCAGAAAGTGCCTGACAGACCTCATTTCCCTAGTGATCTCCTGCCAGCAGAGACGTGTGCAGGTGGTTGGGGCCTGCCCCTGCGTGTCTGGGTTCCCGTCCACAGCCCCAGCTGAGGGAAGCAGCTTCTGAGCCAAGACCTGTGGGAGACGCGGGGTACCCGCCTGGAAGCCTAGTTTACAGCATGCGGGAAGCGAGCCTCCTCGGGAGAAGAGGAGGCAGCCCTGCTGCGTGCGGCTGCATTCACTGCTTTGGCGGAGCCGAGTGTGCCTCCAGTACGGCAGAGCTCCAACCCTGCTGAGAGGCCCGATCTGGAAGAGTTGCTGGCGTGAGGCTGCTCCGCCCTGGGCGAGACTTCCCCAAACTTGCCTCGCACATAGGCTTCCATTCCAGGATGGAGCAGGCTGCGCGAGACTGGGAGATGCTACTGGCGCCTTCCTGGCCTCAGCTCCACTCCTGCCTTGCCTTTGCATCTAGTCCCCAGGCGTTCTTGTGGAAGGCTTAGTTGCCGGTGGGTTGCACACTGCCAAGCGCTCCAGCAGTGAGGGCTCTATTAGAGGCAATGGGAGGGCAACTGCAAGTCTCCTCCAGCGGTTGCTTGACCGCCCAGACTCAGCACAGCACGGAGAGCACAAGGCTCACAGGGCCCCTGGCTGGGGTCTGCAGCCCCACACACCGGAGGCGAACTCCGTGAGCGCCCAGAAGGTGCCTGACAGACGTCATTTCCCTAGTGCTCTCCTCCCCAGCAGAGATATGTTTGGGTGGTTGGGGCCTGCCCCTGCTTGTTTGGGCTCCCGTACACAGCCCCAGCTCAGGAAAGCAGCTCCTGAGTCAAGACCTGTGCGAGGCGCGGGTGGCCCCTCCTGGAAGCCTAGTATACAGCATGCGGGAAGCGAGCCTCCTCGGGAGAAGAGAAGGCAGCCCTGCTGCGTGCGGCTGCATTCACTACTTTGGCGGAGTGGAGTGCGCCTCCAGTACGGCAGAGCTCCAGCTCTGCTCAGAGGCCCGATCTGGCAGAGTTGCTGGCGTGAGGCTGCACTGCCCTGGGCGAGACTTGCCCAGACTTGCCTCGCACATAGGCTTCCAGTCTAGGAAGGAGCAGGCTGCGCGAGACTGGGAGATGCTACTGGCGCCTTCCTGGCCTCAGCTCCACTCCTGCCTTGCCTTTGCAACTAGACCCCAGGCGTTCTTGTGGAGGGCTTAGTTGCCAGTGGGTTGCACACTGCCAAGCGCTCCTGCAGTGAGGGCTTTATTAGAGGCAATGGTAGGGCAGCTGAAGGCCTCCTCCAGCAGTTGCCTGACCGCCCACACTCAGCACAGCAGGAGTGCACAAGGCTCTCAGGGCCCCTGGCTGGGGTCTGCAGCCCCACACACCGGAGGCGAACTCCGGGAGCGCCCAGAAGGTGCCTGACAGACGTCATTTCCCTAGTGCTCTCCTCCCCAGCAGAGACGTGTGCAGGTGGCTGGGGCCTGCCCCTGCGTGTCTGGGCTCCCTACCACAGCCCCAGCTCAGGGAAGCAGCTCCTCAGCTAAGACCTGTAGGAGGCGCGGGGCGCCCCCGCCTGGAAGCCTAGTGCACAGCATGCGGGAAGCGAGCCTCCTCGGGAGAAGAGGAGGCAGCCCTGCTGCGAGCGGCTGCATTCACTGCTTTGGCGGAGCCGAGTGTGCCTCCAGAACGGCAGAGCTCCAACCCTGCTGAGAGGCCCTATCTGGAAGAGTTGCTGGCGTGAGGCTGCTCTGCCCTGGGCGAGACTTGCCCAGACTTGCCTCGCACATAGGCTTCCATTCCAGGAAGGAGCAGGCTGCGCGAGACTGGGAGAATCTACTGGCGCCTTCCCAGCCTCAGCTCCACTCCTGCCTTGCCTTTGCACCTATTCCCCATGCGTTCTTGTGGAGTGCTTAGTTGCCGGTGGGTTGCACACTGCCAAGCGCTCCAGCAGCGAGGGCTCTATTAGAGGCAATGGGAGGGCAACTGCAAGTCGCCTTCAGCGGTTGCTTGACCGCCCAGACTCAGCACAGCATGGAGAGCACAAGGCTCACAGGACCCCTGGCTGGGGTCTGCAGCCCCACACACCGGAGGCGAACTCCGGGAGCGCCCAGAAGGTGCCTGACAGACGTCATTTCCCTAGTGCTCTCCTCCCCAGCAGAGACGTGTGCAGGTGGCTGGGGCCTGCCCCTGCGTGTCTGGGCTCCCTACCACAGCCCCAGCTCAGGGAAGCAGCTCCTCAGCTAAGACCTGTAGGAGGCGCGGGGCGCCCCCGCCTGGAAGCCTAGTGCACAGCATGCGGGAAGCGAGCCTCCTCGGGAGAAGAGGAGGCAGCACAGCTTCGTGAGGCTCTAATCACTGCTTGGGCGGAGCCGAGTGCGCCTCCATTACGGCAGAGCTCCAGCTCTGCTCAGAGGCCCGATCTGGCAGAGTGCTGGCGTGAGGCTGCTGTGCACTGGGCGAGCCTTGCCCAGACTTGCCTCGCGGCTAGGCTTCCAGTCCAGAAAGGAGTGGGCTGCGCGAGACTGGGAGATGCTACTGGCGCCTTCCTGGCCTCAGCTCCACTCCTGCCTTGCCTTTGCACCTAGTCTCCAGGCGTTCTTGTGGAGGGCTTAGTTGCCGGTGGGTTGCACACTGCCAAGCGCTCCAGCAGTGAGGGCTCTATTAGAGGCCAAGGGAGGGCAACTGCAAGTCTCCTCCAGCGGTTGCTTGACCGCCCAGACTCAGCACAGCACGGAGAGCACAAGGCTCACAGGGCCCCTAGCTGGGGTCTGCAGCCCCACACACCGGAGGCGAACTCCGTGAGCGCCCAGAAGATGCCTGACAGACGTCATTTCCCTAGTGATCTCCTGCCAGCAGAGACGTGTGCAGGTGGTTGGGGCCTGCCCCTGCGTGTCTGGGTTCCCGTCCACAGCCCCAGCTGAGGGAAGCAGATTCTGAGCCAAGACCTGTGGGAGACGCGGGGTACCCGCCTGGAAGCCTAGTTTACAGCATGCGGGAAGCGAGCCTCCTCGGGAGAAGAGGAGGCAGCCCTGCTGCGTCCGGCTGCATTCACTGCTTTGGCGGAGCCGAGTGTGACTCCAGTACGGCAGAGCTCCAACCCTGCTGAGAGGCCCGATCTGGAAGAGTTGCTGGCGTGAGGCTGCTCCGCCCTGGGCGAGACTTGCCCAGACTTGCCTCTCACATAGGCTTCCATTCCAGGAAGGAGCAGGCTGCGCGAGACTGGGAGAATCTACTGGCGCCTTCCCAGCCTCAGCTCCACTCCTGCCTTGCCTTTGCACCTAGTCCCCATGCGTTCTTGTGGAGTGCTTAGTTGCCGGTGGGTTGCACACTGCCAAGCGCTCCAGCAGCGAGGGCTCTATTAGAGGCAATGGGAGGGCGACTGCAAGTCGCCTTCAGCGGTTGCTTGACCGCCCAGACTCAGCACAGCATGGAGAGCACAAGGCTCACGGGACCCCTGGCTGGGGTCTGCAGCCCCACACAACGGAGGTGAACTCCGGGAGCGCCCAGAAGGTGCCTGACAGACGTCATTTCCCTAGTGCTCTCCTCCCCAGCAGAGACGTGTGCAGGTGGTTGGGGCCTGCCCCTGCGTGTCTGGGCTCCCTACCACAGCCCCAGCTCAGGGAAGCAGCTCCTCAGCTAAGACCTGTAGGAGGCGCGGGGCGCCCCCGCCTGGAAGCCTAGTGCACAGCATGCGGGAAGCGAGCCTCCTCGGGAGAAGAGGAGGCAGCACAGCTTCGTGAGGCTGTAATCACTGCTTGGGTAGATCCGAGTGGGCCTCCAGTACGGCAGAGCTCCAGCTCTGCTCAGAGGCCCGATCTGGCAGAGTGCTGGCGTGAGGCTGCTCTGCACTGGGCGAGCCTTGCCCAGACTTGCCTCGCGGCTAGGCTTCCAGTCCAGAAAGGAGTGGGCTGCGCGAGACTGGGAGATGCTACTGGCGCCTTCCTGGCCTCAGCTCCACTCCTGCCTTGCCTTTGCACCTAGTCCCCAGGCGTTCTTGTGGAGGGCTTAGTTGCCGGTGGGTTGCACACTGCCAAGCGCTCCAGCAGTGAGGGCTCTATTAGAGGCCAAGGGAGGGCAACTGCAAGTCTCCTCTTGCGGTTGCTTGACCGCCCAGACTCAGCACAGCACGGAGAGCACAAGGCTCACAGGGCCCCTAGCTGGGGTCTGCAGCCCCACACACCGGAGGCGAACTCCGTGAGCGCCCAGAAGGTGCCTGACAGACCTCATTTCCCTAGTGATCTCCTGCCAGCAGAGACGTGTGCAGGTGGTTGGGGCCTGCCCCTGCGTGTCTGGTTTCCCGTCCACAGCCCCAGCTGAGGGAAGCAGCTTCTGAGCCAAGACCTGTGGGAGACGCGGGGTACCCGCCTGGAAGCCTAGTTTACAGCATGCGGGAAGCGAGCCTCCTCGGGAGAAGAGGAGGCAGCCCTGCTGCGTGCGGCTGCATTCACTGCTTTTGCGGATCCGAGTGTGCCTCCAGTACGGCAGAGCTCCAACCCTGCTGAGAGGCCCGATCTGGAAGAGTTGCTGGCGTGAGGCTGCTCCGCCCTGGGCGAGCCTTGCCCAGACTTGCCTCGCGGCTAGGCTTCCAGTCCAGAATGGAGTGGGCTGCGCGAGACTGGGAGGTGCTACTGGCGCCTTCACAGCCTCAGCTCCAATCCTGCCTTGCCTTTGCACCTAGTCCCCAGGCGTTCTTGTGGAGGGCTTAGTTGCCGGTGGGTTGCACACTGCCAAGCGCTCCAGCAGTGAGGGCTCTATTAGAGGCAATGGGAGGGCAACTGCAGGGCTCCTCCAGCGGTTGCTTGACCGCCCAGACTCAGCACAGCACGGAGAGCACAAGGCTCACAGGGCCCCTGGCTGGGGTCTGCAGCCCCACACACCGGAGGCGAACTCAGTGAGCGCCCAGAAGGTGCCTGACAGACGTCATTTCCCTAGTGCTCTCCTCCCCAGCAGAGATGTGTTTGGGTGGTTGGGGCCTGCCCCTGCTTGTTTGGGCTCCCGTACACAGCCCCAGCTCAGGAAAGCAGCTCCTGAGTCAAGACCTGTGCGAGGCGCGGGTGGCCCCGCCTGGAAGCCTAGTATACAGCATGCGGGAAGCGAGCCTCCTCGGGAGAAGAGAAGGCAGCCCTGCTGCGTGCGGCTGCATTCACTACTTTGGCGGAGTGGAGTGGGCCTCCAGTACGGCAGAGCTCCAGCTCTGCTCAGAGGCCCGATCTGGCAGAGTTGCTGGCGTGAGGCTGCACTGCCCTGGGCGAGACTTGCCCAGACTTGCCTCGCACATAGGCTTCCAGTCTAGGAAGGAGCAGGCTGCGCGAGACTGGGAGATGCTACTGGCGCCTTCCTGGCCTCAGCTCCACTCCTGCCTTGCCTTTGCAACTCGACCCCAGGCGTTCTTGTGGAGGGCTTAGTTGCCAGTGGGTTGCACACTGCCAAGCGCTCCTGCAGTGAGGGCTTTATTAGAGGCAATGGTAGGGCAGCTGAAGGCCTCCTCCAGCAGTTGCCTGACCGCCCACACTCAGCACAGCAGGAGCGCACAAGGCTCTCAGGGCCCCTGGCTGGGGTCTGCAGCCCCACACACCGGAGGCGAACTCCGGGAGCGCCCAGAAGGGGCCTGACAGACGTCATTTCCCTAGTGCTCTCCTCCCCAGCAGAGACGTGTGCAGGTGGCTGGGGCCTGCCCCTGCGTGTCTGGGCTCCCTACCACAGCCCCAGCTCAGGGAAGCAGCTCCTCAGCTAAGACCTGTAGGAGGCGCGGGGCGCCCCCACCTGGAAGCCTAGTGCACAGCATGCGGGAAGCGAGCCTCCTCGGGAGAAGAGGAGGCAGCACAGCTTCGTGAGGCTCTAATCACTGCTTGGGCGGAGCCGAGTGCGCCTCCATTATGGCAGAGCTCCAGCTCTGCTCAGAGGCCCGATCTGGCAGACTTGTTGGCGTGAGGCTGCTCTGCCCTGGGCGAGACTTGCCCAGACTTGCCTCGCACATAGGCTTCCATTCCAGGAAGGAGCAGGCTGCGCGAGACTGGGAGATGGTACTGGCCCCTTCCCAGCCTCAGCTCCACTCCTGCCTTGCCTTTGCACCTATTCCCCGCGCGTTCTTGTGGAGGGCTTAGTTGCCGGTGGGTTGCACACTGCCAAGCGCTCCAGCAGTGAGGGCTCTATTAGAGGCCAAGGGAGGGCAACTGCAAGTCTCCTCTTGCGGTTGCTTGACCGCCCAGACTCAGCACAGCACGGAGAGCACAAGGCTCACAGGGCCCCTAGCTGGGGTCTGCAGCCCCACACACCGGAGGCGAACTCCGTGAGCGCCCAGAAGGTGCCTGACAGACCTCATTTCCCTAGTGATCTCCTGCCAGCAGAGACGTGTGCAGGTGGTTGGGGCCTGCCCCTGCGTGTCTGGGTTCCCGTCCACAGCCGCAGCTGAGGGAAGCAGCTTCTGAACCAAGACCTGTGGGAGACGTGGGGTACCCGCCTGGAAGCCTAGTTTACAGCATGCGGGAAGCGAGCCTCCTCGGGAGAAGAGGAGGCAGCCCTGCTGCGAGCGGCTGCATTCACTGCTTTGGCGGAACCGAGTGTGCCTCCAGTACGGCAGAGCTCCAACCCTGCTGAGAGGCCCGATCTGGAAGAGTTGCTGGCGTGAGGCTGCTCTGCTCTGGGCGAGACTTGCCCAGACTTGCCTCGCACATAGGCTTCCATTCCAGGATGGAGAAGGCTGCGCGAGACTGGGAGTTGCTACTGGCGCCTTCCTGGCCTCAGCTCCACTCCTGCCTTCCCTTCGCATCTAGTCCCCAGGCGTTCTTGTGGAAGGCTTAGTTGCCGGTGTGTTGCACACTGCCAAGCGCTCCAGCAGTGAGGGCTCTATTAGAGGAAATGGGAGGGCAACTGCAAGTCTCCTCCAGCGGTTGCTTGACCGCCCAGACTCAGCACAGCACGGAGAGCACAAGGCTCACAGGGCCCCTGGCTGGGGTCTGCAGCCCCACACACCGGAGGCGAACTCCGGGAGCGCCCAGAAGGTGCCTGACAGACGTCATTTCCCTAGTGCTCTCCTCCCCAGCAGAGACGTGTGCAGGTGGCTGGGGCCTGCCCCTGCGTGTCTGGGCTCCCTACCACAGCCCCAGCTCAGGGAAGCAGCTCCTCAGCTAAGACCTGTAGGAGGCGCGGGGCGCCCCCGCCTGGAAGCCTAGTGCACAGCATGCGGGAAGCGAGCCTCCTCGGGAGAAGAGGAGGCAGCACAGCTTCGTGAGGCTCTTATCACTGCTTGGGCGGAGCCGAGTGCGCCTCCATTACGGCAGAGCTCCAGCTCTGCTCAGAGGCCCGATCTGGCAGAGTGCTGGCGTGAGGCTTCTCTGCACTGGGCGAGCCTTGCCCAGACTTGCCTCGCGGCTAGGCTTCCAGTCCAGAAAGGAGTGGGCTGCGCGAGACTGGGAGATGCTACTGGCGCCTTCCTGGCCTCAGCTCCACTCCTGCCTTGCCTTTGCACCTAGTCCCCAGGCGTTCTTGTGGAGGGCTTAGTTGCCGGTGGGTTGCACACTGCCAAGCGCTCCAGCAGTGAGGGCTCTATTAGAGGCCAAGGGAGGGCAACTGCAAGTCTCCTCCAGCGGTTGCTTGACCGCCCAGACTCAGCACAGCACGGAGAGCACAAGGCTCACAGGGCCCCTGGCTGGGGTCTGCAGCCCCCACACCGGAGGCGAACTCCGTCAGCGCCCAGAAGGTGCCTGACAGACGTCATTTCCCTAGTGCTCTTCTCCTCAGCAGAGATATGTTTGGGTGGTTGGGGCCTGCCCCTGTTTGTTTGGGCTCCCGTACACAGCCCCAGCTCAGGAAAGCAGCTCCTGAGTCAAGACCTGTGCGAGGCGCAGGTGGCCCCTCCTGGAAGCATAGTATACAGCATGCGGGAAGCGAGCCTCCTCGGGAGAAGAGGAGGCAGCCCTGCTGCGTGCGGCTGCATTCACTGCTTTGGTGGAGCCGAGTGCGCCTCCAGTACGGCAGAGCTCCAGCTCTGCTCAGAGGCCCGATCTGGCAGAGTTGCTGGCGTGAGGCTGCTCTGCCCTGGGCGAGACTTGCCCAGACTTTCCTCGCACATAGGCTTCCATTCCAGGAAGGAGCAGGCTGCGCGAGACTGGGAGATGCTACTGGCGCCTTCCTAGCCTCAGCTCCACTCCTGCCTTGCCTTTGCACCTATTCCCCGGGCGTTCTTGTGGAGGGCTTAGTTGCCGGTGGGTTGCACACTGCCAAGCGCTCCAGCAGTGAGGGCTCTATTAGAGGCAATGGTAGGGCAACAGAATGTCTCCTCCAGCGGTTGCTTGACCGCCCACACTCAGCACAGCAGGAGCGCACAAGGCTCTCAGGGCCCCTGGCTGGGGTCTGCAGCCCCACACACCGGAGGCGAACTCCGGGAGCGCCCAGAAGGTGCCTGACAGACGTCATTTCCCTAGTGCTCTCCTCCCCAGCAGAGACGTGTCCAGGTGGCTGGCGCCTGCCCCTGCGTGTCTGGGCTCCCTACCACATCCCCAGCTCAGGGAAGCAGCTCCAAAGCTAAGACCTGTAGGAGGCTCGGGGCGCCCCCGCCTGGAAGCCTAGTGCACAGCATGCGGGAAACGAGCCTCCTCGGGAGAAGAGGAGGCAGCACAGCTGCGTGAGGCTCTAATCACTGATTGGGCGGAGCCGAGTGGGCCTCCAGTACAGCAGAGCTCCAGCTCTGCTCAGAGGCCTGATCTGGCAGAGTACTGGCGTGAGGCTGCTCTGCACTGGGCGAGCCTTGCCCAGACGTGCCTCGCAGCTGAGTTACAGTCCAGAAAGGAGCGGGCTGCGCGAGACTGGGAGATGCTACTGGCGCCTTCCCAGCCTCAGCTCCACTCCTGCCTTGCCTTTGCACCTAGTCCCCAGGCGTTCTTGTGGAGTGCTTAGTTGCCGGTGGGTTGCACACTGCCAAGCGCTCCAGCAGCGAGGGCTCTATTAGAGGCAATGGGAGGGCAACTGCAAGTCGCCTTCAGCGGTTGCTTGACCGCCCAGACTCAGCACAGCATGGAGAGCATAAGGCTCACAGGACCCCTGGCTGGGGTCTGCAGCCCCACACACCGGAGGCGAACTCCGGGAGCGCCCAGAAGGTGCCTGACAGACGTCATTTCCCTAGTGCTCTCCTCCCCAGCAGAGACGTGTTTGGGTGGTTGGGGCCTGCCCATACGTGTCTGGGCTCCCTACCACAGCCCCAGCTCAGGGAAGCAGCTCCTCAGCTAAGACCTGTAGGAGGCGCGGGGCGCCCCCGCCTGGAAGCCTAGTGCACAGCATGCGGGAAGCGAGCCTCCTCGGGAGAAGAGGAGGCAGCACAGCTTCGTGAGGCTCTAATCACTGCTTGGGCGGAGCCGAGTGCGCCTCCATTACGGCAGAGCTCCAGCTCTGCTCAGAGGCCCGATTTGGCAGACTTGCTGGCGTGAGGCTTCTCTGCACTGGGCGAGCCTTGCCCAGACTAGCCTCGCGGCTAGGCTTCCAGTCCAGAATGGAGTGGGCTGCGCGAGACTGGGAGGTGCTACTGGCGCCTTCCTGGCCTCAGCTCCACTCCTGCTTTGCCTTTGCACCTAGTCCCCAGGCGTTCTTGTGGAGGGCTTAGTTGCCGGTGGGTTGCACACTGCCAAGCGCTCCAGCAGTGAGGGCTCTATTAGAGGCCAAGGGAGGGCAACTGCAAGTCTCCTCCAGCGGTTGCTTGACCGCCCAGACTCAGCACAGCACGGAGAGCACAAGGCTCACAGGGCCCCTGGCTGGGGTCTGCAGCCCCCACACCGGAGGCGAACTCCGTCAGCGCCCAGAAGGTGCCTGACAGACGTCATTTCCCTAGTGCTCTTCTCCTCAGCAGAGATATGTTTGGGTGGTTGGGGCCTGCCCCTGCTTGTTTGGGCTCCCGTACACAGCCCCAGCTCAGGAAAGCAGCTCCTGAGTCAAGACCTGTGCGAGGCGCAGGTGGCCCCGCCTGGAAGCCTAGTATACAGCATGCGGGAAGCGAGCCTCCTCGGGAGAAGAGGAGGCAGCCCTGCTGCGTGCGGCTGCATTCACTGCTTTGGTGGAGCCGAGTGCGCCTCCAGTACGGCAGAGCTCCAGCTCTGCTCAGAGGCCCGATCTGGCAGAGTTGCTGGCGTGAGGCTGCTCTGCCCTGGGCGAGACTTGCCCAGACTTTCCTCGCACATAGGCTTCCATTCCAGGAAGGAGCAGGCTGCGCGAGACTGGGAGATGCTACTGGCGCCTTCCTAGCCTCAGCTCCACTCCTGCCTTGCCTTTGCACCTATTCCCCGGGCGTTCTTGTGGAGGGCTTAGTTGCCGGTGGGTTGCACACTGCCAAGCGCTCCAGCAGTGAGGGCTCTATTAGAGGCAATGGTAGGGCAACAGAATGTCTCCTCCAGCGGTTGCTTGACCGCCCACACTCAGCACAGCAGGAGCGCACAAGGCTCTCAGGGCCCCTGGCTGGGGTCTGCAGCCCCACACACCGGAGGCGAACTCCGGGAGCGCCCAGAAGGTGCCTGACAGACGTCATTTCCCTAGTGCTCTCCTCCCCAGCAGAGACGTGTCCAGGTGGCTGGCGCCTGCCCCTGCGTGTCTGGGCTCCCTACCACATCCCCAGCTCAGGGAAGCAGCTCCAAAGCTAAGACCTGTAGGAGGCTCGGGGCGCCCCCGCCTGGAAGCCTAGTGCACAGCATGCGGGAAGCGAGCCTCCTCGGGAGAAGAGGAGGCAGCACAGCTGCGTGAGGCTCTAATCACTGATTGGGCGGAGCCGAGTGGGCCTCCAGTACAGCAGAGCTCCAGCTCTGCTCAGAGGCCTGATCTGGCAGAGTACTGGCATGAGGCTGCTCTGCACTGGGCGAGCCTTGCCCAGACGTGCCTCGCAGCTGAGTTACAGTCCAGAAAGGAGCGGGCTGCGCGAGACTGGGAGATGCTACTGGCGCCTTCCCAGCCTCAGCTCCACTCCTGCCTTGCCTTTGCACCTAGTCCCCAGGCGTTCTTGTGGAGTGCTTAGTTGCCGGTGGGTTGCACACTGCCAAGCGCTCCAGCAGCGAGGGCTCTATTAGAGGCAATGGGAGGGCAACTGCAAGTCGCCTTCAGCGGTTGCTTGACCACCCAGACTCAGCACAGCATGGAGAGCATAAGGCTCACAGGACCCCTGGCTGGGGTCTGCAGCCCCACACACCGGAGGCGAACTCCGGGAGCGCCCAGAAGGTGCCTGACAGACGTCATTTCCCTAGTGCTCTCCTCCCCAGCAGAGACGTGTTTGGGTGGTTGGGGCCTGCCCATACGTGTCTGGGCTCCCTACCACAGCCCCAGCTCAGGGAGGCAGCTCCTCAGCTAAGACCTGTAGGAGGCGCGGGGCGCCCCCGCCTGGAAGCCTAGTGCACAGCATGCGGGAAGCGAGCCTCCTCGGGAGAAGAGGAGGCAGCACAGCTTCGTGAGGCTCTAATCACTGCTTGGGCGGAGCCGAGTGCGCCTCCATTACGGCAGAGCTCCAGCTCTGCTCAGAGGCCCGATTTGGCAGACTTGCTGGCGTGAGGCTTCTCTGCACTGGGCGAGCCTTGCCCAGACTAGCCTCGCGGCTAGGCTTCCAGTCCAGAATGGAGTGGGCTGCGCGAGACTGGGAGGTGCTACTGGCGCCTTCCTGGCCTCAGCTCCACTCCTGCTTTGCCTTTGCACCTAGTCCCCAGGCGTTCTTGTGGAGGGCTTAGTTGCCGGTGGGTTGCACACTGCCAAGCGCTCCAGCAGTGAGGGCTCTATTAGAGGCAATGGGAGGGCAACTGCAAGTCTCCTCCAGCGGTTGTTTGACCGCCCAGACTCAGCACAGCACGGAGAGCACAAGGCTCACAGGGCCCCTGGCTGGGGTCTGCAGCCCCACACACCGGAGGCGAACTCCGAGAGCGCCCAGAAGGTGCCTGACAGACGTCATTTCCCTAGTGCTCTCCTCCCCAGCAGAGATGTGTTTGGGTGGTTGGGGCCTGCCCCTGCTTGTTTGGGCTCCCGTACACAGCCCCAGCTCAGGAAAGCAGCTCCTGAGTCAAGACCTGTGCGAGGCGCGGGTGGCCCCGCCTGGAAGCCTAGTATACAACATGCGGGAAGCGAGCCTCCTCGGGAGAAGAGAAGGCAGCCCTGCTTCGTGCGGCTGCATTCACTGCTTTGGCGGAGTGGAGTGCGCCTCCAGTACGGCAGAGCTCCAGCTCTGCTCAGAGGCCCGATCTGGCAGAGTTGCTGGCGTGAGGCTGCACTGCCCTGGGCGAGACTTGCCCAGACTTGCCTCGCCCATAGGCTTCCAGTCTAGGAAGGAGCAGGCTGCGCGAGACTGGGAGATGCTACTGGCGCCTTCCTGGCCTCAGCTCCACTCCTGCCTTGCCTTTGCAACTAGACCCCAGGCGTTCTTGTGGAGGGCTTAGTTGCCGGTGGGTTGCACACTGCCAAGCGCTCCAGCAGTGAGGGCTCTATTAGAGGCAATGGGAGGGCAACTGCAAGTCGCCTTCAGCGGTTGCTTGACCGCCCAGACTCAGCACAGCATGGAGAGCACAAGGCTCACAGGACCCCTGACTGGGGTCTGCAGCCCCACACACTGGAGGCGAACTCCGGGAGCGCCCAGAAGGTGCCTGACAGACGTCATTTCCCTAGTGCTCTCCTCCCCAGCAGAGACGTGTTTGGGTGGTTGGGGCCTGCCCCTGCGTGTCTGGGCTCCCTACCACAGCCCCAGCTCAGGGAAGCAGCTCCTCAGGTAAGACCTGTAGGAGGCGCGGGGCGCCCCCGCCTGGAAGCCTAGTGCACAGCATGCGGGAAGCGAGCCTCCTCGGGAGAAGAGGAGGCAGCACAGCTTCGTGAGGCTGTAATCACTGCTTGGGCAGATCCGAGTGGGCCTCCAGTACGGCAGAGCTCCAGCTCTGCTCAGAGGCCCGATCTGGCAGAGTGCTGGCGTGAGGCTGCTCTGCACTGGGCGAGCCTTGCCCAGACTTGCCTCGCGGCTAGGCTTCCAGTCCAGAAAGGAGTGGGCTGCGCGAGACTGGGAGATGCTACTGGCGCCTTCCTGGCCTCAGCTCCACTCCTGCCTTGCCTTTGCACCTAGTCCCCAGGCGTTCTTGTGGAGGGCTTAGTTGCCGGTGGGTTGCACACTGCCAAGCGCTCCAGCAGTGAGGGCTCTATTAGAGGCAATGGGAGGGCAACTGCAAGTCTCCTCTTGCGGTTGCTTGACCGCCAGACTCAGCACAGCACGGAGAACACAAGGCTCACAGGGCCCCTAGCTGGGGTCTGCAGCCCCACACACCGGAGGCGAACTCCGTGAGCGCCCAGAAGGTGCCTGACAGACCTCATTTCCCTAGTGATCTCCTGCCAGCAGAGACGTGTGCAGGTGGTTGGGGCCTGCCCCTGCGTGTCTGGGTTCCCGTCCACAGCCCCAGCTGAGGGAAGCAGCTTCTGAGCCAAGACCTGTGGGAGACGCGGGGTACCCGCCTGGAAGCCTAGTTTACAGCATGCGGGAAGAGAGCCTCCTCGGGAGAAGAGGAGGCAGCCCTGCTGCGTGCGGCTGCATTCACTGCTTTGGCGGAGCCGAGTGTGCCTCCAGTACGGCAGAGCTCCAACCCTGCTCAGAGGCCCGATCTGGAAGAGTTGCTGGCGTGAGGCTGCTCCGCCCTGGGCGAGACTTGCCCAGACTTGCCTCGCACATAGGCTTCCATTCCAGGATGGAGCAGGCTGCGCGAGACTGGGAGATGCTACTGGCGCCTTCCTGGCCTCAGCTCCACTCCTGAATTGCCTTTGCATCTAGTCCCCAGGCGTTCTTGTGGAAGGCTTAGTTGCCGGTGGGTTGCACACTGCCAAGCGCTCCAGCAGTGAGGGCTCTATTAGAGGCAATGGGAGGGCAACTGCAAGTCGCCTTCAGCGGTTGCTTGACCGCCCAGACTCAGCACAGCACGGAGAGCACAAGGCTCACAGGACCCCTGGCTGGGGTCTGCAGCCCCACACACCGGAGGCGAACTCCGGGAGCGCCCAGAAGGTGCCTGACAGACGTCATTTCCCTAGTGCTCTCCTCCCCAGCAGAGATATGTTTGGGTGGTTGGGGCCTGCCCCTGCTTGTTTGGGCTCCCGTACACAGCCCCAGCTCAGGAAAGCAGCTCCTGAGTCAAGACCTGTGCGAGGCGCAGGTGGCCCCTCCTGGAAGCCTAGTATACAGCATGCGGGAAGCGAGCCTCCTCGGGAGAAGAGGAGGCAGCCCTGCTGCGTGCGGCTGCATTCACTGCTTTGGCGGAGCCGAGTGCGCCTCCAGTACGGCAGAGCTCCAGCTCTGCTCAGAGGCCCGATCTGGCAGACTTGCTGGCGTGAGGCTGCTCTGCCCTGGGCTAGACTTGCCCAGACTTTCCTCGCACATAGGCTTCCATTCCAGGAAGGAGCAGGCTGCGCGAGACTGGGAGATGCTACTGGCGCCTTCCTAGCCTCAGTTCCACTCCTGCCTTGCCTTTGCACCTATTCCCCGGACGTTCTTGTGGAGGGCTTAGTTGCCGGTGCGTTGCACACTGCCAAGCGCTCCAGCAGTGAGGGCTCTATTAGAGGCAATGGGATGGCAACTGCAAGTCTCCTCCAGCGGTTGCTTGACCGCCCAGACTCAGCACAGCACGGAGAGCACAAGGCTCACAGTGCCCCTGGCTGGGGTCTGCAGCCCCACACACCGGAGGCGAACTCCGTCAGCGCCCAGAAGGTGCCTGACAGACGTCATTTCCCTAGTGCTCTCCTCCCCAGCAGAGATGTTTTTGAGTGGTTGGGGCCTGCCCCTGCTTGTTTGGGCTCCCGTACACAGCCCCAGCTCAGGAAAGCAGCTCCTGAGTCAAGACCTGTGCGAGGCGTGGGTGGCCCCGCCTGGAAGCCTAGTATACAGCATGCGGGAAGCGAGCCTCCTCGGGAGAAGAGAAGGCAGCCCTGCTGCGTGCGGCTGCATTCACTACTTTGGCGGAGTGGAGTGCGCCTCCAGTACGGCAGAGCTCCAGCTCTGCTCAGAGGCCCGATCTGGCAGAGTTGCTGGCGTGAGGCTGCACTGCCCTGGGCGAGACTTGCCCAGACTTGCCTCGCACATAGGCTTCCAGTCTAGGAAGGAGCAGGCTGCGCGAGACTGGGAGATGCTACTGGCGCCTTCCTGGCCTCAGCTCCACTCCTGCCTTGCCTTTGCAACTAGACCCCAAGCGTTCTTGTGGAGGGCTTAGTTGCCGGTGGGTTGCACACTGCCAAGCGCTCCAGCAGTGAGGGCTTTATTAGAGGCAATGGTAGGGCAGCTGAAGGCCTCCTCCAGCGGTTGCCTGACCGCCCACACTCAGCACAGCAGGAGCGCACAAGGCTCTCAGGGCCCCTGGCTGGGGTCTGCAGCCCCACACACGAGGAGGCTGACTCGGTGAGCGCCCAGCAGGTGCCTGACAGACGTCATTTCCCTAGTGCTCTCCTCCCCAGCAGAGACGTGTGCAGGTAGTTGGGGCCTGCCCCTGCGTGTCTGGGCTCCCGTCCACAGCCCCAGCTCAGGGAAGCAGCTCCTCAGCCAAGACCTGTAGGAGGCGCGGGGCGCCCCCGCCTGGAAGCCTGGTGCACAGCATGAGGGAAGCGAGCCTCCTTGGGAGAAGAGGAGGCAGCCCAGATGCGTGGGGCTGCATTCACTGCTGTGGCGGAGCCGAGTGCGCCTCCAGTAAGGCAGAGCTCCAGCTCTGCTCAGAGGCCCGATCTGGCAGAGTTGCTGGCGTGAGACTGCTCTGCCCTGAGCGAGCCTTGCCAGACTTGCCTCGCGGCTAGGCTTCCAGTCCAGAAAGGAGCGGGCTCCGCGAGACTGGGAGATGCTACTGGCGCCTTCCTGGCCTCAGCTCCACTCCTGCCTTGCCTTTGCACTTAGTCCCCAGGCCTTCTTGTGGAGGGCTTAGTTGCCGGTGGGTTGCACACTGCAAGCGCTCCAGCTTGAGGGCTCTATTAGAGGCAATGGGAGGGCAACTGCAGGGCTCCTCCAGCGGTTGCTTGACCGCCAAGACTCAGCACAGCACGGAGAGCACAAGGCTCACAGGGCCCCTGGCTGGGGTCTGCAGCCCCACACACGCGGAGGCTGACTCGGTGAGCGCCCAGAAGGTGCCTGACAGACGTCATTTCCCTAGTGCTCTCCTCCCCAGCAGAGACGTGTGCAGGTGGTTGGGGCCTTCCCCTGCGTGTCTGGGCCCCCGTCCACAGCCCCAGCTCAGGGAAGCAGCTCCTGAGCCAAGACCTGTGGGAGGCGCAGGGGGCCCCGCCTGGAAGCCTAGTTTACAGCATGTGGGAAGCGAGCCTCCTCGGGAGAAGAGAAGGCAGCCCTGCTATGTGCCGTTGCATTCACTGCTTTGGCGGAGCCGAGTGAGCCTCCAGTACGGCAGAGCTCCAGCTCTGCTCAGAGGCCCGATCTCGCAGAGTTGCTGGCGTGAGGCTGCTCTGCCATGGGCGAGCCTTGCCCAAACTTGCCTCGCGGCTAGGCTTCCATTCCAGAAAGGAGCGGGCTGCGCGAGACTGGGAGATGCTACTGGCGCCTTCCTGGCCTCAGCTCCACTCCTGCCTTGCCTTTGCACCTAGTCCCCAGGCGTTCTTCTGAAGGGCTTAGTTGCCGGTGGGTTGCACACTGCCAAGCGCTCCAGCTTGAGGGCTCTAGTAGAGGCAAGGTGAGGGCAACTGAAAGTCTATTCTTACGGTTGCTTGACCGCCCAGACTCAGCACAGCACGGAGAGCACAGGGCTCACAGGGCCTCTGGCTGTGGTCTGCAGCCCCACACACGCTGAGGCTGACTCGGTGAGCGCCCAGAAGGTGCCTGACAGACGTCATTTCCCTAGTGCTCTCCTCCCCAGCAGACACGTGTGCAGGTGGTTGGGGCCTGCCCCTGCGTGTCTGGGCTCCCGTCCACAGCCCCAGCTCAGGGAAGCAGCCCCTGAGCCAAGACCTGCGTGAGGCGCAGGGGGCCCCGCCTGGAAGCCTAGTTTACAGCATGTGGGAAGCGAGCCTTCTCGGGAGAAGAGAAGGCAGCCCTGCTGTGTGCGGCTGCATTCACTGCTTTGGTGGAGCCGAGTGCGCCTCCAGTACGGCAGAGCTCCAGCTCTGCTCAGAGGCCCGATCTGGCAGAGTTGCTGGCGTGAGGCTGCTCTGCCATGGGCGAGCCTTGCCCAAACTTGCCTCTCGGCTAGGCTTCCAGTCCAGAAAGGAGCGGGCTGCGCGAGACTGCGACATGCTACTGGCGCCTTCCTGGCCTCAGCTCCACTCCTGCCTTGCCTTTGCACCTAGTCCCCAGGCGTTCTTGTGGAGGGCTTAGTTGCCGGTGGGTTGCACACTGCCAAGCGCTCCAGCTTGAGGGCTCTATTAGAGGCAAAGTGAGGGCAACTGAAAGTCTATTCTTACGGTTGCTTGACAGCCCAGACTCAGCACAGCACGGAGAGCACAAGGCTCACAGGGCCTCTGGCTGGGGTATGCAGCCCCACACACGAGGAGGCTGACTCGGTGAGCGCCCAGAAGGTGCCTTACAGACGTCATTTCCCTAGTGCTCTCCTCCCCAGCAGAGACGTGTGCAGGTGGTTGGGGCCTGCCCCTGCGTGTCTGGGCTCCCGTCCACAGCCCCAGCTCAGGGTAGCAGCTCCTCAGCCAAGACCTGTAGGAGGCGCGGGGCGCCCCCGCCTGGAAGCCTAGTGCACAGCATGAGGGAAGCGAGCCTCCTTGGGAGAAGAGGAGGCAGCCCAGATGCGTGGGGCTGCAATCACTGCTTGGGCGGAGCCGAGTGCGCCTCCAGTACGGCAGAGCTCCAGCTCTGCTCAGAGGCCCAATCTGGCAGAGTTGCTGGCGTGAGGCTGCTTTGCCCTGGGCGAGCCTTGCCCAGACTTGCCTCGCGGCTAGGCTTCCAGTCCAGAAAGGAGCGGGCTGCGCGAGACTGGGAGATGCTACTGGCGCCTTCCTGGCCTCAGCTCCACTCCTGCCTTGCCTTTGCACCTAGTCCCCAGGCGTTCTTGTGGAGGGCTTAGTTGCCGGTGGGTTGCACACTGCCAAGCACTCCAGTTGAGGGCTCTAGTAGAGGCAAAGTGAGGGCAACTGGAAGTCTATTCTTATGGTTGCTTGACCGCCCAGACTCAGCACAGCACGGAGAGCACAAGGCTCACAGGGTCCCTGGCTGGGGTCTGCAGCCCCACACACGCGGAGGCTGACTCGGTGAGCGCCCAGAAGGTGCCTGACAGACGTCATTTCCCTAGTGCTCTCCTCCCCAGCAGAGACGTGTGCAGGTGGTTGGGGCCTGCCCCTGCGTGTCTGGGCTCCCGTCCACAGCCCCAGCTCAGGGAAGCAGCTCCTGAGCCAAGACCTGTGGGAGGCACAGGGGGCCCCGCCTGGAAGCCAAGTTTACAGCATGCGGGAAGCGAGCCGCTTCGGGAGAAGAGAAGGCAGCCCTGCTGTGTGCGGCTGCATTCACTGCTTTGGCGGAGCTGAGTGCGCCTCCAGTACGGCAGAGCTCCAGCTCTGCTAAGAGGCCCGATCTGGCATAGTCGCTGGCGTGAGGCTGCTCTGCCCTGGGCGAGCCTTGCCCAGACTTGCCTCGCGGCTAGGCTTCCAGTCCAGGAAGGAGCGGGCTGCACGAGACTGCGAGATGCTACTGGCGCCTTCCTGGCCTCAGCTCCACTCCTGCCTTGCCTTTGCACCTAGTCCCCAGGCGTTCTTGTGGAGGACTTAGTTGCCGGTGGGTTGCACACTGCCAAGCGCTCCAGCAGTGAGGGCTCTATTAGAGGCAATGGGAGGGCAACTGCAGGCCTCCTCCAGCGGTTGCTTGACCGCCCAGACTCAGCACAGCACGGAGAGCACAAGGCTCACAGGGCCTCTGGCTGTGGTCTGCAGCCCCACACACGCTGATGCTGACTCGGTGAGCGCCCAGAAGGTGCCTGACAGACGTCATTTCCCTAGTGCTCTCCTCCCCAGCAGAGACGTGTGCAGGTGGTTGGGTCCTGCCCCTGCGTGTCTGGGCTCCCGTCCATAGCCCTAGCTCAGGGAAGCAGCTCCTCAGCCAATACCTGTAGGAGGCGCGGGGCGCCCCCGCCTGGAAGCCTAGTGCACAGCATGAGGGAAGCGAGCCTCCTTGGGAGAAGAGGAGGCAGCCCAGATGCGTGGGGCTGCAATCACTGCTTTGGCGGAGCCGAGTGCGCCTCCAGTACGGCAGAGCTCCAGCTCTGCTCAGAGGCCCGATCTGGCAGAGTTGCTGGCGTGAGGCTGCTCTGCCATGGGCGAGCCTTGCCCAAACTTGCCTCGCGGCTAGGCTTCCAGTCCAGAAATGAGCGGGCTGCGCGAGACTGGGAGATGCTACTGGCTCCTTCCTGGCCTCAGCTCCACTCCTGCCTTGCCTTTGCACGTAGTCCCCAGGCGTTCTTGTGGAGGACTTAGTTGCCGGTGGGTTGCACACTGCCAAGCGCTCCAGCTTGAGGGCTCTAGTAGAGGCAAAGTGAGGGCAACTGAAAGTCTATTCTTACGGTTGCTTGACAGCCCAGACTCAGCACAGCACGGAGAGCACAAGGCTCACAGGGCCTCTGCCTGTGGTCTGCAGCCCCACACACGCTGAGGCTGACTCGGTGAGCGCCCAGAAGGTGCCTGACAGACGTCATTTCCCTAGTGCTCTACTCCCCAGCAGAGACGTGTGCAGGTGGTTGGGGCCTGCCCCTGTGTGTCTGGGCTCCGTCCACAGCCCCAGCTCAGGGAAGCAGCTCCTGAGCCAAGACCTGTGGGAGGCGCAGGGGGCCCCACCTGGAAGCCTAGTTTACAGTATGTGGGAAGCGAGCCTCCTCGGGAGAAGTGAAGGCAGCCCTGCTGTGTGCGGCTGCATTCACTGCTTTGGCGGAGCCGAGTGTGCCTCCAGTACGGCAGAGCTCCAGCTCTGTTCAGAGGCCCGATGTGGCAGAGTTGCTGGCGTGAGGCTGCTCTGCCCTGGGCGAGCCTTGCCCAAACTTGCCTCGCGGCTAGGCTTCCAGTCCAGAAAGGAGCGGGCTGCGCGAGACTGGGAGATGCTACTGGCGCCTTCCTGGCCCCAGCTCCACTCCTGCCTTGCCTTTGCACCTAGTCCCCAGGTGTTCTTGTGGAGGGCTTAGTTGCCGGTGGGTTGCACACTGCCAAGCGCTCCAGCTTGAGGGCTCTAGTAGAGGGAAAGTGAGGGCAACTGAAAGTCTATTCTTCGGTTGCTTGACCGCCCAGACTCAGCACAGCACGGAGAGCACAAGGCTCACAGGGCCTCTGGCTGTGGTCTGCAGCCCCACACACGCTGAAGCTGACTCGGTGAGCGCCCAGAAGGTGCCTGACAGACGTCATTTCCCTAGTGCTCTCCTCCCCAGCAGAGACGTGTGCAGGTGTTTGGGGCCTGCCCCTGCGTGTCTGGGCTCCCGTCCACAGCCCCAGCTCAGGGAAGCAGCTCCTCAGCCAAGACCTGTAGGAGGCGCGGGGCGCCCCCGCCTGGAAGCCTAGTGCACAGCATGAGGGAAGCGAGCCTCCTTGGGAGAAGAGGAGGCAGCCCAGATGCGTGGGGCTGCAATCACTGCTTGGGCGGAGCCGAGTGCGCCTCCAGTACGGCAGAGCTCCAGCTCTGCTCAGAGGCCCGATCTGGCAGAGTTGCTGGCGTGAGGCTGCTTTGCCCTGGGCGAGCCTTGCCCAGACTTGCCTCGCGGCTAGGCTTCCAGTCCAGAAAGGAGCGGGCTGCGCGAGACTGGGAGATGCTACTGGCGCCTTCCTGGCCTCAGCTCCACTCCTGCCTTGCCTTTGCACCTAGTCCCCAGGCGTTCTTGTGGAGGGCTTAGTTGCCGGTGGGTTGCACACTGCCAAGCACTCCAGCTTGAGGGCTCTAGTAGAGGCAAAGTGAGGGCAACTGGAAGTCTATTCTTATGGTTGCTTGACCGCCCAGACTCAGCACAGCACGGAGAGCACAAGGCTCACAGTGTCCCTGGCTGGGGTCTGCAGCCCCACACACGCGGAGGCTGACTCGGTGAGCGCCCAGAAGGTGCCTGACAGACGTCATTTCCCTAGTGCTCTCCTCCCCAGCAGAGACGTGTGCAGGTGGTTGGGGCCTGCCCCTGCGTGTCTGGGCTCCCGTCCACAGCCCCAGCTCAGGGAAGCAGCTCCTGAGCCAAGACCTGTGGGAGGCACATGGGGCCCCGCCTGGAAGCCAAGTTTACAGCATGCGGGAAGCGAGCCGCTTCGGGAGAAGAGAAGGCAGCCCTGCTGTGTGCGGCTGCATTCACTGGTTTGGCGGAGCTGAGTGCGCCTCCAGTACGGCAGAGCTCCAGCTCTGCTCAGAGGCCCGATCTGGCATAGTCGCTGGCGAGAGGCTGCTCTGCCCTGGGCGAGCCTTGCCCAGACTTGCCTCGCGGCTAGGCTTCCAGTCCAGGAAGGAGCGGGCTGCACGAGACTGCGAGATGCTACTGGCGCCTTCCTGGCCTCAGCTCCACTCCTGCCTTGCCTTTGCACCTAGTCCCCAGGCGTTCTTGTGGAGGACTTAGTTGCCGGTGGGTTGCACACTGCCAAGCGCTCCAGCAGTGAGGGCTCTATTAGAGGCAATGGGAGGGCAACTGCAGGCCTCCTCCAGCGGTTGCTTGACCGCCCAGACTCAGCACAGCACGGAGAGCACAAGGCTCACAGGGCCTCTGGCTGTGGTCTGCAGCCCCACACACGCTGATGCTGACTCGGTGAGCGCCCAGAAGGTGCCTGACAGACGTCATTTCCCTAGTGCTCTCCTCCCCAGCAGAGACGTGTGCAGGTGGTTGGGGCCTGCCCCTGCGTGTCTGGGCTCCCGTCCATAGCCCTAGCTCAGGGAAGCAGCTCCTCAGCCAATACCTGTAGGAGGCGCGGGGCGCCCCCGCCTGGAAGCCTAGTGCACAGCATGAGGGAAGCGAGCCTCCTTGGGAGAAGAGGAGGCAGCCCAGATGCGTGGGGCTGCAATCACTGCTTTGGCGGAGCCGAGTGCGCCTCCAGTACGGCAGAGCTCCAGCTCTGCTCAGAGGCCCGATCTGGCAGAGTTGCTGGCGTGAGGCTGCTCTGCCATGGGCGAGCCTTGCCCAAACTTGCCTCGCGGCTAGGCTTCCAGTCCAGAAATGAGCGGGCTGCGCGAGACTGGGAGATGCTACTGGCTCCTTCCTGGCCTCAGCTCCACTCCTGCCTTGCCTTTGCACGTAGTCCCCAGGCGTTCTTGTGGAGGACTTAGTTGCCGGTGGGTTGCACACTGCCAAGCGCTCCAGCTTGAGGGCTCTAGTAGAGGCAAAGTGAGGGCAACTGAAAGTCTATTCTTACGGTTGCTTGACAGCCCAGACTCAGCACAGCACGGAGAGCACAAGGCTCACAGGGCCTCTGCCTGTGGTCTGCAGCCCCACACACGCTGAGGCTGACTCGGTGAGCGCCCAGAAGGTGCCTGACAGACGTCATTTCCCTAGTGCTCTACTCCCCAGCAGAGACGTGTGCAGGTGGTTGGGGCCTGCCCCTGTGTGTCTGGGCTCCGTCCACAGCCCCAGCTCAGGGAAGCAGCTCCTGAGCCAAGACCTGTGGGAGGCGCAGGGGGCCCCACCTGGAAGCCTAGTTTACAGTATGTGGGAAGCGAGCCTCCTCGGGAGAAGTGAAGGCAGCCCTGCTGTGTGCGGCTGCATTCACTGCTTTGGCGGAGCCGAGTGTGCCTCCAGTACGGCAGAGCTCCAGCTCTGTTCAGAGGCCCGATGTGGCAGAGTTGCTGGCGTGAGGCTGCTCTGCCCTGGGCGAGCCTTGCCCAAACTTGCCT
Organism: Capricornis sumatraensis; assembly: GCF_032405125.1. NCBI lineage: Eukaryota > Metazoa > Chordata > Mammalia > Artiodactyla > Bovidae > Capricornis > Capricornis sumatraensis. The sequence goes on along the minus strand of NW_027184616.1, from coordinate 6,656,574 downwards.
CGCGGCTAGGCTTCCAGTCCAGAAAGGAGCGGGCTGCGCGAGACTGGGAGATGCTACTGGCGCCTTCCTGGCCCCAGCTCCACTCCTGCCTTGCCTTTGCACCTAGTCCCCAGGTGTTCTTGTGGAGGGCTTAGTTGCCGGTGGGTTGCACACTGCCAAGCGCTCCAGCTTGAGGGCTCTAGTAGAGGGAAAGTGAGGGCAACTGAAAGTCTATTCTTCGGTTGCTTGACCGCCCAGACTCAGCACAGCACGGAGAGCACAAGGCTCACAGGGCCTCTGGCTGTGGTCTGCAGCCCCACACACGCTGAAGCTGACTCGGTGAGCGCCCAGAAGGTGCCTGACAGACGTCATTTCCCTAGTGCTCTCCTCCCCAGCAGAGACGTGTGCAGGTGTTTGGGGCCTGCCCCTGCGTGTCTGGGCTCCCGTCCACAGCCCCAGCTCAGGGAAGCAGCTCCTCAGCCAAGACCTGTAGGAGGCGCGGGGCGCCCCCGCCTGGAAGCCTAGTGCACAGCATGAGGGAAGCGAGCCTCCTTGGGAGAAGAGGAGGCAGCCCAGATGCGTGGGGCTGCAATCACTGCTTGGGCGGAGCCGAGTGCGCCTCCAGTACGGCAGAGCTCCAGCTCTGCTCAGAGGCCCGATCTGGCAGAGTGCAGGCGTGAGGCTACTCTGCCCTGGGCGAGCCTTGCCCAGACTTGCCTCGCGGCTAGGCTTCCAGTCCAGAAAGGAGCGGGCTGCGCGAGACTGGGAGATGCTACTGGCGCCTTCCTGGCCTCAGCTCCACTCCTACATTGCCTTTGCACCTAGTTCCCAGGCGTTCTTGTGGAGGGCTTAGTTGCCGGTGGGTTGCACACTGCCAAGCGCTCCAGCTTGAGGGCTCTATTAGAGGCAATGGGAGGGCAACTGCAGGGCTCCTCCAGCGGTTGCTTGACCGGCCAGACTCAGCACAGCACGGAGAGCACAAGGCTCACAGGGCCTCTGGCTGTGGTCTGCAGCCCCACACACGCGGAGGCTGACTCGGTGAGCGCCCAGAAGGTGCCTGACAGACGTCATTTCCCTAGTGCTCTCCTCCCCAGCAGAGACGTGTGCAGGTGGTTGGGGCCTGCCCCTGCGTGTCTGGGCTCCCGTCCACAGCCCCAGCTCAGGGAAGCAGCTCCTGAGCCAAGACCTGTGTGAGGCGCAGGGGGCCCCGCCTGGCAGCCTAGTTTACAATATGTGGGAAGCGAGCCTCCTCGGGAGAAGAGAAGGCAGCCCTGCTGTGTGCGGCTGCATTCACTGCTGCGGCGGAGCCGAGTGGGACTCCAGTAAGGCAGAGCTCCAGCTCTGCTCAGAGGCCCGATCTGGCAGAGTTGCTGGCGTGAGGCTGCTCTGCCCTGGGCGAGACTTGCCCAAACTTGCCTCGCGGCTAGGCTTCCAGTCCAGAAAGGAGCGGGCTGCGCGAGACTGGGAGATGCTACTGGCGCCTTCCTGGCCTCAGCTCCACTCCTGCCTTGCCTTTGCACCTAGTCCCCAGGCGTTCCTGTGGAGGGCTTAGTTGCCGGTGGGTTGCACACTGCCATGCGCTCCAGCTTGAGGGCTCTATTAGAGGCAAAGTGAGGGCAACTGGAAGTCTATTCTTACGGTTTCTTGACAGCCCATACTCAGCACAGCACGGAGAGCACAAGGCTCACAGGGCCCCAGGCTGGGGTCTGCAGCCCCACACACGCGGAGGCTGACTCGGTGATTGCCCAGAAGGTGCCTGACAGACGTCATTTCCCTAGTGCTCTCCTCCCCAGCAGAGACGTGTGCAGGTGGTTGGGGCCTGCCCCTGCGTGTCTGGGCTCCCGTCCGCAGCCCCAGCTCAGGGAAGCAGCTCCTCAGCCAAGACCTGTAGGAGGCGCGTGGCGCCCCCGCCTGGAATCCTAGTGCACAGCATGAGGGAAGCGAGCCTCCTTGGGAGAAGAGGAGGCAGCTCAGATGCGTGGGGCTGCAATCACTGCTTGGGCGGAGCCGAGTGCGCCTCCAGTACGGGAGAGCTCCAGCTCTGCTCAGAGGCCCGATCTGGCAGAGTTGCTGGCGTGAGGCTGCTCTGCCATGGGCGAGCCTTGCCCAGACTTGCCTCACGTCTAGGCTTCCAGTCCAGAAAGGAGCGGCTGCGCGAGACTGGGAGATGCTACTGGCGCCTTCCTGGCCTCAGCTCCACTCCTGCCTTGCCTTTGCACCTAGTCCCCAGGCATTCTTGTGGAGGGCTTAGTTGCCGGTGGGTTGCACACTGCCAAGCGCTCCAGCTTGAGGGCTCTAGTAGAGGTAAAGTGAGGGCAACTGAAAGTCTATTCTTACGGTTGCTTGACCGCCCAGACTCAGCACAGCACGGAGAGCACAAGGCTCACAGGGCCTCTGCCTGTGGTCTGCAGCCCCACACACGAGGAGGCTGACTCGGTGAGCGCCCTGAAGGTGCCTGACAGACGTCATTTCCCTAGTGCTCTCCTCCCCAGCAGAGACGTGTGCAGGTGGTTTGGGACTGCCCCAGCGTGTCTGGGCTCCCGTCCACAGCCCCAGCTCAGGGAAGCAGCTCCTGAGCCAAGACCTGTGGGAGGTGCAGGGGGCCCCGCCTGGAAGCCTAGTTTACAGCATGCGGGAAGCGAGCCTCCTCGGGAGAAGAGAAGGCAGCCCTGCTGAGTGCGGCTGCATTCACTGCTTTGGCGGAGCTGAGTGCGCCTCCAGTACGGCAGAGCTCCAGCTCTGCTCAGAGGCCCGATCTCTCAGATTTGCTGGCGTGAGGCTGCTCGGCCCTGGGCGAGCTTGGCCCAGACTTGCCTCGCGGCTAGGCTTCCAGTCCAGGAAGGAGCAGGCTGCGCGAGACTGGGAGATGCTACTGGCGCTTTCCTGGCCTCAGCTCCACTCCTACATTGCCTTTGCACCTAGTTCCCAGGCGTTCTTGTGGAGGGCTTAGTTGCCGGTGGGTTGCACACTGCCAAGCGCTCCAGCTTGAGGGCTCTATTAGAGGCAATGGAAGGGCAACTGCAGGGCTCCTCCAGCGGTTGCTTGACCGCCCAGACTCAGCACAGCACGGAGAGCACAAGGCTCAAAGGGCCTCTGGCTGTGGTCTGCAGCCCCACACACGCGGAGGCTGACTCGGTGAGCGCCCAGAAGGTGCCTGACAGACGTCATTTCCCTAGTGCTCTCCTCCCCAGCAGAGACGTGTGCAGGTGGTTGGGGCCTGCCCCTGCGTGTCTGGGCTCCCGTCCACAGCCCCAGCTCAGGGAAGCAGCTCCTGAGCCAAGACCTGTGGGAGGCGCAGGGGGCCCCGCCTGGAAGCCTAGTTTACAGCATGTGGGAAGCGAGCCTCCTCGGGAGAAGAGAAGGCAGCCCTGCTATGTGCCGTTGCATTCACTGCTTTGGCGGAGCCGAGTGAGCCTCCAGTACGGCAGAGCTCCAGCTCTGCTCAGAGGCCCGATCTCGCAGAGTTGCTGGCGTGAGGCTGCTCTGCCATGGGCGAGCCTTGCCCAAACTTGCCTCGCGGCTAGGCTTCCAGTCCAGAAAGGAGCGGGCTGCGCGAGACTGGGAGATGCTACTGGCGCCTTCCTGGCCTCAGCTCCACTCCTGCCTTGCCTTTGCACCTAGTCCCCAGGCGTTCTTCTGCAGGGCTTAGTTGCCGGTGGGTTGCACACTGCCAAGCGCTCCAGCTTGAGGGCTCTAGTAGAGGCAAAGTGAGGGCAACTGAAAGTCTATTCTTACGGTTGCTTGACCTCCCAGACTCAGCACAGCACGGAGAGCAGAAGGCTCACAGGGCCTCTGGCTGTGGTCTGCAGCCCCACACACGCTGAGGCTGACTCGGTGAGCACCCGGAAGGTGCCTGACAGACGTCATTTCCCTAGTGCTCTCCTCCCCAGCAGAGATGTGTGCAGGTGGTTGGGGCCTGCCCCTGCGTGTCTGGGCTCCCGTCCACAGCCCCAGCTCAGGGAAGCAGCTCCTCAGCCAAGACCTGTAGGAGGGGCGGGGCGCCTCCGCCTGGAAGCCTAGTGCAAAGCATGAGGGAAGCGAGCCTCCTTGGGAGAAGAGGAGGCAGCCCAGATGCGTGGGGCTGCAATCACTGCTTGGGCGGAGCCGAGTGCGCCTCCAGTACGGCAGAGCTCCAGCTCTGCTCAGAGGCCCGATCTGGCAGAGTGCTGGCGTGAGTCTGCTCTGCCCTGGGCGAGCCTTGCCCAGACTTGCCTCGCGGCTAGGCTTCCAGTCCAGAAAGGAGCGGGCTGCGCGAGACTGGGAGACGCTACTGGCGCCTTCCTGGCCTCAGCTCCACTCCTGCCTTGCCTTTGCAGCTAGTCCCCAGGCGTTCTTGTGGAGGGCTTAGTTGCCGGTGGGTTGCACACTGCCAAGCACTCCAGCTTAAGGGCTCTAGTAGAGGCAAAGTGAGGGCAACTGGAAGTCTATTCTTATGGTTGCTTGACCGCCCAGACTCAGCACAGCACGGAGAGCACAAGGCTCACAGGGTCCCTGGCTGGGGTCTGCAGCCCCACACACGCGGAGGCTGACTCGGTGAGCGCCCAGAAGGTGCCTGACAGACGTCATTTCCCTAGTGCTCTCCTCCCCAGCAGAGACGTGTGCAGGTGGTTGGGGCCTGCCCCTGCGTGTCTGGGCTCCCGTCCACAGCCCCAGCTCAGGGAAGCAGCTCCTGAGCCAAGACCTGTGGGAGGCGCACGGGGCCCCGCCTGGAAGCCTAGTTTACAGCATGCGGGAAGCGAGCCTCTTCGGGAGAAGAGAAGGCAGCCCTGCTGTGTTCGGCTGCATTCACTGCTTTGGCGGAGCTGAGTGCGCCTCCAGTACGGCAGAGCTCCAGCTCTGCTCAGAGGCCCGATCTGGCATAGTCGCTGGCGTGAGGCTGCTCTGCACTGGGCGAGCCTTGCCCAGACTTGCCTCGCGGCTAGGCTTCCAGTCCAGGAAGGAGCGGGCTGCACGAGACTGCGAGATGCTACTGGCGCCTTCCTGGCCTCAGCTCCACTCCTGCCTTGCCTTTGCACCTAGTCCCCAGGCGTTCTTGTGGAGGACTTAGTTGCCGGTGGGTTGCACACTGCCAAGCGCTCCAGCAGTGAGGGCTCTATTAGAGGCAATGGGAGGGCAACTGCAGGCCTCCTCCAGCGGTTGCTTGACCGCCCAGACTCAGCACAGCACGGAGAGCACAAGGCTCACAGGGCCTCTGGCTGTGGTCTGCAGCCCCACACACGCTGATGCTGACTCGGTGAGCGCCCAGTAGGTGCCTGACAGACGTCATTTCCCTAGTGCTCTCCTCCCCAGCAGAGACGTGTGCAGGTGGTTGGGGCCTGCCCCTGTGTGTCTGGGCTCCCGTCCACAGCCCCAGCTCAGGGAAGCAGCTCCTCAGCCAAGACCTGTAGGAGGCGCGGGGCGCCCCCGCCTGGAAGCCTAGTGCACAGCATGAGGGAAGCGAGCCTCCTTGGGAGAAGAGGAGGCAGCCCAGATGCGTGGGGCTGCAATCACTGCTTTGGCGGAGCCGAGTGCGCCTCCAGTACGGCAGAGCTCCAGCTCTGCTCAGAGGCCCGATCTGGCAGAGTTGCTGGCGTGAGGCTGCTCTGCCATGGGCGAGCCTTGCCCAAACTTGCCTCGCGGCTAGGCTTCCAGTCCAGAAATGAGCGGGCTGCGCGAGACTGGGAGATGCTACTGGCTCCTTCCTGGCCTCAGCTCCACTCCTGCCTTGCCTTTGCACGTAGTCCCCAGGCGTTCTTGTGGAGGGCTTAGTTGCCGGTGGGTTGCACACTGCCAAGCGCTCCAGCTTGAGGGCTCTAGTAGAAGCAAAGTGAGGGCAACTGAAAGTCTATTCTTACGGTTGCTTGACAGCCCAAACTCAGCACAGCACGGAGAGCACAAGGCTCAAAGGGCCTCTGGCTGTGGTCTGCAGCCCCACACACGCGGAGGCTGACTCGGTGAGCGCCCAGAAGGTGCCTGACAGACGTCATTTCCCTAGTGCTCTCCTCCCCAGCAGAGACGTGTGCAGGTGGTTGGGGCCTGCCCCTGCGTGTCTGGGCTCCCGTCCACAGCCCCAGCTCAGGGAAGCAGCTCCTGAGCCAAGACCTGTGGGAGGCGCAGGGGGCCCCGCCTGGAAGCCTAGTTTACAGCATGTGGGAAGCGAGCCTCCTCGGGAGAAGAGAAGGCAGCCCTGCTATGTGCCGTTGCATTCACTGCTTTGGCGGAGCCGAGTGAGCCTCCAGTACGGCAGAGCTCCAGCTCTGCTCAGAGCCCCGATCTCGCAGAGTTGCTGGCGTGAGGCTGCTCTGCCATGGGCGAGCCTTGCCCAAACTTGCCTCGCGGCTAGGCTTCCAGTCCAGAAAGGAGCGGGCTGCGCGAGACTGGGAGATGCTACTGGCGCCTTCCTGGCCTCAGCTCCACTCCTGCCTTGCCTTTGCACCTAGTCCCCAGGCGTTCTTCTGCAGGGCTTAGTTGCCGGTGGGTTGCACACTGCCAAGCGCTCCAGCTTGAGGGCTCTAGTAGAGGCAAAGTGAGGGCAACTGAAAGTCTATTCTTACGGTTGCTTGACCTCCCAGACTCAGCACAGCACGGAGAGCAGAAGGCTCACAGGGCCTCTGGCTGTGGTCTGCAGCCCCACACACGCTGAGGCTGACTCGGTGAGCACCCGGAAGGTGCCTGACAGACGTCATTTCCCTAGTGCTCTCCTCCCCAGCAGAGATGTGTGCAGGTGGTTGGGGCCTGCCCCTGCGTGTCTGGGCTCCCGTCCACAGCCCCAGCTCAGGGAAGCAGCTCCTCAGCCAAGACCTGTAGGAGGGGCGGGGCGCCTCCGCCTGGAAGCCTAGTGCACAGCATGAGGGAAGCGAGCCTCCTTGGGAGAAGAGGAGGCAGCCCAGATGCGTGGGGCTGCAATCACTGCTTGGGCGGAGCCGAGTGCGCCTCCAGTACGGCAGAGCTCCAGCTCTGCTCAGAGGCCCGATCTGGCAGAGTGCTGGCGTGAGGCTGCTCTGCTCTGGGCGAGCCTTGCCCAGACTTGCCTCGCGGCTAGGCTTCCAGTCCAGAAAAGAGCGGGCTGCGCGAGACTGGGAGATGCTACTGGCGCCTTCCTGGCCTCAGGTCCACTCCTGCCTTGCCTTTGCACCTAGTCCCCAGGCGTTCTTGTGGAGGGCTTAGTTGCCGGTGGGTTGCACACTGCCAAGCGCTCCAGCTTGAGGGCTCTAGTAGAGGCAAGGTGAGGGCAACTGAAGTCTATTCTTACGGTTGCTTGACCGCCCAGACTCAGCACAGCACGGAGAGCACAAGGCTCACAGGGCCTCTGGCTGTGGTCTGCAGCCCCACACACGCGGAGGCTGACTCGGTGAGCGCCCAGAAGGTGCCTGACAGACGTTATTTCCCTAGTGCTCTCCTCCCCAGCAGACACGTGTGCAGGTGGTTGGGGCCTGCCCCTGCGTGTCTGGGCTCCCGTCCACAGCCCCAGCTCAGGGAAGCAGCTCCTGAGCCATGACCTGCGTGAGGCGCAGGGGGCCCCGCCTGGAAGCCTAGTTTACAGCATGTGGGAAGCGAGCCTCCTCGGGAGAAGAGAAGGCAGCCCTGCTGTGTGCGGCTGCATTCACTGCTTTGGCGGAGCCGAGTGCGCCTCCAGTACGGCAGAGCTCCAGCTCTGCTCAGAGGCCCGATCTGGCAGAGTTGCTGGCGTGAGGCTGCTCTGCCATGGGCGAGCCTTGCCCAAACTTGCCTCTCGGCTAGGCTTCCAGTCCAGAAAGGAGCGGGCTGCGCGAGACTGGGACATGCTACTGGCGCCTTCCTGGCCTCAGCTCCACTCCTGCCTTGCCTTTGCACCTAGTCCCCAGGCGTTCTTGTGGAGGGCTTAGTTGCCGGTGGGTTGCACACTGCCAAGCGCTCCAGCTTGAGGGCTCTATTAGAGGCAAAGTGAGGGCAACTGGAAGTCTATTCTTATGGTTGCTTGACAGCCCAGACTCAGCACAGCACGGAGAGCACAAGGCTCACAGGGCCTCTGGCTGGGGTATGCAGCCCCACACACGCGGAGGCTGACTCGGTGAGCGCCCAGAAGGTGCCTGACAGACGTCATTTCCCTAGTGCTCTCCTCCCCAGCAGAGACGTGTGCAGGTGGTTGGGGCCTGCCCCTGCGTGTCTGGGCTCCCGTCCGCAGCCCCAGCTCAGGGAAGCAGCTCCTCAGCCAAGACCTGTAGGAGGCGCCGGGCGCCCCCGCCTGGAAGCCTAGTGCACAGCATGAGGGAAGCGAGCCTCCTTGGGAGAAGAGGAGGCAGCCCAGATGCGTGGGGCTGCAATCACTGCTTGGGCGGAGCCGAGTGCGCCTCCAGTACGGCAGAGCTCCAGCTCTGCTCAGAGGCCCAATCTGGCAGAGTTGCTGGCGTGAGGCTGCTTTGCCCTGGCGAGCCTTGCCCAGACTTGCCTCGCGGCTAGGCTTCCAGTCCAGAAAGGAGCGGGCTGCGCGAGACTGGGACATGCTACTGGCGCCTTCCTGGCCTCAGCTCCACTCCTGCCTTGCCTTTGCACCTAGTCCCCAGGCGTTCTTGTGGAGGGCTTAGTTGCCGGTGGGTTGCACACTGCCAAGCACTCCAGCTTAAGGGCTCTAGTAGAGGCAAAGTGAGGGCAACTGGAAGTCTATTCTTATGGTTGCTTGACCGCCCAGACTCAGCACAGCACGGAGAGCACAAGGCTCACAGGGTCCCTGGCTGGGGTCTGCAGCCCCACACACGCGGAGGCTGACTCGGTGAGCGCCCAGAAGGTGCCTGACAGACGTCATTTCCCTAGTGCTCTCCTCCCCAGCAGAGACGTGTGCAGGTGGTTGGGGCCTGCCCCTGCGTGTCTGGGCTCCCGTCCACAGCCCCAGCTCAGGGAAGCAGCTCCTGAGCCAAGACCTGTGGGAGGCGCAGGGGGCCCCGCCTGGAAGCCTAGTTTACAGCATGCGGGAAGCGAGCCTCTTCGGGAGAAGAGAAGGCAGCCCTGCTGTGTGCGGCTGCATTCACTGCTTTGGCGGAGCTGAGTGCGCCTCCAGTACGGCAGAGCTCCAGCTCTGCTCAGAGGCCCGATCTGGCATAGTCGCTGGCGTGAGGCTGCTCTGCCCTGGGCGAGCCTTGCCCAGACTTGCCTCGCGGCTAGGCTTCCAGTCCAGGAAGGAGCGGGCTGCGCGAGACTGCGAGATGCTACTGGCGCCTTCCTGGCCTCAGCTCCACTCCTGCCTTGCCTTTGCACCTAGTCCCCAGGCGTTCTTGTGGAGGGCTTAGTTGCCGGTGGGTTGCACACTGCCAAGCGCTCCAGCTTGAGGGCTCTATTAGAGGCAAAGTGAGGGCAACTGGAAGTCTATTCTTACGGTTTCTTGACAGCCCATACTCAGCACAGCACGGAGAGCACAAGGCTCACAGGGCCCCAGGCTGGGGTCTGCAGCCCCACACACGCGGAGGCTGACTCGGTGATTGCCCAGAAGGTGCCTGACAGACGTCATTTCCCTAGTGCTCTCCTCCCCAGCAGAGACGTGTGCAGGTGGTTGGGGCCTGCCCCTGCGTGTCTGGGCTCCCGTCCGCAGCCCCAGCTCAGGGAAGCAGCTCCTCAGCCAGGACCTGTAGGAGGCGCATGGCGCCCCCGCCTGGAAGCCTAGTGCACAGCATGAGGGAAGCGAGCCTCCTTGGGAGAAGAGGAGGCAGCTCAGATGCGTGGGGCTGCAATCACTGCTTGGGCGGAGCCGAGTGCGCCTCCAGTACGGGAGAGCTCCAGCTCTGCTCAGAGGCCCGATCTGGCAGAGTTGCTGGCGTGAGGCTGCTCTGCCCTGGGCGAGCCTTGCCCAGACTTGCCTCGCGGCTAGGCTTCCAGTCCAGAAAGGAGCGGGCTGCGCGAGACTGGGAGATGCTACTGGCGCCTACCTGACCTCAGCTCCACTCCTGCCTTGCCTTTGCACCTAGTCCCCAGGCGTTCTTGTGGAGGGCTTAGTTGCCGGTGGGTTGCACACTGCCAAGCGCTCCAGCTTGAGGGTTCTAGTAGAGGTAAAGTGAGGGCAACTGAAAGTCTATTCTTACGGTTGCTTGACCGCCCAGACTCAGCACAGCACGGAGAGCACAAGGCTCACAGGGCCTCTGCCTGTGGTCTGCAGCCCCACACACGAGGAGGCTGACTCGGTGAGCGCCCTGAAGGTGCCTGACAGACGTCATTTCCCTAGTGCTCTCCTCCCCAGCAGAGACGTGTGCAGGTGGTTGGGGCCTGCCCCTGTGTGTCTGGGCTCCCGTCCACAGCCCCAGCTCAGGGAAGCAGCTCCTGAGCCAAGACCTGTGGGAGGCGCAGGGGGCCCCGCCTGGAAGCCTAGTTTACAGCATGTGGGAAGCGAGCCTCCTCGGGAGAAGTGAAGGCAGCCCTGCTGTGTGCGGCTGCATTCACTGCTTTGGCGGAGCCGAGTGCGCCTCCAGTACGGCAGAGCTCCAGCTCTGCTCAGAGGCCCGATCTGGCAGAGTTGCTGGCGTGAGGCTGCTCTGCCCTGGGCGAGCCTTGCCCAGACTTGCCTCGCGGCTAGGCTTCCAGTCCAGAAAGGAGCGGGCTGCGCGAGACTGGGAGATGCTACTGGCGCCTTCCTGGCCTCAGCTCCACTCCTGCCTTGCCTTTGCACCTAGTCCCCAGGCGTTCTTGTGGAGGGCTTAGTTGCCGGTGGGTTGCACACTGCCAAGCGCTCCAGCAGTGAGGGCTCTATTAGAGGCAATGGGAGGGCAACTGCAGGGCTCCTCCAGCGGTTGCTTGACCGCCCAGACTCAGCAAAGCACGGAGAGCACAAGGCTCACAGGGCCTCTGGCTGTGGTCTGCAGCCCCACACACGCTGCGGCTGACTCGGTGAGCGCCCAGAAGGTGCCTGACAGACGTCATTTCCCTAGTGCTCTCCTCCCCAGCAGAGACGTGTGCAGGTAGTTGGGGCCTTCCCCTGCGTGTCTGGGCTCCCGTCCACAGCCCCAGCTCAGGGAAGCAGCTCCTCAGCCAAGACCTGTAGGAGGCGCGGGGCGCCCCCGCCTGGAAGCCTAGTGCACAGCATGAGGGAAGCGAGCCTCCTTGGGAGAAGAGGAGGCAGCCCAGATGCGTGGGGCTGCAATTACTGCTTGGGCAGAGCCGAGTGCCCCTCCAGTACGGCAGAGATCCAGCTCTGCTCAGAGGCCCGATCTGGCAGAGTGCTGGCGTGAGGCAGCTCTGCCCTGGGCGAGCCTTGCCCAGACTTGCCTCGCGGCTAGGCTTCCATTCGAGGAAGGAGCAGGCTGCGCGAGACTGGGAGATGCTACTGGCACCTTCCTGGCCTCAGCTCCACTCCTGCCTTGCCTTTGCACCTAGTCCCCAGGCGTTCTTGTGGAGGGCTTATTTGCCGGTGGGTTGCACACTGCCAAGCGCTTCAGCAGTGAGGGCTCTATTAGAGGCAATGGGAGGTCAACTGCAGGACTCCTCCAGCGGTTGCTTGACCGCCCAGACTCAGCACAGCACGGAGAGCACAAGGCTCTCAGGGCCCCTGGCTGGGGTCTGCAGCCCCACACACGAGGAGGCTGACTCGGTGAGCGCCCAGAAGGTGCCTGACAGACATCATTTCCCTAGTGCTCTCCTCCCCAGCAGAGACGTGTGCAGGTGGTTGGGGCCTGCCCCTGCGTGTCTGGGCTCCCGTCCACAGCCCCAGCTCAGGGAAGCAGCTCCTCAGCCAAGACCTATAGGAGGCGCGGGGCGCCCCCGCCTGGAAGCCTCGTGCACAGCATGCGGGAAGCGAGCCTCCTTGGGAGAAGAGAAGGCAGCCCAGATGCGTGGGGCTGCAATCACTGCTTGGGCGGAGCCGAGTGCGCCTCCAGTACGGCAGAGCTCCAGCTCTGCTCAGAGGCCCGATCTGCCAGAGTGCTGGCGTGAGGCTGCTCTGCCCTGGGCGAGCCTTGCCCAGACTTGCCTCGCGGCTAGGCTTCCAGTCCAGAAAGGAGCGGGCTGCGCGAGACTGGGAGATGCTACTGGCGCCTTCCTGGCCTCAGCTCCACTCCTGCCTTGCCTTTGCACCTAGTCCCCAGGCGTTCTTGTGGAGGGCTTAGTTGCCGGTGGGTTGCACACTGCCAAGCGCTCCAGCTTGAGGGCTCTAGTAGAGGCAAAGTGAGGGCAACTGAAAGTCTATTCTTACGGTTGCTTGACCGCCCAGACTCAGCACAGCACGGAGAGCACAAGGCTCACAGGGCCCCAGGCTGGGGTCTGCAGCCCCACACACGCGGAGGCTGACTCGGTGATTGCCCAGAAGGTGCCTGACAGACGTCATTTCCCTAGTGCTCTCCTCCCCAGCAGAGACGTGTGCAGGTGGTTGGGGCCTGCCCCTGCGTGTCTGGGCTCCCGTCCGCAGCCCCAGCTCAGGGAAGCAGCTCCTCAGCCAGGACCTGTAGGAGGCGCGTGGCGCCCCCGCCTGGAAGCCTAGTGCACAGCATGAGGGAAGCGAGCCTCCTTGGGAGAAGAGGAGGCAGCTCAGATGCGTGGGGCTGCAATCACTGCTTGGGCGGAGCCAAGTGCGCCTCCAGTACGGGAGAGCTCCAGCTCTGCTCAGAGGCCCGATCTGGCAGAGTTGCTGGCGTGAGGCTGCTCTGCCCTGGGCGAACCTTGCCCAGACTTGCCTCGCGGCTAGGCTTCCAGTCCAGAAAGGAGCGGGCTGCGCGAGACTGGGAGATGCTACTGGCGCCTACCTGACCTCAGCTCCACTCCTGCCTTGCCTTTGCACCTAGTCCCCAGGCGTTCTTGTGGAGGGCTTAGTTGCCGGTGGGTTGCACACTGCCAAGCGCTCCAGCTTGAGGGTTCTAGTAGAGGTAAAGTGAGGGCAACTGAAAGTCTATTCTTACGGTTGCTTGACCGCCCAGACTCAGCACAGCACGGAGAGCACAAGGCTCACAGGGCCTCTGCCTGTGGTCTGCAGCCCCACACACGAGGAGGCTGACTCGGTGAGCGCCCTGAAGGTGCCTGACAGACGTCATTTCCCTAGTGCTCTCCTGCCCAGCAGAGACGTGTGCAGGTGGTTGGGGCCTGCCCCTGTGTGTCTGGGCTCCCGTCCACAGCCCCAGCTCAGGGAAGCAGCTCCTGAGCCAAGACCTGTGGGAGGCGCAGGGGGCCCCGCCTGGAAGCCTAGTTTACAGCATGTGGGAAGCGAGCCTCCTTGGGAGAAGTGAAGGCAGCCCTGCTGTGTGCGGCTGCATTCACTGCTTTGGCGGAGCCGAGTGCGCCTCCAGTACGGCAGAGCTCCAGCTCTGCTCACAGGCCCGATCTGGCAGAGTTGCTGGCGTGAGGCTGCTCTGCCCTGGGCGAGCCTTGCCCAGACTTGCCTCGCGGCTAGGCTTCCAGTCCAGAAAGGAGCGGGCTGCGCGAGACTGGGAGATGCTACTGGCGCCTTCCTGGCCTCAGCTCCACTCCTGCCTTGCCTTTGCACCTAGTCCCCAGGCGTTCTTGTGGAGGGCTTAGTTGCCAGTGGGTTGCACACTGCCAAGCGCTCCAGCTTGAGGGCTCTAGTAGAGGCAAAGTGAGGGCAACTGAAAGTCTATTCTTACGGTTGCTTGACCGCCCAGACTCAGCACAGCACGGAGAGCACAAGGCTCAGAGGGCCTCTGCCTGTGGTCTGCAGCCCCACACACGCTGAAGCTGACTCGGTGAGCGCCCAGAAGGTGCCTGACAGACGTCATTTCCCTAGTGCTCTCCTCCCCAGCATAGACGTGTGCAGGTGGTTGGGGCCTGCCCCTGCGTGTCTGGGCTCCCGTCCACAGCCCCAGCTCAGGGAAGCAGCTCCTGAGCCAAGACCTGTGTGAAGCGCAGGGGGCCCCGCCTGGCAGCCTAGTTTACAGCATGTGGGAAGCCAGCCTCCTCGGGAGAAGAGAAGGCAGCCCTGCTGTGTGCGGCTGCATTCACTGCTGTGGCGGAGCCGAGTGCGACTCCAGTAAGGCAGAGCTCCAGCTCTGCTCAGAGGCCCGATCTGGCAGAGTTGCTGGCGTGAGGCTGCTCTGCCCTGGGCGAGACTTGCCCAAACTTGCCTCGCGGCTAGGCTTCCAGTCCAGAAAGGAGCGGGCTGCGCGAGACTGGGAGATGCTACTGGCGCCTTCCTGGCCTCAGCTCCACTCCTGCCTTGCCTTTGCACCTAGTCCCCAGGCGTTCTTGTGGAGGGCTTAGTTGCCGGTGGGTTGCACACTGCCAAGCGCTCCAGCTTGAGGGCTCTATTAGAGGCAAAGTGAGGGCAACTGGAAGTCTATTCTTACGGTTTCTTGACAGCCCATACTCAGCACAGCACGGAGAGCACAAGGCTCACAGGGCCCCAGGCTGGGGTCTGCAGCCCCACACACGCGGAGGCTGACTCGGTGATTGCCCAGAAGGTGCCTGACAGACGTCATTTCCCTAGTGCTCTCCTCCCCAGCAGAGACGTGTGCAGGTGGTTGGGGCCTGCCCCTGCGTGTCTGGGCTCCCGTCCGCAGCCCCAGCTCAGGGAAGCAGCTCCTCAGCCAGGACCTGTCGGAGGCGCGTGGCGCCCCCGCCTGGAAGCCTAGTGCACAGCATGAGGGAAGCGAGCCTCCTTGGGAGAAGAGGAGGCAGCTCAGATGCGTGGGGCTGCAATCACTGCTTGGGCGGAGCCGAGTGCGCCTCCAGTACGGGAGAGCTCCAGCTCTGCTCAGAGGCCCGATCTGGCAGAGTTGCTGGCGTGAGGCTGCTCTGCCCTGGGCGAGCCTTGCCCAGACTTGCCTCGCGGCTAGGCTTCCAGTCCAGAAAGGAGCGGGCTGCGCGAGACTGGGAGATGCTACTGGCGCCTACCTGACCTCAGCTCCACTCCTGCCTTGCCTTTGCACCTAGTCCCCAGGCGTTCTTGTGGAGGGCTTAGTTGCCGGTGGGTTGCACACTGCCAAGCGCTCCAGCTTGAGGGTTCTAGTAGAGGTAAAGTGAGGGCAACTGAAAGTCTATTCTTACGGTTGCTTGACCGCCCAGACTCAGCACAGCACGGAGAGCACAAGGCTCACAGGGCCTCTGCCTGTGGTCTGCAGCCCCACACACGAGGAGGCTGACTCGGTGAGCGCCCTGAAGGTGCCTGACAGACGTCATTTCCCTAGTGCTCTCCTCCCCAGCAGAGACGTGTGCAGGTGGTTGGGGCCTGCCCCTGTGTGTCTGGGCTCCCGTCCACAGCCCCAGCTCAGGGAAGCAGCTCCTGAGCCAAGACCTGTGGGAGGCGCAGGGGGCCCCGCCTGGAAGCCTAGTTTACAGCATGTGGGAAGCGAGCCTCCTCGGGAGAAGTGAAGGCAGCCCTGCTGTGTGCGGCTGCATTCACTGCTTTGGCGGAGCCGAGTGCGCCTCCAGTACGGCAGAGCTCCAGCTCTGCTCAGAGGCCCGATCTGGCAGAGTTGCTGGCGTGAGGCTGCTCTGCCCTGGGCGAGCCTTGCCCAGACTTGCCTCGCGGCTAGGCTTCCAGTCCAGAAAGGAGCGGGCTGCGCGAGACTGGGAGATGCTACTGGCGCCTTCCTGGCCTCAGCTCCACTCCTGCCTTGCCTTTGCACCTAGTCCCCAGGCGTTCTTGTGGAGGGCTTAGTTGCCGGTGGGTTGCACACTGCCAAGCGCTCCAGCAGTGAGGGCTCTATTAGAGGCAATGGGAGGGCAACTGCAGGGCTCCTCCAGCGGTTGCTTGACCGCCCAGACTCAGCAAAGCACGGAGAGCACAAGGCTCACAGGGCCTCTGGCTGTGGTCTGCAGCCCCACACACGCTGCGGCTGACTCGGTGAGCGCCCAGAAGGTGCCTGACAGACGTCATTTCCCTAGTGCTCTTCTCCCCAGCAGAGACGTGTGCAGGTAGTTGGGGCCTTCCCCTGCGTGTCTGGGCTCCCGTCCACAGCCCCAGCTCAGGGAAGCAGCTCCTCAGCCAAGACCTGTAGGAGGCGCGGGGCGCCCCCGCCTGGAAGCCTAGTGCACAGCATGAGGGAAGCGAGCCTCCTTGGGAGAAGAGGAGGCAGCCCAGATGCGTGGGGCTGCAATTACTGCTTGGGCAGAGCCGAGTGCCCCTCCAGTACGGCAGAGATCCAGCTCTGCTCAGAGGCCCGATCTGGCAGAGTGCTGGCGTGAGGCAGCTCTGCCCTGGGCGAGCCTTGCCCAGACTTGCCTCGCGGCTAGGCTTCCATTCGAGGAAGGAGCAGGCTGCGCGAGACTGGGAGATGCTACTGGCACCTTCCTGGCCTCAGCTCCACTCCTGCCTTGCCTTTGCACCTAGTCCCCAGGCGTTCTTGTGGAGGGCTTAGTTGCCGGTGGGTTGCACACTGCCAAGCGCTTCAGCAGTGAGGGCTCTATTAGAGGCAATGGGAGGTCAACTGCAGGGCTCCTCCAGCGGTTGCTTGACCGCCCAGACTCAGCACAGCACGGAGAGCACAAGGCTCTCAGGGCCCCTGGCTGGGGTTTGCAGCCCCACACACGAGGAGGCTGACTCGGTGAGCGCCCAGAAGGTGCCTGACAGACATCATTTCCCTAGTGCTCTCCTCCCCAGCAGAGACGTGTGCAGGTGGTTGGGGCCTGCCCCTGCGTGTCTGGGCTCCCGTCCACAGCCCCAGCTCAGGGAAGCAGCTCCTCAGCCAAGACCTATAGGAGGCGCGGGGCGCCCCCGCCTGGAAGCCTCGTGCACAGCATGCGGGAAGCGAGCCTCCTTGGGAGAAGAGAAGGCAGCCCAGATGCGTGGGGCTGCAATCACTGCTTGGGCGGAGCCGAGTGCGCCTCCAGTACGGCAGAGCTCCAGCTCTGCTCAGAGGCCCGATCTGCCAGAGTGCTGGCTTGAGGCTGCTCTGCCCTGGGCGAGCCTTGCCCAGACTTGCCTCGCGGCTAGGCTTCCAGTCCAGAAAGGAGCGGGCTGCGCGAGACTGGGAGATGCTACTGGCGCCTTCCTGGCCTCAGCTCCACTCCTGCCTTGCCTTTGCACCTAGTCCCCAGGCGTTCTTGTGGAGGGCTTAGTTGCCGGTGGGTTGCACACTGCCAAGCGCTCCAGCTTGAGGGCTCTAGTAGAGGCAAAGTGAGGGCAACTGAAAGTCTATTCTTACGGTTGCTTGACCGCCCAGACTCAGCACAGCACGGAGAGCACAAGGCTCACAGGGCCCCAGGCTGGGGTCTGCAGCCCCACACACGCGGAGGCTGACTCGGTGATTGCCCAGAAGGTGCCTGACAGACGTCATTTCCCTAGTGCTCTCCTCCCCAGCAGAGACGTGTGCAGGTGGTTGGGGCCTGCCCCTGCGTGTCTGGGCTCCCGTCCGCAGCCCCAGCTCAGGGAAGCAGCTCCTCAGCCAGGACCTGTAGGAGGCGCGTGGCGCCCCCGCCTGGAAGCCTAGTGCACAGCATGAGGGAAGCGAGCCTCCTTGGGAGAAGAGGAGGCAGCTCAGATGCGTGGGGCTGCAATCACTGCTTGGGCGGAGCCGAGTGCGCCTCCAGTACGGGAGAGCTCCAGCTCTGCTCAGAGGCCCGATCTGGCAGAGTTGCTGGCGTGAGGCTGCTCTGCCCTGGGCGAGCCTTGCCCAGACTTGCCTCGCGGCTAGGCTTCCAGTCCAGAAAGGAGCGGGCTGCGCGAGACTGGGAGATGCTACTGGCGCCTACCTGACCTCAGCTCCACTCCTGCCTTGCCTTTGCACCTAGTCCCCAGGCGTTCTTGTGGAGGGCTTAGTTGCCGGTGGGTTGCACACTGCCAAGCGCTCCAGCTTGAGGGTTCTAGTAGAGGTAAAGTGAGGGCAACTGAAAGTCTATTCTTACGGTTGCTTGACCGCCCAGACTCAGCACAGCACGGAGAGCACAAGGCTCACAGGGCCTCTGCCTGTGGTCTGCAGCCCCACACACGAGGAGGCTGACTCGGTGAGCGCCCTGAAGGTGCCTGACAGACGTCATTTCCCTAGTGCTCTCCTGCCCAGCAGAGACGTGTGCAGGTGGTTGGGGCCTGCCCCTGTGTGTCTGGGCTCCCGTCCACAGCCCCAGCTCAGGGAAGCAGCTCCTGAGCCAAGACCTGTGGGAGGCGCAGGGGGCCCCGCCTGGAAGCCTAGTTTACAGCATGTGGGAAGCGAGCCTCCTTGGGAGAAGTGAAGGCAGCCCTGCTGTGTGCGGCTGCATTCACTGCTTTGGCGGAGCCGAGTGCGCCTCCAGTACGGCAGAGCTCCAGCTCTGCTCAGAGGCCCGATCTGGCAGAGTTGCTGGCGTGAGGCTGCTCTGCCCTGGGCGAGCCTTGCCCAGACTTGCCTCGCGGCTAGGCTTCCAGTCCAGAAAGGAGCGGGCTGCGCGAGACTGGGAGATGCTACTGGCGCCTTCCTGGCCTCAGCTCCACTCCTGCCTTGCCTTTGCACCTAGTCCCCAGGCGTTCTTGTGGAGGGCTTAGTTGCCGGTGGGTTGCACACTGCCAAGCGCTCCAGCAGTGAGGGCTCTATTAGAGGCAATGGGAGGGCAACTGCAGGGCTCCTCCAGCGGTTGCTTGACCGCCCAGACTCAGCACAGCACGGAGAGCACAAGGCTCACAGGGCCTCTGGCTGTGGTCTGCAGCCCCACACACGCTGCGGCTGACTCGGTGAGCGCCCAGAAGGTGCCTGACAGACGTCATTTCCCTAGTGCTCTTCTCCCCAGCAGAGACGTGTGCAGGTAGTTGGGGCCTTCCCCTGCGTGTCTGGGCTCCCGTCCACAGCCCCAGCTCAGGGAAGCAGCTCCTCAGCCAAGACCTGTAGGAGGCGCGGGGCGCCCCCGCCTGGAAGCCTAGTGCACAGCATGAGGGAAGCGAGCCTCCTTGGGAGAAGAGGAGGCAGCCCAGATGCGTGGGGCTGCAATTACTGCTTGGGCAGAGCCGAGTGCCCCTCCAGTACGGCAGAGATCCAGCTCTGCTCAGAGGCCCGATCTGGCAGAGTGCTGGCGTGAGGCAGCTCTTCCCTGGGCGAGCCTTGCCCAGACTTGCCTCGCGGCTAGGCTTCCATTCGAGGAAGGAGCAGGCTGCGCGAGACTGGGAGATGCTACTGGCACCTTCCTGGCCTCAGCTCCACTCCTGCCTTGCCTTTGCACCTAGTCCCCAGGCGTTCTTGTGGAGGGCTTAGTTGCCGGTGGGTTGCACACTGCCAAGCGCTTCAGCAGTGAGGGCTCTATTAGAGGCAATGGGAGGTCAACTGCAGGGCTCCTCCAGCGGTTGCTTGACCGCCCAGACTCAGCACAGCACGGAGAGCACAAGGCTCTCAGGGCCCCTGGCTGGGGTCTGCAGCCCCACACACGAGGAGGCTGACTCGGTGAGCGCCCAGAAGGTGCCTGACAGACATCATTTCCCTAGTGCTCTCCTCCCCAGCAGAGACGTGTGCAGGTGGTTGGGGCCTGCCCCTGCGTGTCTGGGCTCCCGTCCACAGCCCCAGCTCAGGGAAGCAGCTCCTCAGCCAAGACCTATAGGAGGCGCGGGGCGCCCCCGCCTGGAAGCCTCGTGCACAGCATGCGGGAAGCGAGCCTCCTTGGGAGAAGAGAAGGCAGCCCAGATGCGTGGGGCTGCAATCACTGCTTGGGCGGAGCCGAGTGCGCCTCCAGTACGGCAGAGCTCCAGCTCTGCTCAGAGGCCCGATCTGCCAGAGTGCTTGTGGGAGGCAGCTCTGCCCTGGGCGAGCCTTGCCCAGACTTGCCTCGCGGATAGGCTTCCAGTCCAGAAAGGAGCGGGCTGCGCGAAACTGGGAGATGCTACTGGCGCCTTCCTGGCCTCAGCTCCACTCCTGCCTTGCCTTTGCACCTAGTCCCCAGGCGTTCTTGTGGAGGGCTTAGTTGCCGGTGGGTTGCACACTGCCAAGCGCTCCAGCTTGAGGGCTCTAGTAGAGGCAAAGTGAGGGCAACTGAAAGTCTATTCTTACGGTTGCTTGACCGCCCAGACTCAGCACAGCACGGAGAGCACAAGGCTCACAGGGCCTCTGGCTGTGGTCTGCAGCCCCACACACGCTGAGGCTGACTCGGTGAGCGCCCAGAAGGTGCCTGACAGACGTCATTTCCCTAGTGCTCTCCTCCCCAGCAGAGATGTGTGCAGGTGGTTGGGGCCTGCCCCTGCGTGTCTGGGCTCCCGTCCGCAGCCCCAGCTCAGGGAAGCAGCTACTCAGCCAAGACCTGTAGGAGGCGCGTGGCGCCCCCGCCTGGAAGCCTAGTGCACAGCATGAGGGAAGCGAGACTCCTTGAGTGAAGAGGAGGCAGCCCAGATGCGTGGGGCTGCAATCACTGCTTGGGCGGAGCCGAGTGCGCCTCCAGTACGGCAGAGATCCAGCTCTGCTCAGAGGCCCGATCTGGCAGAGTGCTGGCGTGAGGCTGCTCTGCCCTGGGCGAGCCTTGCCCAGACTTGCCTCGCGGCTAGGCTTCCAGTCCAGAAAGGAGCGGGCTGCGCGAGACTGGGAGATGCTACTGGCGCCTTCCTGGCCTCAGCTCCACTCCTGCCTTGCCTTTGCACCTAGTCCCCAGGCGTTCTTGTGGAGGGCTTAGTTGCCGGTGGGTTGCACACTGCCAAGCGCTCCAGCTTGAGGGCTCTATTAGAGGCAAAGTGAGGGCAACTGGAAGTCTATTCTTACGGTTGCTTGACCGCCCAGACTCAGCACAGCACGGAGAGCACAAGGCTCACAGGGCCCCTGGCTGGGGTCTGCAGCCCCACACACGCGGAGGCTGACTCGGTGAGCGCCCAGAAGGTGCCTGACAGACGTCATTTCCCTAGTGCTCTCCTCCCCAGCAGAGACGTGTGCAGGTGGTTGGGGCCTGCCCCTGCGTGTCTGGGCTCCCGTCCACAGCCCCAGCTCAGGGAAGCAGCTCCTGAGCCAAGACCTGTGGGAGGCGCAGGGGGCCCCGCCTGGAAGCCTAGTTTACAGTATGCGGGAAGCGAGCCTCTTCGGGAGAAGAGAAGGCAGCCCTGCTGTGTGCGGCTGCATTCACTGCTTTGGCGGAGCCGAGTGCGCCTCCAGTACGGCAGAGCTCCAGCTCTGCTCAGAGGCCCGATCTGGCAGAGACGCTGGCGTAAGGCTGCTCTGCCCTGGGCGAGCCTTGCCCAAACTTGCCTCGCGGCTAGGCTTCCAGTCCAGGAAGGAGCAGGCTGCGCGAGACTGGGAGATGCTACTGGCGCCTTCCTGGCCTCAGCTCCACTCCTGCCTTGCCTTTGCACCTAGTCCCCAGGCGTTCTTGTGGAGGGCTTAGTTGCCGGTGGGTTGCACACTGCCAAGCGCTCCAGCTTGAGGGTTCTAGTAGAGGTAAAGTGAGGGCAACTGAATGTCTATTCTTACGGTTGCTTGACCGCCCAGACTCAGCACAGCACGGAGAGCACAAGGCTCACAGGGCCTCTGCCTGTGGTCTGCAGCCCCACACACGCGGAGGCTGACTCGGTGAGCGCCCTGAAGGTGCCTGACAGACGTCATTTCCCTAGTGCTCTCCTGCCCAGCAGAGACGTGTGCAGGTGGTTGGGGCCTGCCCCTGTGTGTCTGGGCTCCCGTCCACAGCCCCAGCTCAGGGAAGCAGCTCCTGAGCCAAGACCTGTGGGAGGCGCAGGGGGCCCCGCCTGGAAGCCTAGTTTACAGCATGTGGGAAGCGAGCCTCCTTGGGAGAAGTGAAGGCAGCCCTGCTGTGTGCGGCTGCATTCACTGCTTTGGCGGAGCCGAGTGCGCCTCCAGTACGGCAGAGCTCCAGCTCTGCTCACAGGCCCGATCTGGCAGAGTTGCTGGCGTGAGGCTGCTCTGCCCTGGGCGAGCCTTGCCCAGACTTGCCTCGCGGCTAGGCTTCCAGTCCAGAAAGGAGCGGGCTGCGCGAGACTGGGAGATGCTACTGGCGCCTACCTGACCTCAGCTCCACTCCTGCCTTGCCTTTGCACCTAGTCCCCAGGCGTTCTTGTGGAGGGCTTAGTTGCCGGTGGGTTGCACACTGCCAAGCGCTCCAGCTTGAGGGTTCTAGTAGAGGTAAAGTGAGGGCAACTGAAAGTCTATTCTTACGGTTGCTTGACCGCACAGACTCAGCACAGCACGGAGAGCACAAGGCTCACAGGGCCTCTGCCTGTGGTCTGCAGCCCCACACACGAGGAGGCTGACTCGGTGAGCGCCCTGAAGGTGCCTGACAGACGTCATTTCCCTAGTGCTCTCCTCCCCAGCAGAGACGTGTGCAGGTGGTTGGGGCCTGCCCCTGTGTGTCTGGGCTCCCGTCCACAGCCCCAGCTCAGGGAAGCAGCTCCTGAGCCAAGACCTGTGGGAGGCGCAGGGGGCCCCGCCTGGAAGCCTAGTTTACAGCATGTGGGAAGCGAGCCTCCTCGGGAGAAGTGAAGGCAGCCCTGCTGTGTGCGGCTGCATTCACTGCTTTGGCGGAGCCGAGTGCGCCTCCAGTACGGCAGAGCTCCAGCTCTGCTCAGAGGCCCGATCTGGCAGAGTTGCTGGCGTGAGGCTGCTCTGCCCTGGGCGAGCCTTGCCCAGACTTGCCTCGCGGCTAGGCTTCCAGTCCAGAAAGGAGCGGGCTGCGCGAGACTGGGAGATGCTACTGGCGCCTTCCTGGCCTCAGCTCCACTCCTGCCTTGCCTTTGCACCTAGTCCCCAGGCGTTCTTGTGGAGGGCTTAGTTGCCGGTGGGTTGCACACTGCCAAGCGCTCCAGCAGTGAGGGCTCTATTAGAGGCAATGGGAGGGCAACTGCAGGGCTCCTCCAGTGGTTGCTTGACCGCCCAGACTCAGCAAAGCACGGAGAGCACAAGGCTCACAGGGCCTCTGGCTGTGGTCTGCAGCCCCACACACGCTGCGGCTGACTCGGTGAGCGCCCAGAAGGTGCCTGACAGACGTCATTTCCCTAGTGCTCTTCTCCCCAGCAGAGACGTGTGCAGGTAGTTGGGGCCTTCCCCTGCGTGTCTGGGCTCCCGTCCACAGCCCCAGCTCAGGGAAGCAGCTCCTCAGCCAAGACCTGTAGGAGGCGCGGGGCGCCCCCGCCTGGAAGCCTAGTGCACAGCATGAGGGAAGCGAGCCTCCTTGGGAGAAGCGGAGGCAGCCCAGATGCGTGGGGCTGCAATTACTGCTTGGGCAGAGCCGAGTGCCCCTCCAGTACGGCAGAGATCCAGCTCTGCTCAGAGGCCCGATCTGGCAGAGTGCTGGCGTGAGGCAGCTCTGCCCTGGGCGAGCCTTGCCCAGACTTGCCTCGCGGCTAGGCTTCCATTCGAGGAAGGAGCAGGCTGCGCGAGACTGGGAGATGCTACTGGCACCTTCCTGGCCTCAGCTCCACTCCTGCCTTGCCTTTGCACCTAGTCCCCAGGCGTTCTTGTGGAGGGCTTATTTGCCGGTGGGTTGCACACTGCCAAGCGCTTCAGCAGTGAGGGCTCTATTAGAGGCAATGGGAGGTCAACTGCAGGGCTCCTCCAGCGGTTGCTTGACCGCCCAGACTCAGCACAGCACGGAGAGCACAAGGCTCTCAGGGCCCCTGGCTGGGGTCTGCAGCCCCACACACGAGGAGGCTGACTCGGTGAGCGCCCAGAAGGTGCCTGACAGACATCATTTCCCTAGTGCTCTCCTCCCCAGCAGAGACGTGTGCAGGTGGTTGGGGCCTGCCCCTGCGTGTCTGGGCTCCCGTCCACAGCCCCAGCTCAGGGAAGCAGCTCCTCAGCCAAGACCTATAGGAGGAGCGGGGCGCCCCCGCCTGGAAGCCTCGTGCACAGCATGCGGGAAGCGAGCCTCCTTGGGAGAAGAGAAGGCAGCCCAGATGCGTGGGGCTGCAATCACTGCTTGGGCGGAGCCGAGTGCGCCTCCAGTACGGCAGAGCTCCAGCTCTGCTCAGAGGCCCGATCTGCCAGAGTGCTGGCTTGAGGCTGCTCTGCCCTGGGCGAGCCTTGCCCAGACTTGCCTCGCGGCTAGGCTTCCAGTCCAGAAAGGAGCGGGCTGCGCGAGACTGGGAGATGCTACTGGCGCCTTCCTGGCCTCAGCTCCACTCCTGCCTTGCCTTTGCACCTAGTCCCCAGGCGTTCTTGTGGAGGGCTTAGTTGCCGGTGGGTTGCACACTGCCAAGCGCTCCAGCTTGAGGGCTCTAGTAGAGGCAAAGTGAGGGCAACTGAAAGTCTATTCTTACGGTTGCTTGACCGCCCAGACTCAGCACAGCACGGAGAGCACAAGGCTCACAGGGCCCCAGGCTGGGGTCTGCAGCCCCACACACGCGGAGGCTGACTCGGTGATTGCCCAGAAGGTGCCTGACAGACGTCATTTCCCTAGTGCTCTCCTCCCCAGCAGAGACGTGTGCAGGTGGTTGGGGCCTGCCCCTGCGTGTCTGGGCTCCCGTCCGCAGCCCCAGCTCAGGGAAGCAGCTCCTCAGCCAGGACCTGTAGGAGGCGCGTGGCGCCCCCGCCTGGAAGCCTAGTGCACAGCATGAGGGAAGCGAGCCTCCTTGGGAGAAGAGGAGGCAGCTCAGATGCGTGGGGCTGCAATCACTGCTTGGGCGGAGCCGAGTGCGCCTCCAGTACGGGAGAGCTCCAGCTCTGCTCAGAGGCCCGATCTGGCAGAGTTGCTGGCGTGAGGCTGCTCTGCCCTGGGCGAGCCTTGCCCAGACTTGCCTCGCGGCTAGGCTTCCAGTCCAGAAAGGAGCGGGCTGCGCGAGACTGGGAGATGCTACTGGCACCTACCTGACCTCAGCTCCACTCCTGCCTTGCCTTTGCACCTAGTCCCCAGGCGTTCTTGTGGAGGGCTTAGTTGCCGGTGGGTTGCACACTGCCAAGCGCTCCAGCTTGAGGGTTCTAGTAGAGGTAAAGTGAGGGCAACTGAAAGTCTATTCTTACGGTTGCTTGACCGCCCAGACTCAGCACAGCACGGAGAGCACAAGGCTCACAGGGCCTCTGCCTGTGGTCTGCAGCCCCACACACGAGGAGGCTGACTCGGTGAGCGCCCTGAAGGTGCCTGACAGACGTCATTTCCCTAGTGCTCTCCTGCCCAGCAGAGACGTGTGCAGGTGGTTGGGGCCTGCCCCTGTGTGTCTGGGCTCCCGTCCACAGCCCCAGCTCAGGGAAGCAGCTCCTGAGCCAAGACCTGTGGGAGGCGCAGGGGGCCCCGCCTGGAAGCCTAGTTTACAGCATGTGGGAAGCGAGCCTCCTTGGGAGAAGTGAAGGCAGCCCTGCTGTGTGCGGCTGCATTCACTGCTTTGGCGGAGCCGAGTGCGCCTCCAGTACGGCAGAGCTCCAGCTCTGCTCAGAGGCCCGATCTGGCAGAGTTGCTGGCGTGAGGCTGCTCTGCCCTGGGCGAGCCTTGCCCAGACTTGCCTCGCGGCTAGGCTTCCAGTCCAGAAAGGAGCGGGCTGCGCGAGACTGGGAGATGCTACTGGCGCCTTCCTGGCCTCAGCTCCACTCCTGCCTTGCCTTTGCACCTAGTCCCCAGGCGTTCTTGTGGAGGGCTTAGTTGCCGGTGGGTTGCACACTGCCAAGCGCTCCAGCAGTGAGGGCTCTATTAGAGGCAATGGGAGGGCAACTGCAGGGCTCCTCCAGCGGTTGCTTGACCGCCCAGACTCAGCAAAGCACGGAGAGCACAAGGCTCACAGGGCCTCTGGCTGTGGTCTGCAGCCCCACACACGCTGCGGCTGACTCGGTGAGCGCCCAGAAGGTGCCTGACAGACGTCATTTCCCTAGTGCTCTTCTCCCCAGCAGAGACGTGTGCAGGTAGTTGGGGCCTTCCCCTGCGTGTCTGGGCTCCCGTCCACAGCCCCAGCTCAGGGAAGCAGCTCCTCAGCCAAGACCTGTAGGAGGCGCGGGGCGCCCCCGCCTGGAAGCCTAGTGCACAGCATGAGGGAAGCGAGCCTCCTTGGGAGAAGAGGAGGCAGCCCAGATGCGTGGGGCTGCAATTACTGCTTGGGCAGAGCCGAGTGCCCCTCCAGTACGGCAGAGATCCAGCTCTGCTCAGAGGCCCGATCTGGCAGAGTGCTGGCGTGAGGCAGCTCTTCCCTGGGCGAGCCTTGCCCAGACTTGCCTCGCGGCTAGGCTTCCATTCGAGGAAGGAGCAGGCTGCGCGAGACTGGGAGATGATACTGGCACCTTCCTGGCCTCAGCTCCACTCCTGCCTTGCCTTTGCACCTAGTCCCCAGGCGTTCTTGTGGAGGGCTTATTTGCCGGTGGGTTGCACACTGCCAAGCGCTTCAGCAGTGAGGGCTCTATTAGAGGCAATGGGAGGTCAACTGCAGGGCTCCTCCAGCGGTTGCTTGACCGCCCAGACTCAGCACAGCACGGAGAGCACAAGGCTCTCAGGGCCCCTGGCTGGGGTCTGCAGCCCCACACACGAGGAGGCTGACTCGGTGAGCGCCCAGAAGGTGCCTGACAGACATCATTTCCCTAGTGCTCTCCTCCCCAGCAGAGACGTGTGCAGGTGGTTGGGGCCTGCCCCTGCGTGTCTGGGCTCCCGTCCACAGCCCCAGCTCAGGGAAGCAGCTCCTCAGCCAAGACCTATAGGAGGCGCGGGGCGCCCCCGCCTGGAAGCCTCGTGCACAGCATGCGGGAAGCGAGCCTCCTTGGGAGAAGAGAAGGCAGCCCAGATGCGTGGGGCTGCAATCACTGCTTGGGCGGAGCCGAGTGCGCCTCCAGTACGGCAGAGCTCCAGCTCTGCTCAGAGGCCCGATCTGCCAGAGTGCTTGTGGGAGGCAGCTCTGCCCTGGGCGAGCCTTGCCCAGACTTGCCTCGCGGATAGGCTTCCAGTCCAGAAAGGAGCGGGCTGCGCGAAACTGGGAGATGCTACTGGCGCCTTCCTGGCCTCAGCTCCACTCCTGCCTTGCCTTTGCACCTAGTCCCCAGGCGTTCTTGTGGAGGGCTTAGTTGCCGGTGGGTTGCACACTGCCAAGCGCTCCAGCTTGAGGGCTCTAGTAGAGGCAAAGTGAGGGCAACTGAAAGTCTATTCTTACGGTTGCTTGACCGCCCAGACTCAGCACAGCACGGAGAGCACAAGGCTCACAGGGCCTCTGGCTGTGGTCTGCAGCCCCACACACGCTGAGGCTGACTCGGTGAGCGCCCAGAAGGTGCCTGACAGACGTCATTTCCCTAGTGCTCTCCTCCCCAGCAGAGATGTGTGCAGGTGGTTGGGGCCTGCCCCTGCGTGTCTGGGCTCCCGTCCGCAGCCCCAGCTCAGGGAAGCAGCTACTCAGCCAAGACCTGTAGGAGGCGCGTGGCGCCCCCGCCTGGAAGCCTAGTGCACAGCATGAGGGAAGCGAGACTCCTTGAGTGAAGAGGAGGCAGCCCAGATGCGTGGGGCTGCAATCACTGCTTGGGCGGAGCCGAGTGCGCCTCCAGTACGGCAGAGATCCAGCTCTGCTCAGAGGCCCGATCTGGCAGAGTGCTGGCGTGAGGCTGCTCTGCCCTGGGCGAGCCTTGCCCAGACTTGCCTCGCGGCTAGGCTTCCAGTCCAGAAAGGAGCGGGCTGCGCGAGACTGGGAGATGCTACTGGCGCCTTCCTGGCCTCAGCTCCACTCCTGCCTTGCCTTTGCACCTAGTCCCCAGGCGTTCTTGTGGAGGGCTTAGTTGCCGGTGGGTTGCACACTGCCAAGCGCTTCAGCAGTAAGGGCTCTATTAGAGGCAATGGGAGGTCTACTGCAGGGCTCCTCCAGCGGTTGCTTGACCGCCCAGACTCAGCACAGCACGGAGAGCACAAGGCTCTCAGGGCCCCTGGCTGGGGTCTGCAGCCCCACACACGCGGAGGCTGACTCGGTGAGCGCCCAGAAGGTGCCTGACAGACGTCATTTCCCTAGTGCTCTCCTCCCCAGCAGAGACGTGTGCAGGTGGTTGGGGCCTGCCCCTGCGTGTCTGGGCTCCCGTCCACAGCCCCAGCTCAGGGAAGCAGCTCCTGAGCCAAGACCTGTGGGAGGCGCAGGGGGCCCCGCCTGGAAGCCTAGTTTACAGCATGCGGGAAGCGAGCCTCTTCGGGAGAAGAGAAGGCAGCCCTGCTGTGTGCGGCTGCATTCACTGCTTTGGCGGAGCCGAGTGCGCCTCCAGTACGGCAGAGCTCCAGCTCTGCTCAGAGGCCCGATCTGGCAGAGACGCTGGCGTGAGGCTGCTCTGCCCTGGGCGAGCCTTGCCCAAACTTGCCTCGCGGCTAGGCTTCCAGTCCAGGAAGGAGCAGGCTGCGCGAGACTGGGAGATGCTACTGGCGCCTTCCTGGCCTCAGCTCCACTCCTGCCTTGCCTTTGAACCTAGTCCCCAGGCGTTCTTGTGGAGGACTTAGTTGCCGGTGGGTTGCACACTGCCAAACGCTCCAGCAGTGAGGGCTCTATTAGAGGCAATGGGAGGGCAACTGCAGGGCTCCTCCAGCGGTTGCTTGACCGCCCAGACTCAGCACAGCACGGAGAGCACAAGGCTCACAGGGCCTCTGGCTGTGGTCTGCAGCCCCACACACGCTGATGCTGACTCGGTGAGCGCCCAGAAGGTGCCTGACAGACGTCATTTCCCTAGTGCTCTCCTCCCCAGCAGAGACGTGTGCAGGTGGTTGGGGCCTGCCCCTGCGTGTCTGGGCTCCCGTCCACAGCCCCATCTCAGGGAAGCAGCTCCTCAGCCAAGACCTGTAGGAGGCGCGGGGTCCCCCGCCTGGAAGCCTAGTGCACAGCATGAGGGTAGCGAGCCTCCTTGGGAGAAGAGGAGGCAGCCCAGATGCGTGGGGCTGCAATCACTGCTTGGGCGGAGCCGAGTGCGCCTCCAGTACGGCAGAGCTCCAGCTCTGCTCAGAGGCCCGATCTGGCAGAGTGCTGGCGTGAGGCTGCTCTGCCCTGGGCGAGCCGTGCCCAGACTTGCCTCGCGGCTAGGCTTCCAGTCCAGAAAGGAGCGGGCTGCGCGAGACTGGGAGATGCTACTGGCGCCTTCCTGGCCTCAGCTCCACTCCTGCCTTGCCTTAGCACCTAGTCCCCAGGCGTTCTTGTGGAAGGCTTAGTTGCCGGTGGGTTGCACACTGCCAAGCGCTCCAGCTTGAGGGCTCTATTAGAGGCAAAGTGAGGGCAACTGGAAGTCTATTCTTACGGTTGCTTGACCGCCCAGACTCAGCACAGCACGGAGAGCACAAGGCTCACAGGGCCCCTGGCTGGGGTCTGCAGCCCCACACACGCGGAGCCTGACTCGGTGAGCGCCCAGAAGGTGCCTGACAGACGTCATTTCCCTAGTGCTCTCCTCCCCAGCAGAGACGTGTGCAGGTGGTTGGGGCCTGCCCCTGCGTGTCTGGGCTCCCGTCCACAGCCCCAGCTCAGGGAAGCAGCTCCTGAGCCAAGACCTGTGGGAGGCGCAGGGTGCCCCGCCTTGAAGCCTAGTTTACAGCATGCGGGAAGCGAGCCTCTTCGGGAGAAGCGAAGGCAGCCCTGCTGTGTGCGGCTGCATTCACTGCTTTGGCGGAGCTGAGTGTGCCTCCAGTACGGCAGAGCTCTAGCTCTGCTCAGAGGCCCGATCTGGAAGAGTCGCTGGCGTGAGGCTGCTCTGCCCTGGGCGAGCCTTGCCCAGACTTGCCTCGCGGCTAGGCTTCCAGTCCAGGAAGGAGCGGGCTGCGCGAGACTGGGAGATGCTACTGGCGCCTTCCTGGCCTCAGCTCCACTCCTGCCTTGCCTTTGAACCTAGTCCCCAGGCGTTCTTGTGGAGGACTTAGTTGCCGGTGGGTTGCACACTGCCAAGCGCTCCAGCAGTGAGGGCTCTATTAGAGGCAATGGGAGGGCAACTGCAGGGCTCCTCCAGCGGTTGCTTGACCGCCCAGACTCAGCACAGCTCGGAGAGCACAAGGCTCACAGGGGCCCTGGCTGGGGTCTGCAGCCCCACACACGCGGAGGCTGACTCGGTGAGCGCCCAGAAGGTGCCTGACAGACGTCATTTCCCTAGTGCTCTCCTCCCCAGCAGAGACGTGTGCAGGTGGTTGGGGCCTGCCCCTGCGTGTCTGGGCTCCCGTCCACAGCCCCAGCTCAGGGAAGCAGCTCCTGAGCCAAGACCTGTGGGAGGCGCAGGGGGCCCCGCCTGGAAGCCTAGTGCACAGCATGAGGGAAGCGAGCCTCCTTGGGAGAAGAGGAGGCAGCCCAGATGCGTGGGGGTGCAATCACTGCTTGGGCGGAGCCGAGTGCGCCTCCAGTACGGCAGAGCTCCAGCTCTGCTCAGAGGCCCGATCTGGCAGAGTGCTGGCGTGAGGCTGCTCTGCCCTGGGCGAGCCTTGCCCAGACTTGCCTCGCGGCTAGGCTTCCAGTCCAGAAAGGAGCGGGCTGCGCGAGACTGGGAGATGCTACTGGCGCCTTCCTGGCCTCAGCTCCACTCCTGCCTTGCCTTTGCACCTAGTCCCCAGGCGTTCTTGTGGAAGGCTTAGTTGCAGGTGGGTTGCACACTGCCAAGCGCTCCAGCTTGAGGGCTCTAGTAGAGGCAAAGTGAGGGCAACTGGAAGTCTGTTCTTACGGTTGCTTGACCGCCCAGACTCGGCACAGCACGGAGAGCACAAGGCTCACAGGGCCCCTGGCTGGGGTCTGCAGCCCCACACACGCGGAGGCTGACCCGGTGAGCGCCCAGAAGGTGCCTGACAGACGTCATTTCCCTAGTGCTCTCCTCCCCAGCAGAGACGTGTGCAGGTGGTTGGGGCCTGCCCCTGCGTGTCTGGGCTCCCGTCCACAGCCCCAGCTCAGGGAAGCAGCTCCTGAGCCAAGACCTGTGGAGGGCGGAGGGGGCCCCGCCTGGAAGCCTAGTTTCCAGCATGCGGGAAGCGAACCTCCTCGGGAGAAGAGAAAGCAGCCCTGCTGTGTGCGGCTGCATTCACTGCTTTGGCGGGGCCGAGTGCGCCTCCAGTACGGCAGAGCTCCAGCTCTGCTCAGAGGCCCGATCTGGCAGAGTTGCTGGCATGAGGCTGCTCTGCCCTGGGCGAGCGTTGCCCAGACTTGCCTCGCGGCTAGGCTTCCAGTCCAGAAAGGAGCGGGCTGCGCGAGACTGGGAGATGCTACTGGCGCCTTCCTGGCCTCAGCACCACTCCTGCCTTACCTTTGCACCGAGTCCTTAGGCGTTCTTGTGGAGGGCTTAGTTGCCGGTGGGTTGCACACTGCCAAGCGCTCCAGCTTGAGGGCTCTATTAGAGGCAAAGTGAGGGCAACTGGAAGTCTATTCTTACGGTTGCTTGACCGCCCAGACTCAGCACAGCACGGAGAGCACAAGGCTCACAGGGCCCCTGGCTGGGGTCTGCAGCCCCACACACGAGGAGGCTGACTCGGTGAGCGCCCAGAAGGTGCCTGACAGACGTCATTTCCCTAGTGCTCTCCTCCCCAGCAGAGACGTGTGCAGGTGGTTGGGGCCTGCCCCTGCGTGTCTGGGCTCCCGTCCACAGCCCCAGCTCAGGGAAGCAGCTCCTGAGCCAAGACCTGTGGGAGGCGCAGGGGGCCCCGCCTGGAAGCCTAGTTTACAGCATGCGGGAAGCGAGCCTCTTCGGGAGAAGAGAAGGCAGCCCTGCTGTGTGCGGCTGCATTCACTGCTTTGGCGGAGCCGAGTGCGCCTCCAGTACGGCAGAGCTCCAGCTCTGCTCAGAGGCCCGATCTGGCAGAGACGCTGGCGTGAGGCTGCTCTGCCCTGGGCGAGCCTTGCCCAAACTTGCCTCGCGGCTAGGCTTCCAGTCCAGGAAGGAGCAGGCTGCGCGAGACTGTGAGATGCTACTGGCGCCTTCCTGGCCTCAGCTCCACTCCTGCCTTGCCTTTGCACCTAGTCCCCAGGCGTTCTTTTGGAGGACTTAGTTGCCGGTGGGTTGCACACTGCCAAGCGCTCCAGCAGTGAGGGCTGTATTAGAGGCAATGGGAGGGCAACTGCAGGGCTCCTCCAGCGGTTGCTTGACCGCCCAGACTCAGCACAGCACGGAGAGCACAAGGCTCACAGGGCCTCTGGCTGTGGTCTGCAGCCCCACACACGCTGATGCTGACTCGGTGAGCGCCCAGAAGGTGCCTGACAGACGTCATTTCCCTAGTGCTCTCCTCCCCAGCAGAGACGTGTGCAGGTGGTTGGGGCCTGCCCCTGCGTGTCTGGGCTCCCGTCCACAGCCCCATCTCAGGGAAGCAGCTCCTCAGCCAAGACCTGTAGGAGGCGCGGGGTCCCCCGCCTGGAAGCCTAGTGCACAGCATGAGGGTAGCGAGCCTCCTTGGGAGAAGAGGAGGCAGCCCAGATGCGTGGGGCTGCAATCACTGCTTTGGCGGAACCGAGTGCGCCCCCGGTACGGCAGAGCTCCAGCTGTGCTCAGAGGCCCGATCTGGCAGAGTTGCTGGCGTGAGGCTGCTCTGCCATGGGCGAGCCTTGCCCAGACTTGCCTCGCGGCTAGGCTTCCAGTCCAGAAAGGAGCGGGCTGCGCGAGACTGGGAGATGCTACTGGCGCCTTCCTGGCCTCAGCTCCACTCCTGCCTTGCCTTTGCACCTAGTCCCCAGGCGTTCTTGTGGAGGGCTTATTTGCCGGTGGGTTGCACACTGCCAAGCGCTTCAGCAGTAAGGGCTCTATTAGAGGCAATGAGAGGTCTACTGCAGGGCTCCTCCAGCGGTTGCTTGACCGCCCAGACTCAGCACAGCACGGAGAGCACAAGGCTCTCAGGGCCCCTGGCTGGGGTCTGCAGCCCCACACACGAGGAGGCTGACTCGGTGAGCGCCCAGGAGGTGCCTGACAGACATCATTTCCCTAGTGCTCTCCTCCCCAGCAGAGACGTGTGCAGGTGGTTGGGGCCTGCCCCTGCGTGTCTGGGCTCCCGTCCACAGCCCCAGCTCAGGGAAGCAGCTCCTCAGCCAAGACCTATAGGAGGCGCGGGGCGCCCCCGCCTGTAAGTCTCGTGCACAGCATGCGGGAAGCGAGCCTCCTTGGGAGAAGAGAAGGCAGCCCAGATGCGTGGGGCTGCAATCACTGCTTGGGCGGAGCCGAGTGCGCCTCCAGTACGGCAGAGCTCCATCTCTGCTCAGAGGCCCGATCTGCCAGAGTGCTTGTGGGAGGCTGCTCTGCCCTGGGCGAGCCTTGCCCAGACTTGCCTCGCGGCTAGGCTTCCAGTCCAGAAAGGAGCGGGCTGCGCGAGACTGGGAGATGCTACTGGCGCCTTCCTGGCCTCAGCTCCACTCCTGCCTTCCCTTTGCACCTAGTCCCCAGTCGTTCTTGTGGAGGGCTTAGTTGCCGGTGGGTTGCACACTGCCAAGCGCTTCAGTTTGAGGGCTCTATTAGAGGCAAAGTGAGGGCAACTGGGAGTCTATTCTTACGGTTGCTTGACCGCCCAGACTCAGCACAGCACGGAGAGCACAAGGCTCACAGGACCTCTGCCTGTGCTCTGCAGCCCCACACACGCTGAGGCTCACTCGGTGAGCGCCCAGAAGGTGCCTGACAGACGTCATTTCCCTAGTGCTCTCCTCCCCAGCAGAGACGTGTGCAGGTGGTTTGAGCCTGCCCCTGCGTGTCTGGGCTCCCGTCCACAGCCCCAGCTCAGGGAAGCAGCTCCTGAGCCAAGACCTGTGGGAGGCGCAGGGGGCCCCGCCTGGAAGCCTAGTTTAGAGCATGTGGGAAGCGAGCCTCCTCGGGAGAATAGAAGGCAGCCCTGCTGTGTGCGGCTGCATTCACTGCTTTTGCGGAGCCGAGTGCGCTTCCAGTACGGCAGAGCTCCAGCTCTGCTCAGAGGCCCGATCTGGAAGAGTTGCTGGCGTGAGGCTGCTCTGCCCTGGGCGAGCCTTGCCCAGACTTGCCTCGCGGCTAGGCTTCCAGTCCAGAAAGGAGCGGGCTGCGCGAGACTGGGAGATGCTACTGGCGCCTTCCTGTCCTCAGCTCCACTGCTGCCTTGCCTTTGCACGTAGTCCCCAGGCGGTCTTGTGGAGGGCTTAGTTGCCGGTGGGTTGCACACTGCCAAGCGCTCCAGCTTGAGGGCTCTAGTATAGACAAAGTGAGGGCAACTGAAAGTCTATTTTTACGGTTGCTTGACCGCCCAGACTCAGCACAGCACGGAGAGCACAAGGCTCACAGGGCCTCTGGCTGTGGTCTGCAGCCCCACACACGCTGAGGCTGACTCGGTGAGCGCCCAGAAGGTGCCTGACAGACGTCATTTCCCTAGTGCTCTCCTCCCCAGCAGAGACGTGTGCAGGTGGTTGGGGCCTGCCCCTGCGTGTCTGGGCTCCCGTCCACAGCCCCAGCTCAGGGAAGCAGCTCCTCAGCCAAGACCTGTAGGAGGCACGGGGCGCCCCCGCCTGGAAGCCTAGTGCACAGCATGAGGGAAGCGGGCCTCCTTGGGAGAAGAGGAGGCAGCCCAGATGCATGGGGCTGCAATCACTGCTTGGGCGGAGCCGAGTGCGCCTCCAGTACGGCAGAGCTCCAGCTCTGCTCAGAGGCCCGATCTGGCAGAGGGCTGGCGTGAGGCTGCTCTGCCCTGGGCGGGCCTTGCCCAGAGTTGCCTCGCGGCTAGGCTTCCAGTCCAGAAAGGAGCGGGCTGCGCGAGACTGGGAGATGCTACTGGCGCCTTCCTGGCCTCAGCTCCACTCCTGCCTTGCCTTTGCACCTAGTCCCCAGGCGTTCTTGTGGAGGGCTTAGTTGCCGGTGGGTTGCACACTGCCAAGCGCTCCAGCTTGAGGGCTCTAGTAGAGACAAAGTGAGGGCAACTGAACGCCTATTCTTACGGTTGCTTGACCGCCCAGACTCAGCACAGCACGGAGAGCACAAGGCTCACAGGGCCCGTGGCTGGTTTCTGCAGCCCCACACACGCGGAGGCTGACTCGGTGAGCGCCCAGAAGGTGCCTGACAGACGTCATTTCCCTAGTGCTCTCCTCCCCAGCAGAGACGTGTGCAGGTGGTTGGGGCCTGCCCCTGCGTGTCTGGGCTCCCGTCCACAGCCCCAGCTCAGGGAAGCAGCTCCTGAGCCAAGACCTGTGGAGGGCGCAGGGGGCCCCGCCTGGAAGCCCAGTTTCCAGCATGCGGGAAGCGAGCCTCCTCGGGAGAAGAGAAGGCAGCCCTGCTCTGTGCGGCTGCATTCACTGCTTTGGCGGAGCCGAGTGCGCCTCCAGTACGGCAGAGCTCCAGCTCTGCTCCGAAGCCCGATCTGGCAGAGTTGCTAGCGTGAGGCTGCTCTGCCCTGGGCGAGCCTTGCCCAGACTTGCCTCGCGGCTAGGCTTCCAGTCCAGAAATGAGCGGGCTGCGCGAGACTGGGAGATGCTACTGGCGCCTTTCTGGCCTCAGCACCACTCCTGCCTTGCCTTTGCACCTAGTCCTCAGGCGTTCTTGTGGAGGGCTTAGTTGCCGGTGGGTTGCACACTGCCAAGCGCTCCAGCAGAGAGGGCTCTATTAGAGGCAATGGGAGGGCAACTGCAGGGCTCCTCCAGCGGTTGCTTGACCGCCCAGACTCAGCACAGCACGGAGAGCACAAGGCTCACAGGGCCTGTGGCTGTGGTCTGCAGCCCCACACACGCTGAGGCTGACTCGGTGAGCGCCCAGAAGGTGCCTGACAGACGTCATTTCCCTAGTGCTCTCCTCCCCAGCAGAGACGTGTGCAGGTGGTTGGGGCCTGCCCCTGCGTGTCTGGGCTCCCGTCCACAGCCCCAGCTCAGGGAAGCAGCTCCTCAGCCAAGACCTGTAGGAGGCGTCGGGCGACCCCGCCTGGAAGCCTAGTGCACAGCATGAGGAAAGCGATCCTCCTTGGGAGAAGAGGAGGCAGCCCAGATGCGTGGGGCTGCAATCACTGCTTGGGCGGAGCCGGGTGCGCCTCCAGTACGGCAGAGCTCCAGCTCTGCTCAGAGGCCCGATCTGGCAGAGGGCTGGCGTGAGGCTGCTCTGCCCTGGGCGAGCCTTGGCCAGACTTGCCTCGCGGCTAGGCTTCCAGTCCAGAAAGGAGCGGGCTGCGCGAGACTGGGAGATGCTACTGGCGCCTTCCTGGCCTCAGCTCCACTCCTGCCTTGCCTTTGCACCTAGTCCCCAGGCGTTCTTGTGGAGGGCTTAGTTGCCGGTGGGTTGCACACTGCCAAGGGCTCCAGCTTGAGGGCTCTAGTAGAGGCAAAGTGAGGGCAACTGGAAGTCTATTCTTACGGGTGCTTGACCGCCCAGACACAGCACAGCACGGAGAGCACAAGGCTCACAGGGCCCCTGGCTGGGGTCTGCAGCCCCACACACGCTGAGGCTGACTCGGTGAGCGCCCAGAAGGTGCCTGACAGACGTCATTTCCCTAGTGCTCTCCTCCCCAGCAGAGACGTGTGCAGGTGGTTGGGGCCTCCCCCTGCGTGTCTGGGCTCCCGTCCACAGCCCCAGCTCAGGGAAGCAGCTCCTGAGCCAAGACCTGTGGAGGGCGCAGGGGGCCCTGCCTGGAAGCCTAGTTTACAGCATGCGGGAAGCGAGCCTCCTCGGGAGAAGAGAAGGCAACACTGCTGTGTGCGGCTGCATTCACTGCTTTGGCGGAGCCGAGTGCGCCTCCAGTACGGCAGAGCTCCAGCTCTGCTCAAAGGCCCGATCTGGCAGAGTTGCTGGCGTGAGGCTGCTCTGCGCTGGGCGAGCCTTGCCCAGACTTGCCTCGCGGCTAGGCTTCCAGTCCAGAAAGCAGCGGGCTGGGCGAGACTGGGAGATGCTACTGGCGCCTTCCTGGCCTCAGCACCACTCCTGCCTTACCTTTGCACCTAGTCCTCAGGCGTTCTTGTGGAGGGCTTAGTTGCCGGTGGGTTGCACACTGCCAAGCGCTCCAGCAGAGAGGGCTCTATTAGAGGCAATGGGAGGGCAACTGCAGGGCTCCTCCAGCGGTTGCTTGACCGCCCAGACTCAGCACAGCACGGAGAGCACAAGGCTCACAGGGCCTCTGGCTGTGGTCTGCAGCCCCACACACGCTGAGGCTGACTCGGTGAGCGCCCAGAAGGTGCCTGACAGACGTCATTTCCCTAGTGCTCTCCTCCCCAGCAGAGACGTGTGCAGGTGGTTGGGGCCTGCCCCTGCGTGTCTGGGCTCCCGTCCACAGCCCCAGCTCAGGGAAGCAGCTCCTCAGCCAAGACCTGTAGGAGGCGCGGGGCGCCCCCGCCTGGAAGCCTTGTGCACAGCATGAGGGAAGCGAGCCTCCTTGGGAGAAGAGGAGGCAGCCCAGATGCGTGGGGCTGCAATCACTGCTTGGGCGGAGCCGAGTGCGCCTCCTGTACGGCAGAGCTCCAGCTCTGCTCAGAGGCCCGATCTGGCAGAGGGCTGGCGTGAGGCTGCTCTGCCCTGGGCGAGCCTTGCCCAGACTTGCCTCGCGGCTAGGCTTCCAGTCCAGAAAGGAGCGGCCTGCGCGAGACTGGGAGATGCTACTGGCGCCTTCCTGGCCTCAGCTCCACTCCTGCCTTGCCTTTGCACCTAGTCCCCAGGCGTTCTTGTGGAGGGCTTAGTTGCCGGTGGGTTGCACACTGCCAAGCGCTCCAGCTTGAGGGCTCTAGTAGAGGCAAAGTGAGGGCAACTGAAAGTCTATTCTTACGGTTGCTTGACCGCCCAGACTCAGCACAGCACGGAGAGCACAAGGCTCACAGGCCCTCTGGCTGTGGTCTGCAGCCCCACACACGCTGAGGCTGACTCGGTGAGCGCCCAGAAGGTGCCTGACAGACGTCATTTCCCTAGTGCTCTCCTCCCCAGCAGAGACGTGTGCAGGTGGTTGGGGCCTGCCCCTGCGTGTCTGGGCTCCCGTCCACAGCCCCAGCTCAGGGAAGCAGCTCCTGAGCCAAGACCTGTGGAGGGCGCAGGGGGCCCCGCCTGGAAGACTAGTTTACAGCATGCGGGAAGCGAGCCTCCTCGGGAGAAGAGAAGGCAGCCCTGCTGTGTGCGGCTGCATTCACTGCTTTGGCGGAGCCGAGTGCGCCTCCAGTACGGCAGAGCTCCAGCTCTGCTCAGAGGCCCGATCTGGCAGAGTTGCTGGCGTGAGGCTGCTCTGCCCTGGGCGAGCCTTGCCCAGACTTGCCTCGCGGCTAGGCTTCCAGTCCAGAAAGGAGCGGGCTGCGCGAGACTGGGAGATGCTACTGGCGCCTTCCTGGCCTCAGCACCACTCCTGCCTTACCTTTGAACCTAGTCCTCAGGCGTTCTTGTGGAGGGCTTAGTTGCCGGTGGGTTGCACACTGCCAAGCGCTCCAGCAGAGAGGGCTCTATTAGAGGCAATGGGAGGGCAACTGCAGGGCTCCTCCAGCGGTTGCTTGACCGCCCAGACTCAGCACAGCACGGAGAGCACAAGGCTCACAGGGCCTCTGGCTGTGGTCTGCAGCCCCACACACGCTGAGGCTGACTCGGTGAGCGCCCAAAAGGTGCCTGACAGACGTCATTTCCCTAGTGCTCTCCTCCCCAGCAGAGACGTGTGCAGGTGGTTGGGGTCTGCTCCTGCGTGTCTGGGCTCCCGTCCACAGCCCCAGCTCAGGGAAGCAGCTCCTCAGCCAAGACCTGTAGGAGGCGTGGGGCGCCCCCTCCTGGAAGCCTAGTGCACAGCATGAGGGAAGCGATCCTCCTTGGGAGAAGAGGAGGCAGCCCAGATGCGTGGGGTTGCAATCACTGCTTGGGCGGAGCCGGGTGCGCCTCCAGTAAGGCAGAGCTCCAGCTCTGCTCAGAGGCCCGATCTGGCAGAGGGCTGGGGTGAGGCTGCTCTGCCCTGGGCGAGCCTTGCCCAGACTTGCCTCGCGGCTAGGCTTCCAGTCCAGAAAGGAGCGGGCTGCGCGAGACTGGGAGATGCTACTGGCGCCTTCCTGGCCTCAGCTCCACTCCTGCCTTGCCTTTGCACCTAGTCCCCAGGCGTTCTTGTGGAGGGCTTAGTTGCCGGTGGGTTGCACACTGCCAAGCGCTCCAGCTTGAGGGCTGTATTAGAGGCAAAGTGAGGGCAACTGAAAGTCTATTCTTACGGTTGCTTGACCGCACAGACTCAGCACAGCACGGAGAGCACAAGGCTCACAGGGCCCCTGGCTGGGTTCTGCAGCCCCACACACGCGGAGGCTGACTCGGTGAGCGCCCAGAAGGTGCCTGACAGACGTCAATTCCCTAGTGCTCTCCTCCCCAGCAGAGATGTGTGCAGGTGGTTGGGGCCTGCCCCTGCGTGTCTGGGCTCCCGTCCACAGCCCCAGCTCAGGGAAGCAGCTCCTGAGCCAAGACCTGTGGAGGGCGCAGGGGGCCCCGCCTGGAAGACTAGTTTACAGCATGCGGGAAGCGAGCCTCCTCGGGAGAAGAGAAGGCAGCCCTGCTGTGTGCGGCTGCATTCACTGCTTTGGCGGAGCCGAGTGCGCCTCCAGTACGGCAGAGCTCCAGCTCTGCTCAGAGGCCCGATCTGGCAGAGTTGCTGGCGTGAGGCTGCTCTGCCCTGGGCGAGCCTTGCCCAGACTTGCCTCGCGGCTAGGCTTCCAGTCCAGAAAGGAGCGGGCTGCGCGAGACTGGGAGATGCTACTGGCGCCTTCCTGGCCTCAGCTCCACTCCTGCCTTACCTTTGAACCTAGTCCTCAGGCGTTCTTGTGGAGGGCTTAGTTGCCGGTGGGTTGCACACTGCCAAGCGCTCCAGCAGAGAGGGCTCTATTAGAGGCAATGGGAGGGCAACTGCAGGGCTCCTCCAGCGGTTGCTTGACCGCCCAGACTCAGCACAGCACGGAGAGCACAAGGCTCACAGGGCCTCTGGCTGTGGTCTGCAGCCCCACACACGCTGAGGCTGACTCGGTGAGCGCCCAGAAGGTGCCTGACAGACGTCTTTTCCCTAGTGCTCTCCTCCCCAGCAGAGACGTGTGCAGGTGGTTGGGGCCTGCCCCTGCGTGTCTGGGCTCCCGTCCACAGCCCCAGCTCAGGGAAGCAGCTCCTCAGCCAAGACCTGTGGGATGCGTGGGGCGCCCCCTCCTGGAAGCCTAGTGCACAGCATGAGGGAAGCGATCCTCCTTGGGAGAAGAGGAGGCAGCCCAGATGCGTGGGGTTGCAATCAGTGCTTGGGCGGAGCCGGGTGCGCCTCTAGTACGGCAGAGCTCCAGCTCTGCTCAGAGGCCCGATCTGGCAGAGGGCTGGCGTGAGGCTGCTCTGCCCTGGGCGAGCCTTGCCCAGACTTGCCTCGGGGCTAGGCTTCCAGTCCAGAAAGGAGCGGGCTGCGCGAGACTGGGAGATGCTACTGGCGCCTTCCTGGCCTCAGCTCCACTCCTGCCTTGCCTTTGCACCTAGTCCCCAGGCGTTCTTGTGGAGGGCTTAGTTGCCGGTGGGTTGCACACTGCCAAGCGCTCCAGCTTGAGGGCTCTATTAGAGGCAAAGTGAGGGCAACTGGAAGTCTATTCTTACCCTTGCTTGACCGCCCAGACTCAGCACAGCACGGAGAGCACAAGGCTCACAGGGCCCCTGGCTGGGGTCTGCAGCCCCACCCAAGTGGAGGCTGACTCGGTGAGCGCCCAGAAGGTGCCTGACAGACGTCATTTCCCTAGTGCTCTCCTCCCCAGCAGAGACGTGTGCAGGTGGTTGGGGCCTGCCCCTGCGTGTCTGGGCTCCCGTCCACAGCCCCAGCTCAGGGAAGCAGCTCCTCAGCCAAGACCTGTGGAGGGCGCAGGGGGCCCCGCCTGGAAGCCTAGTTTACAGCATGCGTGAAGCGAGCCTCCTCGGGAGAAGAGAAGGCAGCCCTGCTGTGTGCGGCTGCATTCACTGCTTTGGCGGAGCCGAGTGCGCCTCCAGTACGGCAGAGCTCCAGCTCTGCTCAGAGGCCCGATCTGGCAGAGTTGCTGGCGTGAAGCTGCTCTGCCCTGGGCGAGCCTTGCCCAGACTTTTCTCACGGCTAGGCTTCCAGTCCAGAAAGGAGCGGGCTGCGCGAGACTGGGAGATGCTACTGGCGCCTTCCTGGCCTCAGCTCCACTCTTGCCTTGCCTTTGCACCTAGTCCTCAGGCGTTCTTGTGGAGGGCTTAGTTGCCGGTGGGTTGCACACTGCCAACCGCTCCAGCTTGAGGGCTCTATTAGAGGCAATGGGAGGGCAACTGGAAGTCTATTCTTACGGTTGCTTGACCGCCCAGACTCAGCACAGCACGGAGAGCACAAGGCTCACAGGGCCTCTGGCTGTGGTCTGCAGCCTCACACACGCTGAGGCTGACTCGGTGAGCGCCCAGAAGGTGCCTGACAGACGTCATTTCCCTAGTGCTCTCCTCCCCAGCAGAGACGTGTGCAGGTGGTTGGGGCCTGCCCCTGCGTGTCTGGGCTCCCGTCCACAGCCCCAGCTCAGGGAAGCAGCTCCTGAGCCAAGACCTGTGGAGGGCGCAGGGGGCCCCGCCTGGAAGCCCAGTTTCCAGCATGCGGGAAGCGAGCCTCCTCGGGAGAAGAGAAGGCAGCCCTGCTCTGTGCGGCTGCATTCACTGCTTTGGCGGAGCCGAGTGCGCCTCCAGTACGGCAGAGCTCCAGCTCTGCTCCGAAGCCCGATCTGGCAGAGTTGCTAGCGTGAGGCTGCTCTGCCCTGGGCGAGCCTTGCCCAGACTTGCCTCGCGGCTAGGCTTCCAGTCCAGAAATGAGCGGGCTGCGCGAGACTGGGAGATGCTACTGGCGCCTTCCTGGCCTCAGCACCACTCCTGCCTTGCCTTTGCACCTAGTCCTCAGGCGTTCTTGTGGAGGGCTTAGTTGCCGGTGGGTTGCACACTGCCAAGCGCTCCAGCAGAGAGGGCTCTATTAGAGGCAATGGGAGGGCAACTGCAGGGCTCCTCCAGCGGTTGCTTGACCGCCCAGACTCAGCACAGCACGGAGAGCACAAGGCTCACAGGGCCTGTGGCTGTGGTCTGCAGCCCCACACACGCTGAGGCTGACTCGGTGAGCGCCCAGAAGGTGCCTGACAGACGTCATTTCCCTAGTGCTCTCCTCCCCAGCAGAGACGTGTGCAGGTGGTTGGGGCCTGCCCCTGCGTGTCTGGGCTCCCGTCCACAGCCCCAGCTCAGGGAAGCAGCTCCTCAGCCAAGACCTGTAGGAGGCGTCGGGCGACCCCGCCTGGAAGCCTAGTGCACAGCATGAGGAAAGCGATCCTCCTTGGGAGAAGAGGAGGCAGCCCAGATGCGTGGGGCTGCAATCACTGCTTGGGCGGAGCCGGGTGCGCCTCCAGTACGGCAGAGCTCCAGCTCTGCTCAGAGGCCCGATCTGGCAGAGGGCTGGCGTGAGGCTGCTCTGCCCTGGGCGAGCCTTGGCCAGACTTGCCTCGCGGCTAGGCTTCCAGTCCAGAAAGGAGCGGGCTGCGCGAGACTGGGAGATGCTACTGGCGCCTTCCTGGCCTCAGCTCCACTCCTGCCTTGCCTTTGCACCTAGTCCCCAGGCGTTCTTGTGGAGGGCTTAGTTGCCGGTGGGTTGCACACTGCCAAGGGCTCCAGCTTGAGGGCTCTAGTAGAGGCAAAGTGAGGGCAACTGGAAGTCTATTCTTACGGGTGCTTGACCGCACAGACACAGCACAGCACGGAGAGCACAAGGCTCACAGGGCCCCTGGCTGGGGTCTGCAGCCCCACACACGCTGAGGCTGACTCGGTGAGCGCCCAGAAGGTGCCTGACAGACGTCATTTCCCTAGTGCTCTCCTCCCCAGCAGAGACGTGTGCAGGTGGTTGGGGCCTCCCCCTGCGTGTCTGGGCTCCCGTCCACAGCCCCAGCTCAGGGAAGCAGCTCCTGAGCCAAGACCTGTGGAGGGCGCAGGGGGCCCTGCCTGGAAGCCTAGTTTACAGCATGCGGGAAGCGAGCCTCCTCGGGAGAAGAGAAGGCAACACTGCTGTGTGCGGCTGCATTCACTGCTTTGGCGGAGCCGAGTGCGCCTCCAGTACGGCAGAGCTCCAGCTCTGCTCAAAGGCCCGATCTGGCAGAGTTGCTGGCGTGAGGCTGCTCTGCGCTGGGCGAGCCTTGCCCAGACTTGCCTCGCGGCTAGGCTTCCAGTCCAGAAAGCAGCGGGCTGCGCGAGACTGGGAGATGCTACTGGCGCCTTCCTGGCCTCAGCACCACTCCTGCCTTACCTTTACACCTAGTCCTCAGGCGTTCTTGTGGAGGGCTTAGTTGCCGGTGGGTTGCACACTGCCAAGCGCTCCAGCAGAGAGGGCTCTATTAGAGGCAATGGGAGGGCAACTGCAGGGCTCCTCCAGCGGTTGCTTGACCGCCCAGACTCAGCACAGCACGGAGAGCACAAGGCTCACAGGGCCTCTGGCTGTGGTCTGCAGCCCCACACACGCTGAGGCTGACTCGGTGAGCGCCCAGAAGGTGCCTGACAGACGTCATTTCCCTAGTGCTCTCCTCCCCAGCAGAGACGTGTGCAGGTGGTTGGGGCCTGCCCCTGCGTGTCTGGGCTCCCGTCCACAGCCCCAGCTCAGGGAAGCAGCTCCTCAGCCAAGACCTGTAGGAGGCGCGGGGCGCCCCCGCCTGGAAGCCTTGTGCACAGCATGAGGGAAGCGAGCCTCCTTGGGAGAAGAGGAGGCAGCCCAGATGCGTGGGGCTGC
The DNA here is from genome assembly GCF_032405125.1 of Capricornis sumatraensis. Taxonomy (NCBI): domain Eukaryota; kingdom Metazoa; phylum Chordata; class Mammalia; order Artiodactyla; family Bovidae; genus Capricornis; species Capricornis sumatraensis. Next base: position 6,613,341 of record NW_027184616.1, on the reverse strand, counting down.
AATCACTGCTTGGGCGGAGCCGAGTGCGCCTCCTGTACGGCAGAGCTCCAGCTCTGCTCAGAGGCCCGATCTGGCAGAGGGCTGGCGTGAGGCTGCTCTGCCCTGGGCGAGCCTTGCCCAGACTTGCCTCGCGGCTAGGCTTCCAGTCCAGAAAGGAGCGGCCTGCGCGAGACTGGGAGATGCTACTGGCGCCTTCCTGGCCTCAGCTCCACTCCTGCCTTGCCTTTGCACCTAGTCCCCAGGCGTTCTTGTGGAGGGCTTAGTTGCCGGTGGGTTGCACACTGCCAAGCGCTCCAGCTTGAGGGCTCTAGTAGAGGCAAAGTGAGGGCAACTGAAAGTCTATTCTTACGGTTGCTTGACCGCCCAGACTCAGCACAGCACGGAGAGCACAAGGCTCACAGGCCCTCTGGCTGTGGTCTGCAGCCCCACACACGCTGAGGCTGACTCGGTGAGCGCCCAGAAGGTGCCTGACAGACGTCATTTCCCTAGTGCTCTCCTCCCCAGCAGAGACGTGTGCAGGTGGTTGGGGCCTGCCCCTGCGTGTCTGGGCTCCCGTCCACAGCCCCAGCTCAGGGAAGCAGCTCCTGAGCCAAGACCTGTGGAGGGCGCAGGGGGCCCCGCCTGGAAGACTAGTTTACAGCATGCGGGAAGCGAGCCTCCTCGGGAGAAGAGAAGGCAGCCCTGCTGTGTGCGGCTGCATTCACTGCTTTGGCGGAGCCGAGTGCGCCTCCAGTACGGCAGAGCTCCAGCTCTGCTCAGAGGCCCGATCTGGCAGAGTTGCTGGCGTGAGGCTGCTCTGCCCTGGACGAGCCTTGCCCAGACTTGCCTCGCGGCTAGGCTTCCAGTCCAGAAAGGAGCGGGCTGCGCGAGACTGGGAGATGCTACTGGCGCCTTCCTGGCCTCAGCACCACTCCTGCCTTACCTTTGAACCTAGTCCTCAGGCGTTCTTGTGGAGGGCTTAGTTGCCGGTGGGTTGCACACTGCCAAGCGCTCCAGCAGAGAGGGCTCTATTAGAGGCAATGGGAGGGCAACTGCAGGGCTCCTCCAGCGGTTGCTTGACCGCCCAGACTCAGCACAGCACGGAGAGCACAAGGCTCACAGGGCCTCTGGCTGTGGTCTGCAGCCCCACACACGCTGAGGCTGACTCGGTGAGCGCCCAAAAGGTGCCTGACAGACGTCATTTCCCTAGTGCTCTCCTCCCCAGCAGAGACGTGTGCAGGTGGTTGGGGTCTGCTCCTGCGTGTCTGGGCTCCCGTCCACAGCCCCAGCTCAGGGAAGCAGCTCCTCAGCCAAGACCTGTAGGAGGCGTGGGGCGCCCCCTCCTGGAAGCCTAGTGCACAGCATGAGGGAAGCGATCCTCCTTGGGAGAAGAGGAGGCAGCCCAGATGCGCGGGGTTGCAATCACTGCTTGGGCGGAGCCGGGTGCGCCTCCAGTAAGGCAGAGCTCCAGCTCTGCTCAGAGGCCCGATCTGGCAGAGGGCTGGGGTGAGGCTGCTCTGCCCTGGGCGAGCCTTGCCCAGACTTGCCTCGCGGCTAGGCTTCCAGTCCAGAAAGGAGCGGGCTGCGCGAGACTGGGAGATGCTACTGGCGCCTTCCTGGCCTCAGCTCCACTCCTGCCTTGCCTTTGCACCTAGTCCCCAGGCGTTCTTGTGGAGGGCTTAGTTGCCGGTGGGTTGCACACTGCCAAGCGCTCCAGCTTGAGGGCTGTATTAGAGGCAAAGTGAGGGCAACTGAAAGTCTATTCTTACGGTTGCTTGACCGCACAGACTCAGCACAGCACGGAGAGCACAAGGCTCACAGGGCCCCTGGCTGGGTTCTGCAGCCCCACACACGCGGAGGCTGACTCGGTGAGCGCCCAGAAGGTGCCTGACAGACGTCAATTCCCTAGTGCTCTCCTCCCCAGCAGAGATGTGTGCAGGTGGTTGGGGCCTGCCCCTGCGTGTCTGGGCTCCCGTCCACAGCCCCAGCTCAGGGAAGCAGCTCCTGAGCCAAGACCTGTGGAGGGCGCAGGGGGCCCCGCCTGGAAGACTAGTTTACAGCATGCGGGAAGCGAGCCTCCTCGGGAGAAGAGAAGGCAGCCCTGCTGTGTGCGGCTGCATTCACTGCTTTGGCGGAGCCGAGTGCGCCTCCAGTACGGCAGAGCTCCAGCTCTGCTCAGAGGCCCGATCTGGCAGAGTTGCTGGCGTGAGGCTGCTCTGCCCTGGGCGAGCCTTGCCCAGACTTGCCTCGCGGCTAGGCTTCCAGTCCAGAAAGGAGCGGGCTGCGCGAGACTGGGAGATGCTACTGGCGCCTTCCTGGCCTCAGCACCACTCCTGCCTTACCTTTGAACCTAGTCCTCAGGCGTTCTTGTGGAGGGCTTAGTTGCCGGTGGGTTGCACACTGCCAAGCGCTCCAGCAGAGAGGGCTCTATTAGAGGCAATGGGAGGGCAACTGCAGGGCTCCTCCAGCGGTTGCTTGACCGCCCAGACTCAGCACAGCACGGAGAGCACAAGGCTCACAGGGCCTCTGGCTGTGGTCTGCAGCCCCACACACGCTGAGGCTGACTCGGTGAGCGCCCAGAAGGTGCCTGACAGACGTCATTTCCCTAGTGCTCTCCTCCCCAGCAGAGACGTGTGCAGGTGGTTGGGGCCTCCCCCTGCGTGTCTGGGCTCCCGTCCACAGCCCCAGCTCAGGGAAGCAGCTCCTGAGCCAAGACCTGTGGAGGGCGCAGGGGGCCCTGCCTGGAAGCCTAGTTTACAGCATGCGGGAAGCGAGCCTCCTCGGGAGAAGAGAAGGCAACACTGCTGTGTGCGGCTGCATTCACTGCTTTGGCGGAGCCGAGTGCGCCTCCAGTACGGCAGAGCTCCAGCTCTGCTCAAAGGCCCGATCTGGCAGAGTTGCTGGCGTGAGGCTGCTCTGCGCTGGGCGAGCCTTGCCCAGACTTGCCTCGCGGCTAGGCTTCCAGTCCAGAAAGCAGCGGGCTGGGCGAGACTGGGAGATGCTACTGGCGCCTTCCTGGCCTCAGCACCACTCCTGCCTTACCTTTGCACCTAGTCCTCAGGCGTTCTTGTGGAGGGCTTAGTTGCCGGTGGGTTGCACACTGCCAAGCGCTCCAGCAGAGAGGGCTCTATTAGAGGCAATGGGAGGGCAACTGCAGGGCTCCTCCAGCGGTTGCTTGACCGCCCAGACTCAGCACAGCACGGAGAGCACAAGGCTCACAGGGCCTCTGGCTGTGGTCTGCAGCCCCACACACGCTGAGGCTGACTCGGTGAGCGCCCAGAAGGTGCCTGACAGACGTCATTTCCCTAGTGCTCTCCTCCCCAGCAGAGACGTGTGCAGGTGGTTGGGGCCTGCCCCTGCGTGTCTGGGCTCCCGTCCACAGCCCCAGCTCAGGGAAGCAGCTCCTCAGCCAAGACCTGTAGGAGGCGCGGGGCGCCCCCGCCTGGAAGCCTTGTGCACAGCATGAGGGAAGCGAGCCTCCTTGGGAGAAGAGGAGGCAGCCCAGATGCGTGGGGCTGCAATCACTGCTTGGGCGGAGCCGAGTGCGCCTCCTGTACGGCAGAGCTCCAGCTCTGCTCAGAGGCCCGATCTGGCAGAGGGCTGGCGTGAGGCTGCTCTGCCCTGGGCGAGCCTTGCCCAGACTTGCCTCGCGGCTAGGCTTCCAGTCCAGAAAGGAGCGGCCTGCGCGAGACTGGGAGATGCTACTGGCGCCTTCCTGGCCTCAGCTCCACTCCTGCCTTGCCTTTGCACCTAGTCCCCAGGCGTTCTTGTGGAGGGCTTAGTTGCCGGTGGGTTGCACACTGCCAAGCGCTCCAGCTTGAGGGCTCTAGTAGAGGCAAAGTGAGGGCAACTGAAAGTCTATTCTTACGGTTGCTTGACCGCCCAGACTCAGCACAGCACGGAGAGCACAAGGCTCACAGGCCCTCTGGCTGTGGTCTGCAGCCCCACACACGCTGAGGCTGACTCGGTGAGCGCCCAGAAGGTGCCTGACAGACGTCATTTCCCTAGTGCTCTCCTCCCCAGCAGAGACGTGTGCAGGTGGTTGGGGCCTGCCCCTGCGTGTCTGGGCTCCCGTCCACAGCCCCAGCTCAGGGAAGCAGCTCCTGAGCCAAGACCTGTGGAGGGCGCAGGGGGCCCCGCCTGGAAGACTAGTTTACAGCATGCGGGAAGCGAGCCTCCTCGGGAGAAGAGAAGGCAGCCCTGCTGTGTGCGGCTGCATTCACTGCTTTGGCGGAGCCGAGTGCGCCTCCAGTACGGCAGAGCTCCAGCTCTGCTCAGAGGCCCGATCTGGCAGAGTTGCTGGCGTGAGGCTGCTCTGCCCTGGGCGAGCCTTGCCCAGACTTGCCTCGCGGCTAGGCTTCCAGTCCAGAAAGGAGCGGGCTGCGCGAGACTGGGAGATGCTACTGGCGCCTTCCTGGCCTCAGCACCACTCCTGCCTTACCTTTGAACCTAGTCCTCAGGCGTTCTTGTGGAGGGCTTAGTTGCCGGTGGGTTGCACACTGCCAAGCGCTCCAGCAGAGAGGGCTCTATTAGAGGCAATGGGAGGGCAACTGCAGGGCTCCTCCAGCGGTTGCTTGACCGCCCAGACTCAGCACAGCACGGAGAGCACAAGGCTCACAGGGCCTCTGGCTGTGGTCTGCAGCCCCACACACGCTGAGGCTGACTCGGTGAGCGCCCAAAAGGTGCCTGACAGACGTCATTTCCCTAGTGCTCTCCTCCCCAGCAGAGACGTGTGCAGGTGGTTGGGGTCTGCTCCTGCGTGTCTGGGCTCCCGTCCACAGCCCCAGCTCAGGGAAGCAGCTCCTCAGCCAAGACCTGTAGGAGGCGTGGGGCGCCCCCTCCTGGAAGCCTAGTGCACAGCATGAGGGAAGCGATCCTCCTTGGGAGAAGAGGAGGCAGCCCAGATGCGTGGGGTTGCAATCACTGCTTGGGCGGAGCCGGGTGCGCCTCCAGTAAGGCAGAGCTCCAGCTCTGCTCAGAGGCCCGATCTGGCAGAGGGCTGGGGTGAGGCTGCTCTGCCCTGGGCGAGCCTTGCCCAGACTTGCCTCGCGGCTAGGCTTCCAGTCCAGAAAGGAGCGGGCTGCGCGAGACTGGGAGATGCTACTGGCGCCTTCCTGGCCTCAGCTCCACTCCTGCCTTGCCTTTGCACCTAGTCCCCAGGCGTTCTTGTGGAGGGCTTAGTTGCCGGTGGGTTGCACACTGCCAAGCGCTCCAGCTTGAGGGCTGTATTAGAGGCAAAGTGAGGGCAACTGAAAGTCTATTCTTACGGTTGCTTGACCGCACAGACTCAGCACAGCACGGAGAGCACAAGGCTCACAGGGCCCCTGGCTGGGTTCTGCAGCCCCACACACGCGGAGGCTGACTCGGTGAGCGCCCAGAAGGTGCCTGACAGACGTCAATTCCCTAGTGCTCTCCTCCCCAGCAGAGATGTGTGCAGGTGGTTGGGGCCTGCCCCTGCGTGTCTGGGCTCCCGTCCACAGCCCCAGCTCAGGGAAGCAGCTCCTGAGCCAAGACCTGTGGAGGGCGCAGGGGGCCCCGCCTGGAAGACTAGTTTACAGCATGCGGGAAGCGAGCCTCCTCGGGAGAAGAGAAGGCAGCCCTGCTGTGTGCGGCTGCATTCACTGCTTTGGCGGAGCCGAGTGCGCCTCCAGTACGGCAGAGCTCCAGCTCTGCTCAGAGGCCCGATCTGGCAGAGTTGCTGGCGTGAGGCTGCTCTGCCCTGGGCGAGCCTTGCCCAGACTTGCCTCGCGGCTAGGCTTCCAGTCCAGAAAGGAGCGGGCTGCGCGAGACTGGGAGATGCTACTGGCGCCTTCCTGGCCTCAGCTCCACTCCTGCCTTACCTTTGAACCTAGTCCTCAGGCGTTCTTGTGGAGGGCTTAGTTGCCGGTGGGTTGCACACTGCCAAGCGCTCCAGCAGAGAGGGCTCTATTAGAGGCAATGGGAGGGCAACTGCAGGGCTCCTCCAGCGGTTGCTTGACCGCCCAGACTCAGCACAGCACGGAGAGCACAAGGCTCACAGGGCCTCTGGCTGTGGTCTGCAGCCCCACACACGCTGAGGCTGACTCGGTGAGCGCCCAGAAGGTGCCTGACAGACGTCTTTTCCCTAGTGCTCTCCTCCCCAGCAGAGACGTGTGCAGGTGGTTGGGGCCTGCCCCTGCGTGTCTGGGCTCCCGTCCACAGCCCCAGCTCAGGGAAGCAGCTCCTCAGCCAAGACCTGTGGGATGCGTGGGGCGCCCCCTCCTGGAAGCCTAGTGCACAGCATGAGGGAAGCGATCCTCCTTGGGAGAAGAGGAGGCAGCCCAGATGCGTGGGGTTGCAATCAGTGCTTGGGCGGAGCCGGGTGCGCCTCTAGTACGGCAGAGCTCCAGCTCTGCTCAGAGGCCCGATCTGGCAGAGGGCTGGCGTGAGGCTGCTCTGCCCTGGGCGAGCCTTGCCCAGACTTGCCTCGGGGCTAGGCTTCCAGTCCAGAAAGGAGCGGGCTGCGCGAGACTGGGAGATGCTACTGGCGCCTTCCTGGCCTCAGCTCCACTCCTGCCTTGCCTTTGCACCTAGTCCCCAGGCGTTCTTGTGGAGGGCTTAGTTGCCGGTGGGTTGCACACTGCCAAGCGCTCCAGCTTGAGGGCTCTATTAGAGGCAAAGTGAGGGCAACTGGAAGTCTATTCTTACCCTTGCTTGACCGCCCAGACTCAGCACAGCACGGAGAGCACAAGGCTCACAGGGCCCCTGGCTGGGGTCTGCAGCCCCACCCAAGTGGAGGCTGACTCGGTGAGCGCCCAGAAGGTGCCTGACAGACGTCATTTCCCTAGTGCTCTCCTCCCCAGCAGAGACGTGTGCAGGTGGTTGGGGCCTGCCCCTGCGTGTCTGGGCTCCCGTCCACAGCCCCAGCTCAGGGAAGCAGCTCCTCAGCCAAGACCTGTGGAGGGCGCAGGGGGCCCCGCCTGGAAGCCTAGTTTACAGCATGCGTGAAGCGAGCCTCCTCGGGAGAAGAGAAGGCAGCCCTGCTGTGTGCGGCTGCATTCACTGCTTTGGCGGAGCCGAGTGCGCCTCCAGTACGGCAGAGCTCCAGCTCTGCTCAGAGGCCCGATCTGGCAGAGTTGCTGGCGTGAAGCTGCTCTGCCCTGGGCGAGCCTTGCCCAGACTTTTCTCACGGCTAGGCTTCCAGTCCAGAAAGGAGCGGGCTGCGCGAGACTGGGAGATGCTACTGGCGCCTTCCTGGCCTCAGCTCCACTCTTGCCTTGCCTTTGCACCTAGTCCTCAGGCGTTCTTGTGGAGGGCTTAGTTGCCGGTGGGTTGCACACTGCCAACCGCTCCAGCTTGAGGGCTCTATTAGAGGCAATGGGAGGGCAACTGGAAGTCTATTCTTACGGTTGCTTGACCGCCCAGACTCAGCACAGCACGGAGAGCACAAGGCTCACAGGGCCTCTGGCTGTGGTCTGCAGCCTCACACACGCTGAGGCTGACTCGGTGAGCGCCCAGAAGGTGCCTGACAGACGTCATTTCCCTAGTGCTCTCCTCCCCAGCAGAGACGTGTGCAGGTGGTTGGGGCCTGCCCCTGCGTGTCTGGGCTCCCGTCCACAGCCCCAGCTCAGGGAAGCAGCTCCTGAGCCAAGACCTGTGGAGGGCGCAGGGGGCCCCGCCTGGAAGCCCAGTTTCCAGCATGCGGGAAGCGAGCCTCCTCGGGAGAAGAGAAGGCAGCCCTGCTCTGTGCGGCTGCATTCACTGCTTTGGCGGAGCCGAGTGCGCCTCCAGTACGGCAGAGCTCCAGCTCTGCTCCGAAGCCCGATCTGGCAGAGTTGCTAGCGTGAGGCTGCTCTGCCCTGGGCGAGCCTTGCCCAGACTTGCCTCGCGGCTAGGCTTCCAGTCCAGAAATGAGCGGGCTGCGCGAGACTGGGAGATGCTACTGGCGCCTTCCTGGCCTCAGCACCACTCCTGCCTTGCCTTTGCACCTAGTCCTCAGGCGTTCTTGTGGAGGGCTTAGTTGCCGGTGGGTTGCACACTGCCAAGCGCTCCAGCAGAGAGGGCTCTATTAGAGGCAATGGGAGGGCAACTGCAGGGCTCCTCCAGCGGTTGCTTGACCGCCCAGACTCAGCACAGCACGGAGAGCACAAGGCTCACAGGGCCTGTGGCTGTGGTCTGCAGCCCCACACACGCTGAGGCTGACTCGGTGAGCGCCCAGAAGGTGCCTGACAGACGTCATTTCCCTAGTGCTCTCCTCCCCAGCAGAGACGTGTGCAGGTGGTTGGGGCCTGCCCCTGCGTGTCTGGGCTCCCGTCCACAGCCCCAGCTCAGGGAAGCAGCTCCTCAGCCAAGACCTGTAGGAGGCGTCGGGCGACCCCGCCTGGAAGCCTAGTGCACAGCATGAGGAAAGCGATCCTCCTTGGGAGAAGAGGAGGCAGCCCAGATGCGTGGGGCTGCAATCACTGCTTGGGCGGAGCCGGGTGCGCCTCCAGTACGGCAGAGCTCCAGCTCTGCTCAGAGGCCCGATCTGGCAGAGGGCTGGCGTGAGGCTGCTCTGCCCTGGGCGAGCCTTGGCCAGACTTGCCTCGCGGCTAGGCTTCCAGTCCAGAAAGGAGCGGGCTGCGCGAGACTGGGAGATGCTACTGGCGCCTTCCTGGCCTCAGCTCCACTCCTGCCTTGCCTTTGCACCTAGTCCCCAGGCGTTCTTGTGGAGGGCTTAGTTGCCGGTGGGTTGCACACTGCCAAGGGCTCCAGCTTGAGGGCTCTAGTAGAGGCAAAGTGAGGGCAACTGGAAGTCTATTCTTACGGGTGCTTGACCGCACAGACACAGCACAGCACGGAGAGCACAAGGCTCACAGGGCCCCTGGCTGGGGTCTGCAGCCCCACACACGCTGAGGCTGACTCGGTGAGCGCCCAGAAGGTGCCTGACAGACGTCATTTCCCTAGTGCTCTCCTCCCCAGCAGAGACGTGTGCAGGTGGTTGGGGCCTCCCCCTGCGTGTCTGGGCTCCCGTCCACAGCCCCAGCTCAGGGAAGCAGCTCCTGAGCCAAGACCTGTGGAGGGCGCAGGGGGCCCTGCCTGGAAGCCTAGTTTACAGCATGCGGGAAGCGAGCCTCCTCGGGAGAAGAGAAGGCAACACTGCTGTGTGCGGCTGCATTCACTGCTTTGGCGGAGCCGAGTGCGCCTCCAGTACGGCAGAGCTCCAGCTCTGCTCAAAGGCCCGATCTGGCAGAGTTGCTGGCGTGAGGCTGCTCTGCGCTGGGCGAGCCTTGCCCAGACTTGCCTCGCGGCTAGGCTTCCAGTCCAGAAAGCAGCGGGCTGCGCGAGACTGGGAGATGCTACTGGCGCCTTCCTGGCCTCAGCACCACTCCTGCCTTACCTTTACACCTAGTCCTCAGGCGTTCTTGTGGAGGGCTTAGTTGCCGGTGGGTTGCACACTGCCAAGCGCTCCAGCAGAGAGGGCTCTATTAGAGGCAATGGGAGGGCAACTGCAGGGCTCCTCCAGCGGTTGCTTGACCGCCCAGACTCAGCACAGCACGGAGAGCACAAGGCTCACAGGGCCTCTGGCTGTGGTCTGCAGCCCCACACACGCTGAGGCTGACTCGGTGAGCGCCCAGAAGGTGCCTGACAGACGTCATTTCCCTAGTGCTCTCCTCCCCAGCAGAGACGTGTGCAGGTGGTTGGGGCCTGCCCCTGCGTGTCTGGGCTCCCGTCCACAGCCCCAGCTCAGGGAAGCAGCTCCTCAGCCAAGACCTGTAGGAGGCGCGGGGCGCCCCCGCCTGGAAGCCTTGTGCACAGCATGAGGGAAGCGAGCCTCCTTGGGAGAAGAGGAGGCAGCCCAGATGCGTGGGGCTGCAATCACTGCTTGGGCGGAGCCGAGTGCGCCTCCTGTACGGCAGAGCTCCAGCTCTGCTCAGAGGCCCGATCTGGCAGAGGGCTGGCGTGAGGCTGCTCTGCCCTGGGCGAGCCTTGCCCAGACTTGCCTCGCGGCTAGGCTTCCAGTCCAGAAAGGAGCGGCCTGCGCGAGACTGGGAGATGCTACTGGCGCCTTCCTGGCCTCAGCTCCACTCCTGCCTTGCCTTTGCACCTAGTCCCCAGGCGTTCTTGTGGAGGGCTTAGTTGCCGGTGGGTTGCACACTGCCAAGCGCTCCAGCTTGAGGGCTCTAGTAGAGGCAAAGTGAGGGCAACTGAAAGTCTATTCTTACGGTTGCTTGACCGCCCAGACTCAGCACAGCACGGAGAGCACAAGGCTCACAGGCCCTCTGGCTGTGGTCTGCAGCCCCACACACGCTGAGGCTGACTCGGTGAGCGCCCAGAAGGTGCCTGACAGACGTCATTTCCCTAGTGCTCTCCTCCCCAGCAGAGACGTGTGCAGGTGGTTGGGGCCTGCCCCTGCGTGTCTGGGCTCCCGTCCACAGCCCCAGCTCAGGGAAGCAGCTCCTGAGCCAAGACCTGTGGAGGGCGCAGGGGGCCCCGCCTGGAAGACTAGTTTACAGCATGCGGGAAGCGAGCCTCCTCGGGAGAAGAGAAGGCAGCCCTGCTGTGTGCGGCTGCATTCACTGCTTTGGCGGAGCCGAGTGCGCCTCCAGTACGGCAGAGCTCCAGCTCTGCTCAGAGGCCCGATCTGGCAGAGTTGCTGGCGTGAGGCTGCTCTGCCCTGGACGAGCCTTGCCCAGACTTGCCTCGCGGCTAGGCTTCCAGTCCAGAAAGGAGCGGGCTGCGCGAGACTGGGAGATGCTACTGGCGCCTTCCTGGCCTCAGCACCACTCCTGCCTTACCTTTGAACCTAGTCCTCAGGCGTTCTTGTGGAGGGCTTAGTTGCCGGTGGGTTGCACACTGCCAAGCGCTCCAGCAGAGAGGGCTCTATTAGAGGCAATGGGAGGGCAACTGCAGGGCTCCTCCAGCGGTTGCTTGACCGCCCAGACTCAGCACAGCACGGAGAGCACAAGGCTCACAGGGCCTCTGGCTGTGGTCTGCAGCCCCACACACGCTGAGGCTGACTCGGTGAGCGCCCAAAAGGTGCCTGACAGACGTCATTTCCCTAGTGCTCTCCTCCCCAGCAGAGACGTGTGCAGGTGGTTGGGGTCTGCTCCTGCGTGTCTGGGCTCCCGTCCACAGCCCCAGCTCAGGGAAGCAGCTCCTCAGCCAAGACCTGTAGGAGGCGTGGGGCGCCCCCTCCTGGAAGCCTAGTGCACAGCATGAGGGAAGCGATCCTCCTTGGGAGAAGAGGAGGCAGCCCAGATGCGCGGGGTTGCAATCACTGCTTGGGCGGAGCCGGGTGCGCCTCCAGTAAGGCAGAGCTCCAGCTCTGCTCAGAGGCCCGATCTGGCAGAGGGCTGGGGTGAGGCTGCTCTGCCCTGGGCGAGCCTTGCCCAGACTTGCCTCGCGGCTAGGCTTCCAGTCCAGAAAGGAGCGGGCTGCGCGAGACTGGGAGATGCTACTGGCGCCTTCCTGGCCTCAGCTCCACTCCTGCCTTGCCTTTGCACCTAGTCCCCAGGCGTTCTTGTGGAGGGCTTAGTTGCCGGTGGGTTGCACACTGCCAAGCGCTCCAGCTTGAGGGCTGTATTAGAGGCAAAGTGAGGGCAACTGAAAGTCTATTCTTACGGTTGCTTGACCGCACAGACTCAGCACAGCACGGAGAGCACAAGGCTCACAGGGCCCCTGGCTGGGTTCTGCAGCCCCACACACGCGGAGGCTGACTCGGTGAGCGCCCAGAAGGTGCCTGACAGACGTCAATTCCCTAGTGCTCTCCTCCCCAGCAGAGATGTGTGCAGGTGGTTGGGGCCTGCCCCTGCGTGTCTGGGCTCCCGTCCACAGCCCCAGCTCAGGGAAGCAGCTCCTGAGCCAAGACCTGTGGAGGGCGCAGGGGGCCCCGCCTGGAAGACTAGTTTACAGCATGCGGGAAGCGAGCCTCCTCGGGAGAAGAGAAGGCAGCCCTGCTGTGTGCGGCTGCATTCACTGCTTTGGCGGAGCCGAGTGCGCCTCCAGTACGGCAGAGCTCCAGCTCTGCTCAGAGGCCCGATCTGGCAGAGTTGCTGGCGTGAGGCTGCTCTGCCCTGGGCGAGCCTTGCCCAGACTTGCCTCGCGGCTAGGCTTCCAGTCCAGAAAGGAGCGGGCTGCGCGAGACTGGGAGATGCTACTGGCGCCTTCCTGGCCTCAGCACCACTCCTGCCTTACCTTTGAACCTAGTCCTCAGGCGTTCTTGTGGAGGGCTTAGTTGCCGGTGGGTTGCACACTGCCAAGCGCTCCAGCAGAGAGGGCTCTATTAGAGGCAATGGGAGGGCAACTGCAGGGCTCCTCCAGCGGTTGCTTGACCGCCCAGACTCAGCACAGCACGGAGAGCACAAGGCTCACAGGGCCTCTGGCTGTGGTCTGCAGCCCCACACACGCTGAGGCTGACTCGGTGAGCGCCCAAAAGGTGCCTGACAGACGTCATTTCCCTAGTGCTCTCCTCCCCAGCAGAGACGTGTGCAGGTGGTTGGGGTCTGCTCCTGCGTGTCTGGGCTCCCGTCCACAGCCCCAGCTCAGGGAAGCAGCTCCTCAGCCAAGACCTGTAGGAGGCGTGGGGCGCCCCCTCCTGGAAGCCTAGTGCACAGCATGAGGGAAGCGATCCTCCTTGGGAGAAGAGGAGGCAGCCCAGATGCGTGGGGTTGCAATCACTGCTTGGGCGGAGCCGGGTGCGCCTCCAGTAAGGCAGAGCTCCAGCTCTGCTCAGAGGCCCGATCTGGCAGAGGGCTGGGGTGAGGCTGCTCTGCCCTGGGCGAGCCTTGCCCAGACTTGCCTCGCGGCTAGGCTTCCAGTCCAGAAAGGAGCGGGCTGCGCGAGACTGGGAGATGCTACTGGCGCCTTCCTGGCCTCAGCTCCACTCCTGCCTTGCCTTTGCACCTAGTCCCCAGGCGTTCTTGTGGAGGGCTTAGTTGCCGGTGGGTTGCACACTGCCAAGCGCTCCAGCTTGAGGGCTCTATTAGAGGCAAAGTGAGGGCAACTGGAAGTCTATTCTTACCCTTGCTTGACCGCCCAGACTCAGCACAGCACGGAGAGCACAAGGCTCACAGGGCCCCTGGCTGGGGTCTGCAGCCCCACCCAAGTGGAGGCTGACTCGGTGAGCGCCCAGAAGGTGCCTGACAGACGTCATTTCCCTAGTGCTCTCCTCCCCAGCAGAGACGTGTGCAGGTGGTTGGGGCCTGCCCATGCGTGTCTGGGCTCCCGTCCACAGCCCCAGCTCAGGGAAGCAGCTCCTCAGCCAAGACCTGTGGAGGGCGCAGGGGGCCCCGCCTGGAAGCCTAGTTTACAGCATGCGTGAAGCGAGCCTCCTCGGGAGAAGAGAAGGCAGCCCTGCTGTGTGCGGCTGCATTCACTGCTTTGGCGGAGCCGAGTGCGCCTCCAGTACGGCAGAGCTCCAGCTCTGCTCAGAGGCCCGATCTGGCAGAGTTGCTGGCGTGAGGCTGCTCTGCAATGGGCGAGCCTTGCCCAAACTTGCCTCGCGGCTAGGCTTCCAGTCCAGAAAGGAGCGGGCTGCGCGAGACTGGGAGATGCTACTGGCGCCTTCCTGGCCTCAGCTCCACTCCTGCCTTGCCTTTGCACCTAGTCCCAGGCGTTCTTGTGTAGGGCTTAGTTGCCGGTGGGTTGCACACTGCCAAGCGATCCAGCTTGAGGGCTCTAGTAGAGGCAAAGTGAGGGCAACTGAAAGTCTATTCTTACGGTTGCTTGACCACGCAGACTCAGCACAGCACGGAGAGCACAAGGCTCACAGGGCCTCTGGCTGTGGTCTGCAGCCCCACACACGCGGAGGCTGACTCGGTGAGTGCCCAGAAGGTGCCTGACAGACGTCTTTTCCCTAGTGCTCTCCTCCCCAGCAGAGACGTGTGCAGGTGGTTGGGGCCTGCCCCTGCGTGTCTGGGCTCCCGTCCACAGCCCCAGCTCAGGGAAGCAGCTCCTCAGCCAAGACCTGTAGAAGGCGCGGGGCGCCCCCGCCTGGAAGCCTAGTGCACAGCATGAGGGAAGCGAGCCTCCTTGGGAGAAGAGGCAGCCCAGATGCTTGGGGCTGCAATCACTGCTTGGGCGGAGCCGAGTGCGCCTCCAGTACGGCAGAGCTCCAGCTCTGCTCAGAGGCCCGATCTGGCAGAGGGCTGGCGTGAGGCTGCTCTGCCCTGGGCGAGCCTTGGCCAGACTTGCCTCGCGGCTAGGCTTCCAGTCCAGAAAGGAGCGGGCTGCGCGAGACTGGGAGATGCTACTGGCCCCTTCCTGGCCTCAACTCCACTCCTGCCTTGCCTTTGAACCTAGTCCCCAGGCGTTCTTGTGGAGGGCTTATTTGCCGGTGGGTTGCACACTGCCAAGCGCTCCAGCTTGAGGGCTGTATTAGAGGCAAAGTGAGGGCAACTGAAAGTCTATTCTTACGGTTGCTTGACCGCCCAGACTCAGCACAGCACGGAGAGCACAAGGCTCACAGGGCCCCTGGCTGGGGTCTGCAGCCCCACACACGCGGAGGCTGACTCGGTGAGCGCCCAGAAGGTGCCTGACAGACGTCAATTCCCTACTGCTCTCCTCCCCAGCAGAGACGTGTGCAGGTGGTTGGGGCCTGCCCCTGCGTGTCTGGGCTCCCGTCCACAGCCCCAGCTCAGGGAAGCAGCTCCTGAGCCAAGACCTGTGGAGGGCGCAGGGGGCCCCGCCTGGAAGCCTAGTTTCCAGCATGCGGGAAGCGAGCATCCTCGGGAGAAGAGAAGGCAGCCCTGCTGTGTGCGGCTGCATTCACTGCTTTGGCGGAGCCGAGTGCGCCTCCAGTACGGCAGAGCTCCAGCTCTGCTCCGAGGCCCGATCTGGCAGAGTTGCTGGCGAGAGGCTGCTCTGCCCTGGGCAAGCCTTGGCCAGACTTGCCTCGCGGCTAGGCTTCCAGTCCAGAAAGGAGCGGGCTGCGCGAGACTGGGAGATGCTACTGGCGCCTTCCGCCTCAGCACCATTCCTGCCTTACCTTTGCACCTAGTCCTCAGGCGTTCTTGTGGAGGGCTTAGTTGCCGGTGGGTTGCACACTGCCAAGCGCTCCAGCAGAGAGGGCTCTATTAGAGGCAATGGGAGGGCAACTGCAGGGCTCCTCCAGCGGTTGCTTGACCGCCCAGACTCAGCACAGCACGGAGAGCACAAGGCTCACAGGGCCTCTGGCTGTGGTCTGCAGCCCCACACACGCTGAGGCTGACTCGGTGAGCGCCCAGAAGGTGCCTGACAGACGTCATTTCCCTAGTGCTCTCCTCCCCAGCAGAGACGTGTGCAGGTGGTTGGGGCCTGCCCCTGCGTGTCTGGGCTCCCGTCCACAGCCCCAGCTCAGGGAAGCAGCTCCTCAGCCAAGACCTGTAGGAGGCGCGGGGCGCCCCTGCCTGGAAGCCTTGTGCACAGCATGAGGGAAGCGAGCCTCCTCGGGAGAAGAGAAGGCAGCCCTGCTGTGTGCGGCTGCATTCACTGCTTTGGCGGAGCCGAGTGCGCCTCCAGTACGGCAGAGCTCCAGCTCTGCTCAGAGGCCCGATCTGGCAGAGTTGCTGGCGTGAGGCTGCTCTGCCCTGGGCGAGCCTTGCCCAGACTTGCCTCGCGGCTAGGCTTCCAGTCCAGAAAGGAGCGGGCTGCGCGAGACTGGGAGATGCTACTGGCGCCTTCCTGGCCTCAGCACCACTCCTGCCTTACCTTTGAACCTAGTCCTCAGGCGTTCTTGTGGAGGGCTTAGTTGCCGGTGGGTTGCACACTGCCAAGCGCTCCAGCAGAGAGGGCTCTATTAGAGGCAATGGGAGGGCAACTGCAGGGCTCCTCCAGCGGTTGCTTGACCGCCCAGACTCAGCACAGCACGGAGAGCACAAGGCTCACAGGGCCTCTGGCTGTGGTCTGCAGCCCCACACACGCTGAGGCTGACTCGGTGAGCGCCCAGAAGGTGCCTGACAGACGTCTTTTCCCTAGTGCTCTCCTCCCCAGCAGAGACGTGTGCAGGTGGTTGGGGCCTGCCCCTGCGTGTCTGGGCTCCCGTCCACAGCCCCAGCTCAGGGAAGCAGCTCCTCAGCCAAGACCTGTGGGAGGCGCATGGGGCCCCGCCTGGAAGCCTAGTTTACAGCATGCGGGAAGCGAGCCTCCTCGGGAGAAGAGAAGGCAGCCCTGCTGTGTGCGGCTGCATTCACTGCTTTGGCGGAGCCGAGTGCGCCTCCAGTACGGCAGAGCTCCAGCTCTGCTCAGAGGCCCGATCTGGCAGAGTTGCTGGCGTGAGGCTGCTCTGCCCTGGGCGAGCCTTGCCCAGACTTGCCTCGCGGCTAGGCTTCCAGTCCAGAAAGGAGCGGGCTGCGCGAGTCTGGGAGATGCTACTGGCGCCTTCCTGGCCTCAGCACCACTCCTGCTTTGCCTTTGCACCTAGTCCTCAGGCGTTCTTGTGGAGGGCTTAGTTGCCGGTGGGTTGCACACTGCCAAGCGCTCCAGCAGAGAGGGCTCTATTAGAGGCAATGGGAGGGCAACTGCAGGGCTCCTCCAGCGGTTGCTTGACCGCCCAGACTCAGCACAGCACGGAGAGCACAAGGCTCACAGGGCCTCTGGCTGTGGTCTGCAGCCCCACACACGCTGAGGCTGACTCGGTGAGCGCCCAAAAGGTGCCTGACAGACGTCATTTCCCTAGTGCTCTCCTCCCCAGCAGAGACGTGTGCAGGTGGTTGGGGTCTGCTCCTGCGTGTCTGGGCTCCCGTCCACAGCCCCAGCTCAGGGAAGCAGCTCCTCAGCCAAGACCTGTAGGAGGCGTGGGGCGCCCCCTCCTGGAAGCCTAGTGCACAGCATGAGGGAAGCGATCCTCCTTGGGAGAAGAGGAGGCAGCCCAGATGCGTGGGGTTGCAATCACTGCTTGGGCGGAGCCGGGTGCGCCTCCAGTAAGGCAGAGCTCCAGCTCTGCTCAGAGGCCCGATCTGGCAGAGGGCTGGGGTGAGGCTGCTCTGCCCTGGGCGAGCCTTGCCCAGACTTGCCTCGCGGCTAGGCTTCCAGTCCAGAAAGGAGCGGGCTGCGCGAGACTGGGAGATGCTACTGGCGCCTTCCTGGCCTCAGCTCCACTCCTGCCTTGCCTTTGCACCTAGTCCCCAGGCGTTCTTGTGGAGGGCTTAGTTGCCGGTGGGTTGCACACTGCCAAGCGCTCCAGCTTGAGGGCTGTATTAGAGGCAAAGTGAGGGCAACTGAAAGTCTATTCTTACGGTTGCTTGACCGCACAGACTCAGCACAGCACGGAGAGCACAAGGCTCACAGGGCCCCTGGCTGGGTTCTGCAGCCCCACACACGCGGAGGCTGACTCGGTGAGCGCCCAGAAGGTGCCTGACAGACGTCAATTCCCTAGTGCTCTCCTCCCCAGCAGAGATGTGTGCAGGTGGTTGGGGCCTGCCCCTGCGTGTCTGGGCTCCCGTCCACAGCCCCAGCTCAGGGAAGCAGCTCCTGAGCCAAGACCTGTGGGAGGCGCAGGGGGCCCCGCCTGGAAGGCTAGTTTACAGCATGCGGGAAGCGAGCCTCCTCGGGAGAAGAGGAGGCAGCTCTGCTGTGTGCGGCTGCATTCACTGCTTTGGCGGAGCCGAGTGCGCCTCCAGTACGGCAGAGCTCCAGCTCTGCTCAGAGGCCCGATCTGGCAGAGTTGCTGGCGTGAGGCTGCTCTGCCCTGGGCGAGCCTTGCCCAGACTTGCCTCGCGGCTAGGCTTCCAGTCCAGAAAGGAGCGGGCTGCACGAGACTTGGAGATGGTACTGGCGCCTTCCTGGCCTCAGCACCACTCCTGCCTTACCTTTGCACCTAGTCCTCAGGCGTTCTTGTGGAGGGCTTAGTTGCCGGTGGGTTGCACACTGCCAAGCGCTCCAGCAGAGAGGGCTCTATTAGAGGCAATGGGAGGGCAACTGCAGGGCTCCTCCAGCGGTTGCTTGACCGCCCAGACTCAGCAGAGCACGGAGAGCACAAGGCTCACAGGGCCTCTGGCTGTGGTCTGCAGCCCCACACACTCGGAGGCTGACTCGGTGAGCGCCCAGAAGCTGCCTGACAGACGTCATTTCCCTAGTGCTCTCCTCCCAAGCAGAGACGTGTGCAGGTGGTTGGGGCCTGCCCCTGCCTGTCTGGGCTCCCGTCCACAGCCCCAGCTCAGGGAAGCAGCTCCTCAGCCAAGACCTGTAGGAGGCGCGGGGCGCCCCCGCCTGGAAGCCTTGTGCACAGCATGAGGGAAGCGAGCCTCCTTGGGAGAAGAGGAGGCAGCCCAGATGCGTGGGGCTGCAATCACTGCTTGGGCGGAGCCGAGTGCGCCTCCTGTACGGCAGAGCTCCAGCTCTGCTCAGAGGCCCGATCTGGCAGAGGGCTGGCGTGAGGCTGCTCTGCCCTGGGCGAGCCTTGCCCAGACTTGCCTCGCGGCTAGGCTTCCAGTCCAGAAAGGAGCGGCCTGCGCGAGACTGGGAGATGCTACTGGCGCCTTCCTGGCCTCAGCTCCACTCCTGCCTTGCCTTTGCACCTAGTCCCCAGGCGTTCTTGTGGAGGGCTTAGTTGCCGGTGGGTTGCACACTGCCAAGCGCTCCAGCTTGAGGGCTCTATTAGAGGCAAAGTGAGGGCAACTGGAAGTCTATTCTTACCCTTGCTTGACCGCCCAGACTCAGCACAGCACGGAGAGCACAAGGCTCACAGGGCCCCTGGCTGGGGTCTGCAGCCCCACCCAAGTGGAGGCTGACTCGGTGAGCGCCCAGAAGGTGCCTGACAGACGTCATTTCCCTAGTGCTCTCCTCCCCAGCAGAGACGTGTGCAGGTGGTTGGGGCCTGCCCCTGCGTGTCTGGGCTCCCGTCCACAGCCCCAGCTCAGGGAAGCAGCTCCTGAGCCAAGACCTGTGGAGGGCGCAGGGGGCCCCGCCTGGAAGCCTAGTTTACAGCATGCGTGAAGCGAGCCTCCTCGGGAGAAGAGAAGGCAGCCCTGCTGTGTGCGGCTGCATTCACTGCTTTGGCGGAGCCGAGTGCGCCTCCAGTACGGCAGAGCTCCAGCTCTGCTCAGAGGCCCGATCTGGCAGAGTTGCTGGCGTGAGGCTGCTCTGCCATGGGCGAGCCTTGCCCAAACTTGCCTCGCGGCTAGGCTTCCAGTCCAGAAAGGAGCGGGCTGCGCGAGACTGGGAGATGCTACTGGCGCCTTCCTGGCCTCAGCTCCACTCCTGCCTTGCCTTTGCACCTAGTCCCCAGGCGTTCTTGTGTAGGGCTTAGTTGCCAGTGGGTTGCACACTGCCAAGCGATCCAGCTTGAGGGCTCTAGTAGAGGCAAAGTGAGGGCAACTGAAAGTCTATTCTTACGGTTGCTTGACCGCGCAGACTCAGCACAGCACGGAGAGCACAAGGCTCACAGGGCCTCTGGCTGTGGTCTGCAGCCCCACACACGCGGAGGCTGACTCGGTGAGTGCCCAGAAGGTGCCTGACAGACGTCTTTTCCCTAGTGCTCTCCTCCCCAGCAGAGACGTGTGCAGGTGGTTGGGGCCTGCCCCTGCGTGTCTGGGCTCCCGTCCACAGCCCCAGCTCAGGGAAGCAGCTCCTCAGCCAAGACCTGTAGGAGGCGCGGGGCGCCCCCGCCTGGAAGCCTAGTGCACAGCATGAGGGAAGCGAGCCTCCTTGGGAGAAGAGGAGGCAGCCCAGATGCGTGGGGCTGCAATCACTGCTTTGGCGGAGCCGAGTGCGCCTCCAGTACGGCAGAGCTCCAGCTCTGCTCAGAGGCCCGATCTGGCAGAGTTGCTGGCGTGAGGCTGCTCTGCCATGGGCGAGCCTTGCCCAAACTTGCCTCGCGGCTAGGCTTCCAGTCCAGAAATGAGCGGGCTGCGCGAGACTGGGAGATGCTACTGGCTCCTTCCTGGCCTCAGCTCCACTCCTGCCTTGCCTTTGCACGTAGTCCCCAGGCGTTCTTGTGGAGGGCTTAGTTGCCGGTGGGTTGCACACTGCCAAGCGCTCCAGCTTGAGGGCTCTAGTAGAGGCAAAGTGAGGGCAACTGAAAGTCTATTCTTACGGTTGCTTGACCGCCCAGACTCAGCACAGCACGGAGAGCACAAGGCTCACAGGGCCCCTGGCTGGGGTCTGCAGCCCCACACACGCGGAGGCTGACTCGGTGAGCGCCCAGAAGGTGCCTGACAGACGTCATTTCCCTAGTGCTCTCCTCCCCAGCAGAGACGTGTGCAGGTGGTTGGGGCCTGCCCCTGCGTGTCTGGGCTCCCGTCCATAGCCCCAGCTCAGGGAAGCAGCTACTGTGCCAAGACCTGTGGAGGGCGCAGGGGGCCACGCCTGGAAGCCTAGTTTACAGCATGCGGGACGCGAGCCTCCTCAGGAGAAGGGAAGGCAGCCCTGCTGTGTGCGGCTGCATTCACTGCTTTGGCGGAGCCGAGTGAGCCTCCAGTACGGCAGAGCTCCAGCTCTGCTCAGAGGCCAGAACTGGCAGAGTTGCTGGCGTGAGGCTGCTCTGCCCTGGGCGAGCCTTGCCCAGACTTGCCTCGCGGCTAGGCTTCCAGTCCAGAAAGGAGCGGGCTGCGCGAGACTGGGAGATGCTACTGGCGCCTTCCTGGCCTCAGCACCACTCCTGCCTTACCTTTGCACCTAGTCCTCAGTCGTTCTTGTGGAGGGCTTAGTTGCCGGTGGGTTGCACACTGCCAAGCGCTCCAGCAGAGAGGGCTCTATTAGAGGCAATGGGAGGTCAACTGCAGGGCTCCTCCAGCGGTTGCTTGACCGCCCAGACTCAGCACAGCACGGAGAGCACAAGGCTCACAGGGCCTCTGGCTGTGGTCTGCAGCCCCACACACGCTGAGGCTGACTCGGTGAGCGCCCAGATGGTGCCTGAAAGACGTCATTTCCCTAGTGCTCTCCTCCCCAGCAGAGACGTGTGCAGGTGGTTGGGGCCTGCCCCTGCGTGTCTGGGCTCCCGTCCACAGCCCCAGCTCAGGGAAGCAGCTCCTCAGCCAAGACCTGTAGGAGGCGCGGGGCGCCCCCGCCTGGAAGCCTAGTGCACAGCATGAGGGAAGCAAGCCTCCTGGGGAGAAGAGGAGGCAGCCCAGATGCGTGGGGCTGCAATCACTGCTTGGGCGGGGCCGAGTGCGCCTCCAGTACGGCAGAGCTCCAGCTCTGCTCAGAGGCCCGATCTGGCAGAGGGCTGGCGTGAGGCTGCTCTACCCTGGGCGAGCCTTGCCCAGACTTGCCTCGCGGCTAGGCTTCTAGTCCAGAAAGGAGCGGGCTGCGCGAGACTGGGAGATGCTACTGGCGCCTTCCTGGCCTCAGCTCCACTCCTGCCTTGCCTTTGCACCTAGTCCCCAGGCGTTCTTGTGGAGGGCTTAGTTGCCGGTGGGTTGCACACTGCCAAGCGCTCCAGCTTGAGGGCTCTAGTAGAGGCAAAGTGAGGGCAACTGAAAGTCTATTCTTACGGTTGCTTGACCGCCCAGACTCAGCACAGCACGGAGAGCACAAGGCTCACAGGGCCCCTGGCTGGGGTCTGCAGCCCCACACACGCGGAGGCTGACTCGGTGAGCGCCCAGAAGGTGCCTGACAGACGTCATTTCCCTAGTGCTCTCCTCCCAAGCAGAGACGTGTGCAGGTGGTTGCGGACTGCCCCTGCGTGTCTGGGCTCCCGTCCACAGCCCCAGCTCAGGGAAGCAGCTCCTGAGCCAAGACCTGTGGGAGGCGCAGGGGGCCCCGCCTGGAAGCCTAGTTTACAGCATGCGGGAAGCGAGCCTCCTCGGGAGAAGAGAAGGCAGCCCTGCTGTGTGCGGCTGCATTCACTGCATTGGCGGAGCCGAGTGCGCCTCCAGTACGGCAGAGCTCCAGCTCTGCTCAGAGGCCCGATCTGGCAGAGTTGCTGGCGTGAGGCTGCTCTGCCATGGGCGAGCCTTGCCCAAACTTGCCTCGCGGCTAGGCTTCCAGTCCAGAAAGGAGCGGGCTGCGCGAGACTGGGAGATGCTACTGGCGCCTTCCTGGCCTCAGCTCCACTCCTGCCTTGCCTTTGCACCTAGTCCCCAGGCGTTCTTGTGGAGGGCTTAGTTGCCGGTGGGTTGCACACTGCCAAGCGCTCCAGCTTCAGGGCTCTAGTAGAGGCAAAGTGAGGGCAACTGAAAGTCTATTCTTACGGTTGCTTGACCGCCCAGACTCAGCACAGCACGGAGAGCACAAGGCTCACAGGGCCTCTGGCTGTGGTCTGCAGCACCACACACTCGGAGGCTGACTCGGTGAGCGCCCAGAAGGTGCCTGACAGACGTCTTTTCCCTAGTGCTCTCCTCCCCAGCAGAGACGTGTGCAGGTGGTTGGGGCCTGCCCCTGCGTGTCTGGGCTTCCGTCCACAGCCCCAGCTCAGGGAAGCAGCTCCTCAGCCAAGACCTGTAGGAGGCGCGGGGCGCCCCCGCCTGGAAGCCTTGTGCACAGCATGAGGGAAGCGAGCCTCCTTGGGAGAAGAGAAAGCAGCCCAGATGCGTGGGGCTGCAATCACTGCTTGGGCGGAGCCGAGTGCGCCTCCAGTACGGCAGAGCTCCAGCTCTGCTCAGAGGCCCGATCTGGCAGAGGGCTGGCGTGAGGCTGCTCTGCCCTGGGCGAGCCTTGCCCAGACTTGCCTCGCGGCTAGGCTTCCAGTCCAGAAAGGAGCGGGCTGCGCGAGACTGGGAGACGCTACTGGCGCCTTCCTGGCCTCAGCTCCACTCCTGCCTTGCCTTTGCACCTAGTCCCCAGGCGTTCTTGTGGAGGGCTTAGTTGCCGGTGGGTTGCACACTGCCAAGCGCTCCAGCTTGAGGGCTCTAGTAGAGGCAAAGTGAGGGCAACTGAAAGTCTATTCTTACGGTTGCTTGACCGCCCAGACTCAGCACAGCACGGAGAGCACAAGGCTCACAGGGCCTCTGGCTGTGGTCTGCAGCCCCACACACTCGGAGGCTGACTCGGTGAGCGCCCAGAAGGTGCCTGACAGACGTCTTTTCCCTAGTGCTCTCCTCCCCAGCAGAGACGTGTGCAGGTGGTTGGGGCCTGCCCCTGCGTGTCTGGGCTTCCGTCCACAGCCCCAGCTCAGGGAAGCAGCTCCTCAGCCAAGACCTGTAGGAGGCGCGGGGCGCCCCCGCCTGGAAGCCTTGTGCACAGCATGAGGGAAGCGAGCCTCCTTGGGAGAAGAGAAAGCAGCCCAGATGCGTGGGGCTGCAATCACTGCTTGGGCGGAGCCGAGTGCGCCTCCAGTACGGCAGAGCTCCAGCTCTGCTCAGAGGCCCGATCTGGCAGAGGGCTGGCGTGAGGCTGCTCTGCCCTGGGCGAGCCTTGCCCAGACTTGCCTCGCGGCTAGGCTTCCAGTCCAGAAAGGAGCGGGCTGCGCGAGACTGGGAGACGCTACTGGCGCCTTCCTGGCCTCAGCTCCACTCCTGCCTTGCCTTTGCACCTAGTCCCCAGGCGTTCTTGTGGAGGGCTTAGTTGCCGGTGGGTTGCACACTGCCAAGCGCTCCAGCTTGAGGGCTCTAGTAGAGGCAAAGTGAGGGCAACTGGAAGTCTATTCTTACGGTTGCTTGACCGCCCAGACTCAGCACAGCACGGAGAGCACAAGGCTCACAGGGCCCCTGGCTGGGGTCTGCAGCCCCACACACGCTGAGGCTGACTCGGTGAGCGCCCAGAAGGTGCCTGACAGACGTCATTTCCCTAGTGCTCTCCTCCCCAGCAGAGACGTGTGCAGGTGGTTGGGGCCTCCCCCTGCGTGTCTGGGCTCCCGTCCACAGCCCCAGCTCAGGGAAGCAGCTCCTGAGCCAAGACCTGTGGAGGGCGCAGGGGGCCCTGCCTGGAAGCCTAGTTTACAGCATGCGGGAAGCGAGCCTCCTCGGGAGAAGAGAAGGCAACCCTGCTGTGTGCGGCTGCATTCACTGCTTTGGCGGAGCCGAGTGCGCCTCCAGTACGGCAGAGCTCCAGCTCTGCTCAGAGGCCCGATCTGGCAGAGTTGCTGGCGTGAGGCTGCTCTGCGCTGGGCGAGCCTTGCCCAGACTTGCCTCGCGGCTAGGCTTCCAGTCCAGAAAGCAGCGGGCTGCGCGAGACTGGGAGATGCTACTGGCGCCTTCCTGGCCTCAGCACCACTCCTGCCTTACCTTTGCACCTAGTCCTCAGGCGTTCTTGTGGAAGGCTTAGTTGCCGGTGGGTTGCACACTGCCAAGCGCTCCAGCAGAGAGGGCTCTATTAGAGGCAATGGGAGGGCAACTGCAGGGCTCCTCCAGCGGTTGCTTGACCGCCCAGACTCAGCACAGCACGGAGAGCACAAGGCTCACAGGGCCTCTGGCTGTGGTCTGCAGCCCCACACACGCTGAGGCTGACTCGGTGAGCGCCCAAAAGGTGCCTGACAGACGTCATTTCCCTAGTGCTCTCCTCCCCAGCAGAGACGTGTGCAGGTGGTTGGGGCCTGCCCCTGCGTGTCTGGGCTCCCGTCCACAGCCCCAGCTCAGGGAAGCAGCTCCTCAGCCAAGACCTGTAGGAGGCGCGGGGCGCCCCCGCCTGGAAGCCTTGTGCACAGCATGAGGGAAGCGAGCCTCCTTGGGAGAAGAGGAGGCAGCCCAGATGCGTGGGGCTGCAATCACTGCTTGGGCGGAGCCGAGTGCGCCTCCTGTACGGCAGAGCTCCAGCTCTGCTCAGAGGCCCGATCTGGCAGAGGGCTGGCGTGAGGCTGCTCTGCCCTGGGCGAGCCTTGCCCAGACTTGCCTCGCGGCTAGGCTTCCAGTCCAGAAAGGAGCGGCCTGCGCGAGACTGGGAGATGCTACTGGCGCCTTCCTGGCCTCAGCTCCACTCCTGCCTTGCCTTTGCACCTAGTCCCCAGGCGTTCTTGTGGAGGGCTTAGTTGCCGGTGGGTTGCACACTGCCAAGCGCTCCAGCTTGAGGGCTCTAGTAGAGGCAAAGTGAGGGCAACTGAAAGTCTATTCTTACGGTTGCTTGACCGCCCAGACTCAGCACAGCACGGAGAGCACAAGGCTCACAGGCCCTCTGGCTGTGGTCTGCAGCCCCACACACGCTGAGGCTGACTCGGTGAGCGCCCAGAAGGTGCCTGACAGACGTCATTTCCCTAGTGCTCTCCTCCCCAGCAGAGACGTGTGCAGGTGGTTGGGGCCTGCCCCTGCGTGTCTGGGCTCCCGTCCACAGCCCCAGCTCAGGGAAGCAGCTCCTGAGCCAAGACCTGTGGAGGGCGCAGGGGGCCCCGCCTGGAAGACTAGTTTACAGCATGCGGGAAGCGAGCCTCCTCGGGAGAAGAGAAGGCAGCCCTGCTGTGTGCGGCTGCATTCACTGCTTTGGCGGAGCCGAGTGCGCCTCCAGTACGGCAGAGCTCCAGCTCTGCTCAGAGGCCCGATCTGGCAGAGTTGCTGGCGTGAGGCTGCTCTGCCCTGGGCGAGCCTTGCCCAGACTTGCCTCGCGGCTAGGCTTCCAGTCCAGAAAGGAGCGGGCTGCGCGAGACTGGGAGATGCTACTGGCGCCTTCCTGGCCTCAGCACCACTCCTGCCTTACCTTTGAACCTAGTCCTCAGGCGTTCTTGTGGAGGGCTTAGTTGCCGGTGGGTTGCACACTGCCAAGCGCTCCAGCAGAGAGGGCTCTATTAGAGGCAATGGGAGGGCAACTGCAGGGCTCATCCAGCGGTTGCTTGACCGCCCAGACTCAGCACAGCACGGAGAGCACAAGGCTCACAGGGCCTCTGGCTGTGGTCTGCAGCCCCACACACGCTGAGGCTGACTCGGTGAGCGCCCAGAAGGTGCCTGACAGACGTCTTTTCCCTAGTGCTCTCCTCCCCAGCAGAGACGTGTGCAGGTGGTTGGGGCCTGCCCCT
This sequence comes from Capricornis sumatraensis, assembly GCF_032405125.1. Taxonomy (NCBI): domain Eukaryota; kingdom Metazoa; phylum Chordata; class Mammalia; order Artiodactyla; family Bovidae; genus Capricornis; species Capricornis sumatraensis. The sequence continues at coordinate 6,587,627 of NW_027184616.1, read as the reverse complement.
GCGTGTCTGGGCTCCCGTCCACAGCCCCAGCTCAGGGAAGCAGCTCCTCAGCCAAGACCTGTGGGAGGCGCAGGGGGCCCCGCCTGGAAGCCTAGTTTACAGCATGCGGGAAGCGAGCCTCCTCGGGAGAAGAGAAGGCAGCCCTGCTGTGTGCGGCTGCATTCACTGCTTTGGCGGAGCCGAGTGCGCCTCCAGTACGGCAGAGCTCCAGCTCTGCTCAGAGGCCCGATCTGGCAGAGTTGCTGGCGTGAGGCTGCTCTGCCCTGGGCGAGCCTTGCCCAGACTTGCCTCGCGGCTAGGCTTCCAGTCCAGAAAGGAGCGGGCTGCGCGAGTCTGGGAGATGCTACTGGCGCCTTCCTGGCCTCAGCACCACTCCTGCTTTGCCTTTGCACCTAGTCCTCAGGCGTTCTTGTGGAGGGCTTAGTTGCCGGTGGGTTGCACACTGCCAAGCGCTCCAGCAGAGAGGGCTCTATTAGAGGCAATGGGAGGGCAACTGCAGGGCTCCTCCAGCGGTTGCTTGACCGCCCAGACTCAGCACAGCACGGAGAGCACAAGGCTCACAGGGCCTCTGGCTGTGGTCTGCAGCCCCACACACGCTGAGGCTGACTCGGTGAGCGCCCAAAAGGTGCCTGACAGACGTCATTTCCCTAGTGCTCTCCTCCCCAGCAGAGACGTGTGCAGGTGGTTGGGGTCTGCTCCTGCGTGTCTGGGCTCCCGTCCACAGCCCCAGCTCAGGGAAGCAGCTCCTCAGCCAAGACCTGTAGGAGGCGTGGGGCGCCCCCTCCTGGAAGCCTAGTGCACAGCATGAGGGAAGCGATCCTCCTTGGGAGAAGAGGAGGCAGCCCAGATGCGTGGGGTTGCAATCACTGCTTGGGCGGAGCCGGGTGCGCCTCCAGTAAGGCAGAGCTCCAGCTCTGCTCAGAGGCCCGATCTGGCAGAGGGCTGGCGTGAGGCTGCTCTGCCCTGGGCGAGCCTTGCCCAGACTTGCCTCGCGGCTAGGCTTCCAGTCCAGAAAGGAGCGGGCTGCGCGAGACTGGGAGATGCTACTGGCGCCTTCCTGGCCTCAGCTCCACTCCTGCCTTGCCTTTGCACCTAGTCCCCAGGCGTTCTTGTGGAGGGCTTAGTTGCCGGTGGGTTGCACACTGCCAAGCGCTCCAGCTTGAGGGCTGTATTAAAGGCAAAGTGAGGGCAACTGAAAGTCTATTCTTACGGTTGCTTGACCGCACAGACTCAGCACAGCACGGAGAGCACAAGGCTCACAGGGCCCCTGGCTGGGTTCTGCAGCCCCACACACGCTGAGGCTGACTCGGTGAGCGCCCAGAAGGTGCCTGACAGACGTCAATTCCCTAGTGCTCTCCTCCCCAGCAGAGATGTGTGCAGGTGGTTGGGGCCTGCCCCTGCGTGTCTGGGCTCCCGTCCACAGCCCCAGCTCAGGGAAGCAGCTCCTCAGCCAAGACCTGTAGGAGGCGCGGGGCGCCCCCGCCTGGAAGCCTAGTGCACAGCATGAGGGAAGCAAGCCTCCTGGGGAGAAGAGGAGGCAGCCCAGATGCGTGGGGCTGCAATCACTGCTTGGGCGGGGCCGAGTGCGCCTCCAGTACGGCAGAGCTCCAGCTCTGCTCAGAGGCCCGATCTGGCAGAGGGCTGGCGTGAGGCTGCTCTACCCTGGGCGAGCCTTGCCCAGACTTGCCTCGCGGCTAGGCTTCTAGTCCAGAAAGGAGCGGGCTGCGCGAGACTGGGAGATGCTACTGGCGCCTTCCTGGCCTCAGCTCCACTACTGCCTTGCCTTTGCACCTAGTCCCCAGGCGTTCTTGTGGAGGGCTTAGTTGCCGGTGGGTTGCACACTGCCAAGCGCTCCAGCTTGAGGGCTCTAGTAGAGGCAAAGTGAGGGCAACTGAAAGTCTATTCTTACGGTTGCTTGACCGCCCAGACTCAGCACAGCACGGAGAGCACAAGGCTCACAGGGCCCCTGGCTGGGGTCTGCAGCCCCACACACGCGGAGGCTGACTCGGTGAGCGCCCAGAAGGTGCCTGACAGACGTCATTTCCCTAGTGCTCTCCTCCCAAGCAGAGACGTGTGCAGGTGGTTGCGGACTGCCCCTGCGTGTCTGGGCTCCCGTCCACAGCCCCAGCTCAGGGAAGCAGCTCCTGAGCCAAGACCTGTGGGAGGCGCAGGGGGCCCCGCCTGGAAGCCTAGTTTACAGCATGCGGGAAGCGAGCCTCCTCGGGAGAAGAGAAGGCAGCCCTGCTGTGTGCGGCTGCATTCACTGCATTGGCGGAGCCGAGTGCGCCTCCAGTACGGCAGAGCTCCAGCTCTGCTCAGAGGCCCGATCTGGCAGAGTTGCTGGCGTGAGGCTGCTCTGCCATGGGCGAGCCTTGCCCAAACTTGCCTCGCGGCTAGGCTTCCAGTCCAGAAAGGAGCGGGCTGCGCGAGACTGGGAGATGCTACTGGCGCCTTCCTGGCCTCAGCTCCACTCCTGCCTTGCCTTTGCACCTAGTCCCCAGGCGTTCTTGTGGAGGGCTTAGTTGCCGGTGGGTTGCACACTGCCAAGCGCTCCAGCTAGAGGGCTCTAGTAGAGGCAAAGTGAGGGCAACTGAAAGTCTATTCTTACGGTTGCTTGACCGCCCAGACTCAGCACAGCACGGAGAGCACAAGGCTCACAGGGCCTCTGGCTGTGGTCTGCAGCCCCACACACTCGGAGGCTGACTCGGTGAGCGCCCAGAAGGTGCCTGACAGACGTCTTTTCCCTAGTGCTCTCCTCCCCAGCAGAGACGTGTGCAGGTGGTTGGGGCCTGCCCCTGCGTGTCTGGGCTTCCGTCCACAGCCCCAGCTCAGGGAAGCAGCTCCTCAGCCAAGACCTGTAGGAGGCGCGGGGCGCCCCCGCCTGGAAGCCTTGTGCACAGCATGAGGGAAGCGAGCCTCCTTGGGAGAAGAGAAAGCAGCCCAGATGCGTGGGGCTGCAATCACTGCTTGGGCGGAGCCGAGTGCGCCTCCAGTACGGCAGAGCTCCAGCTCTGCTCAGAGGCCCGATCTGGCAGAGGGCTGGCGTGAGGCTGCTCTGCCCTGGGCGAGCCTTGCCCAGACTTGCCTCGCGGCTAGGCTTCCAGTCCAGAAAGGAGCGGGCTGCGCGAGACTGGGAGACGCTACTGGCGCCTTCCTGGCCTCAGCTCCACTCCTGCCTTGCCTTTGCACCTAGTCCCCAGGCGTTCTTGTGGAGGGCTTAGTTGCCGGTGGGTTGCACACTGCCAAGCGCTCCAGCTTGAGGGCTCTAGTAGAGGCAAAGTGAGGGCAACTGAAAGTCCATTCTTACGGTTGCTTGACCGCCCAGACTCAGCACAGCACGGAGAGCACAAGGCTCACAGGGCCTCTGGCTGTGGTCTGCAGCCCCACACACTCGGAGGCTGACTCGGTGAGCGCCCAGAAGGTGCCTGACAGACGTCTTTTCCCTAGTGCTCTCCTCCCCAGCAGAGACGTGTGCAGGTGGTTGGGGCCTGCCCCTGCGTGTCTGGGCTTCCGTCCACAGCCCCAGCTCAGGGAAGCAGCTCCTCAGCCAAGACCTGTAGGAGGCGCGGGGCGCCCCCGCCTGGAAGCCTTGTGCACAGCATGAGGGAAGCGAGCCTCCTTGGGAGAAGAGAAAGCAGCCCAGATGCGTGGGGCTGCAATCGCTGCTTGGGCGGAGCCGAGTGCGCCTCCAGTACGGCAGAGCTCCAGCTCTGCTCAGAGGCCCGATCTGGCAGAGGGCTGGCGTGAGGCTGCTCTGCCCTGGGCGAGCCTTGCCCAGACTTGCCTCGCGGCTAGGCTTCCAGTCCAGAAAGGAGCGGGCTGCGCGAGACTGGGAGACGCTACTGGCGCCTTCCTGGCCTCAGCTCCACTCCTGCCTTGCCTTTGCACCTAGTCCCCAGGCGTTCTTGTGGAGGGCTTAGTTGCCGGTGGGTTGCACACTGCCAAGCGCTCCAGCTTGAGGGCTCTAGTAGAGGCAAAGTGAGGGCAACTGGAAGTCTATTCTTACGGTTGCTTGACCGCCCAGACTCAGCACAGCACGGAGAGCACAAGGCTCACAGGGCCCCTGGCTGGGGTCTGCAGCCCCACACACGCTGAGGCTGACTCGGTGAGCGCCCAGAAGGTGCCTGACAGACGTCATTTCCCTAGTGCTCTCCTCCCCAGCAGAGACGTGTGCAGGTGGTTGGGGCCTCCCCCTGCGTGTCTGGGCTCCCGTCCACAGCCCCAGCTCAGGGAAGCAGCTCCTGAGCCAAGACCTGTGGAGGGCGCAGGGGGCCCTGCCTGGAAGCCTAGTTTACAGCATGCGGGAAGCGAGCCTCCTCGGGAGAAGAGAAGGCAACCCTGCTGTGTGCGGCTGCATTCACTGCTTTGGCGGAGCCGAGTGCGCCTCCAGTACGGCAGAGCTCCAGCTCTGCTCAGAGGCCCGATCTGGCAGAGTTGCTGGCGTGAGGCTGCTCTGCGCTGGGCGAGCCTTGCCCAGACTTGCCTCGCGGCTAGGCTTCCAGTCCAGAAAGCAGCGGGCTGCGCGAGACTGGGAGATGCTACTGGCGCCTTCCTGGCCTCAGCACCACTCCTGCCTTACCTTTGCACCTAGTCCTCAGGCGTTCTTGTGGAAGGCTTAGTTGCCGGTGGGTTGCACACTGCCAAGCGCTCCAGCAGAGAGGGCTCTATTAGAGGCAATGGGAGGGCAACTGCAGGGCTCCTCCAGCGGTTGCTTGACCGCCCAGACTCAGCACAGCACGGAGAGCACAAGGCTCACAGGGCCTCTGGCTGTGGTCTGCAGCCCCACACACGCTGAGGCTGACTCGGTGAGCGCCCAAAAGGTGCCTGACAGACGTCATTTCCCTAGTGCTCTCCTCCCCAGCAGAGACGTGTGCAGGTGGTTGGGGCCTGCCCCTGCGTGTCTGGGCTCCCGTCCACAGCCCCAGCTCAGTGAAGCAGCTCCTCAGCCAAGACCTGTAGGAGGCGCGGGGCGCCCCCGCCTGGAAGCCTTGTGCACAGCATGAGGGAAGCGAGCCTCCTTGGGAGAAGAGGAGGCAGCCCAGATGCGTGGGGCTGCAATCACTGCTTGGGCGGAGCCGAGTGCGCCTCCTGTACGGCAGAGCTCCAGCTCTGCTCAGAGGCCCGATCTGGCAGAGGGCTGGCGTGAGGCTGCTCTGCCCTGGGCGAGCCTTGCCCAGACTTGCCTCGCGGCTAGGCTTCCAGTCCAGAAAGGAGCGGCCTGCGCGAGACTGGGAGATGCTACTGGCGCCTTCCTGGCCTCAGCTCCACTCCTGCCTTGCCTTTGCACCTAGTCCCCAGGCGTTCTTGTGGAGGGCTTAGTTGCCGGTGGGTTGCACACTGCCAAGCGCTCCAGCTTGAGGGCTCTAGTAGAGGCAAAGTGAGGGCAACTGAAAGTCTATTCTTACGGTTGCTTGACCGCCCAGACTCAGCACAGCACGGAGAGCACAAGGCTCACAGGCCCTCTGGCTGTGGTCTGCAGCCCCACACACGCTGAGGCTGACTCGGTGAGCGCCCAGAAGGTGCCTGACAGACGTCATTTCCCTAGTGCTCTCCTCCCCAGCAGAGACGTGTGCAGGTGGTTGGGGCCTGCCCCTGCGTGTCTGGGCTCCCGTCCACAGCCCCAGCTCAGGGAAGCAGCTCCTGAGCCAAGACCTGTGGAGGGCGCAGGGGGCCCCGCCTGGAAGACTAGTTTACAGCATGCGGGAAGCGAGCCTCCTCGGGAGAAGAGAAGGCAGCCCTGCTGTGTGCGGCTGCATTCACTGCTTTGGCGGAGCCGAGTGCGCCTCCAGTACGGCAGAGCTCCAGCTCTGCTCAGAGGCCCGATCTGGCAGAGTTGCTGGCGTGAGGCTGCTCTGCCCTGGGCGAGCCTTGCCCAGACTTGCCTCGCGGCTAGGCTTCCAGTCCAGAAAGGAGCGGGCTGCGCGAGACTGGGAGATGCTACTGGCGCCTTCCTGGCCTCAGCACCACTCCTGCCTTACCTTTGAACCTAGTCCTCAGGCGTTCTTGTGGAGGGCTTAGTTGCCGGTGGGTTGCACACTGCCAAGCGCTCCAGCAGAGAGGGCTCTATTAGAGGCAATGGGAGGGCAACTGCAGGGCTCCTCCAGCGGTTGCTTGACCGCCCAGACTCAGCACAGCACGGAGAGCACAAGGCTCACAGGGCCTCTGGCTGTGGTCTGCAGCCCCACACACGCTGAGGCTGACTCGGTGAGCGCCCAGAAGGTGCCTGACAGACGTCTTTTCCCTAGTGCTCTCCTCCCCAGCAGAGACGTGTGCAGGTGGTTGGGGCCTGCCCCTGCGTGTCTGGGCTCCCGTCCACAGCCCCAGCTCAGGGAAGCAGCTCCTCAGCCAAGACCTGTGGGAGGCGCAGGGGGCCCCGCCTGGAAGCCTAGTTTACAGCATGCGGGAAGCGAGCCTCCTCGGGAGAAGAGAAGGCAGCCCTGCTGTGTGCGGCTGCATTCACTGCTTTGGCGGAGCCGAGTGCGCCTCCAGTACGGCAGAGCTCCAGCTCTGCTCAGAGGCCCGATCTGGCAGAGTTGCTGGCGTGAGGCTGCTCTGCCCTGGGCGAGCCTTGCCCAGACTTGCCTCGCGGCTAGGCTTCCAGTCCAGAAAGGAGCGGGCTGCGCGAGTCTGGGAGATGCTACTGGCGCCTTCCTGGCCTCAGCACCACTCCTGCTTTGCCTTTGCACCTAGTCCTCAGGCGTTCTTGTGGAGGGCTTAGTTGCCGGTGGGTTGCACACTGCCAAGCGCTCCAGCAGAGAGGGCTCTATTAGAGGCAATGGGAGGGCAACTGCAGGGCTCCTCCAGCGGTTGCTTGACCGCCCAGACTCAGCACAGCACGGAGAGCACAAGGCTCACAGGGCCTCTGGCTGTGGTCTGCAGCCCCACACACGCTGAGGCTGACTCGGTGAGCGCCCAAAAGGTGCCTGACAGACGTCATTTCCCTAGTGCTCTCCTCCCCAGCAGAGACGTGTGCAGGTGGTTGGGGTCTGCTCCTGCGTGTCTGGGCTCCCGTCCACAGCCCCAGCTCAGGGAAGCAGCTCCTCAGCCAAGACCTGTAGGAGGCGTGGGGCGCCCCCTCCTGGAAGCCTAGTGCACAGCATGAGGGAAGCGATCCTCCTTGGGAGAAGAGGAGGCAGCCCAGATGCGTGGGGTTGCAATCACTGCTTGGGCGGAGCCGGGTGCGCCTCCAGTAAGGCAGAGCTCCAGCTCTGCTCAGAGGCCCGATCTGGCAGAGGGCTGGCGTGAGGCTGCTCTGCCCTGGGCGAGCCTTGCCCAGACTTGCCTCGCGGCTAGGCTTCCAGTCCAGAAAGGAGCGGGCTGCGCGAGACTGGGAGATGCTACTGGCGCCTTCCTGGCCTCAGCTCCACTCCTGCCTTGCCTTTGCACCTAGTCCCCAGGCGTTCTTGTGGAGGGCTTAGTTGCCGGTGGGTTGCACACTGTCAAGCGCTCCAGCTTGAGGGCTGTATTAGAGGCAAAGTGAGGGCAACTGAAAGTCTATTCTTACGGTTGCTTGACCGCACAGACTCAGCACAGCACGGAGAGCACAAGGCTCACAGGGCCCCTGGCTGGGTTCTGCAGCCCCACACACGCGGAGGCTGACTCGGTGAGCGCCCAGAAGGTGCCTGACAGACGTCAATTCCCTAGTGCTCTCCTCCCCAGCAGAGATGTGTGCAGGTGGTTGGGGCCTGCCCCTGCGTGTCTGGGCTCCCGTCCACAGCCCCAGCTCAGGGAAGCAGCTCCTGAGCCAAGACCTGTGGGAGGCGCACGGGGCCCCGCCTGGAAGGCTAGTTTACAGCATGCGGGAAGCGAGCCTCCTCGGGAGAAGAGGAGGCAGCTCTGCTGTGTGCGGCTGCATTCACTGCTTTGGCGGAGCCGAGTGCGCCTCCAGTACGGCAGAGCTCCAGCTCTGCTCAGAGGCCCGATCTGGCAGAGTTGCTGGCGAGAGGCTGCTCTGCCCTGGGCGAGCCTTGCCCAGACTTGCCTCGCGGCTAGGCTTCCAGTCCAGAAAGGAGCGGGCTGCACGAGACTTGGAGATGGTACGGGCGCCTTCCTGGCCTCAGCACCACTCCTGCCTTACCTTTGCACCTAGTGCTCAGGCGTTCTTGTGGAGGGCTTAGTTGCCGGTGGGTTGCACACTGCCAAGCGCTCCAGCAGAGAGGGCTCTATTAGAGGCAATGGGAGGGCAACTGTAGGGCTCCTCCAGCGGTTGCTTGACCGCCCAGACTCAGCACAGCACGGAGAGCAGAAGGCTCACAGGGCCTCTGGCTGTGGTCTGCAGCCCCACACACTCGGAGGCTGACTCGGTGAGCGCCCAGAAGTTGCCTGACAGACGTCATTTCCCTAGTGCTCTCCTCCCAAGCAGAGACGTGTGCAGGTGGTTGGGGCCTGCCCCTGCGTGTCTGGGCTCCCGTCCACAGCCCCAGCTCAGGGAAGCAGCTCCTCAGCCAAGACCTGTAGGAGGCGCGGGGCGCCCCCGCCTGGAAGCCTTGTGCACAGCATGAGGGAAGCGAGCCTCCTTGGGAGAAGAGGAGGCAGCCCAGATGCGTGGGGCTGCAATCACTGCTTGCGCGGAGCCGAGTGCGCCTCCTGTACGGCAGAGCTCCAGCTCTGCTCAGAGGCCCGATCTGGCAGAGGGCTGGCGTGAGGCTGCTCTGCCCTGGGCGAGCCTTGCCCAGACTTGCCTCGCGGCTAGGCTTCCAGTCCAGAAAGGAGCGGGCTGCGCGAGACTGGGAGATGCTACTGGCGCCTTCCTGGCCTCAGCTCCACTCCTGCCTTGCCTTTGCACCTAGTCCCCAGGCGTTCTTGTGGAGGGCTTAGTTGCCGGTGGGTTGCACACTGCCAAGCGCTCCAGCTTGAGGGCTCTAGTAGAGGCAAAGTGAGGGCAACTGAAAGTCTATTCTTACGGTTGCTTGACCGCCCAGACTCAGCACAGCACGGAGAGCACAAGGCTCACAGGCCCTCTGGCTGTGGTCTGCAGCCCCACACACGCTGAGGCTGACTCGGTGAGCGCCCAGAAGGTGCCTGACAGACGTCATTTCCCTAGTGCTCTACTCCCCAGCAGAGACGTGTGCAGGAGGTTTGGGCCTGCCCCTGCGTGTCTGGGCTCCCGTCCACAGCCCCAGCTCAGGGAAGCAGCCCCTGAGCCAAGACCTGTGGAGGGCGCAAGGGGCCCCGCCTGGAAGACTAGTTTACAGCATGCGGGAAGCGAGCCTCCTCGGGAGAAGAGAAGGCAGCCCTGCTGTGTGCGGCTGCATTCACTGCTTTGGCGGAGCCGAGTGGGCCTCCAGTACGGCAGAGCTCCAGCTCTGCTCAGAGGCCCGATCTGGCAGAGTTGCTGGCGTGAGGCTGCTCTGCCCTGGGCGAGCCTTGCCCAGACTTGCCTCGCGGCTAGGCTTCCAGTCCAGAAAGGAGCGGGCTGCGCGAGACTGGGAGATGCTACTGGCGCCTTCCTGGCCTCAGCTCCACTCCTGCCTTACCTTTGAACCTAGTCCTCAGGCGTTCTTGTGGAGGGCTTAGTTGCCGGTGGGTTGCACACTGCCAAGCGCTCCAGCAGAGAGGGCTCTATTAGAGGCAATGGGAGGGCAACTGCAGGGCTCCTCCAGCGGTTGCTTGACCGCCCAGACTCAGCACAGCACGGAGAGCACAAGGCTCACAGGGCCTCTGGCTGTGGTCTGCAGCCCCACACACGCTGAGGCTGACTCGGTGAGCGCCCAGAAGGTGCCTGACAGACGTCTTTTCCCTAGTGCTCTCCTCCCCAGCAGAGACGTGTGCAGGTGGTTGGGGCCTGCCCCTGCGTGTCTGGGCTCCCGTCCACAGCCCCAGCTCAGGGAAGCAGCTCCTCAGCCAAGACCTGTGGGATGCGTGGGGCGCCCCCTCCTGGAAGCCTAGTGCACAGCATGAGGGAAGCGAGCCTCCTTGGGAGAAGAGGAGGCAGCCCAGATGCGTGGGGTTGCAATCAGTGCTTGGGCGGAGCCGGGTGCGCCTCTAGTACGGCAGAGCTCCAGCTCTGCTCAGAGGCCCGATCTGGCAGAGGGCTGGCGTGAGGCTGCTCTGCCCTGGGCGAGCCTTGCCCAGACTTGCCTCGCGGCTAGGCTTCCAGTCCAGAAAGGAGCGGGCTGCGCGAGACTGGGAGATGCTACTGGCGCCTTCCTGGCCTCAGCTCCACTCCTGCCTTGCCTTTGCACCTAGTCCCCAGGCGTTCTTGTGGAGGGCTTAGTTGCCGGTGGGTTGCACACTGCCAAGCGCTCCAGCTTGAGGGCTCTATTAGAGGCAAAGTGAGGGCAACTGGAAGTCTATTCTTACCCTTGCTTGACCGCCCAGACTCAGCACAGCACGGAGAGCACAAGGCTCACAGGGCCCCTGGCTGGGGTCTGCAGCCCCACCCAAGTGGAGGCTGACTCGGTGAGCGCCCAGAAGGTGCCTGACAGACGTCATTTCCCTAGTGCTCTCCTCCCCAGCAGAGACGTGTGCAGGTGGTTGGGGCCTGCCCCTGCGTGTCTGGGCTCCCGTCCACAGCCCCAGCTCAGGGAAGCAGCTCCTCAGCCAAGACCTGTGGAGGGCGCAGGGGGCCCCGCCTGGAAGCCTAGTTTACAGCATGCGTGAAGCGAGCCTCCTCGGGAGAAGAGAAGGCAGCCCTGCTGTGTGCGGCTGCATTCACTGCTTTGGCGGAGCCGAGTGCGCCTCCAGTACGGCAGAGCTCCAGCTCTGCTCAGAGGCCCGATCTGGCAGAGTTGCTGGCGTGAGGCTGTTCTGCCATGGGCGAGCCTTGCCCAAACTTGCCTCGCGGCTAGGCTTCCAGTCCAGAAAGGAGCGGGCTGCGCGAGACTGGGAGATGCTACTGGCGCCTTCCTGGCCTCAGCTCCACTCCTGCCTTGCCTTTGCACCTAGTCCCCAGGCGTTCTTGTGTAGGGCTTAGTGCCGGTGGGTTGCACACTGCCAAGCGATCCAGCTTGAGGGCTCTAGTAGAGGCAAAGTGAGGGCAACTGAAAGTCTATTCTTACGGTTGCTTGACCGCGCAGACTCAGCACAGCACGGAGAGCACAAGGCTCACAGGGCCTCTGGCTGTGGTCTGCAGCCCCACACACGCGGAGGCTGACTCGGTGAGTGCCCAGAAGGTGCCTTACAGACGTCTTTTCCCTAGTGCTCTCCTCCCCAGCAGAGACGTGTGCAGGTGGTTGGGGCCTGCCCCTGCGTGTCTGGGCTCCCGTCCACAGCCCCAGCTCAGGGAAGCAGCTCCTCAGCCAAGACCTGTAGGAGGCGCGGGGCGCCCCCGCCTGGAAGCCTAGTGCACAGCATGAGGGAAGCGAGCCTCCTTGGGAGAAGAGGCAGCCCAGATGCTTGGGGCTGCAATCACTGCTTGGGCGGAGCCGAGTGCGCCTCCAGTACGGCAGAGCTCCAGCTCTGCTCAGAGGCCCGATCTGGCAGAGGGCTGGCGTGAGGCTGCTCTGCCCTGGGCGAGCCTTGGCCAGACTTGCCTCGCGGCTAGGCTTCCAGTCCAGAAAGGAGCGGGCTGCGCGAGACTGGGAGATGCTACTGGCCCCTTCCTGGCCTCAACTCCACTCCTGCCTTGCCTTTGAACCTAGTCCCCAGGCGTTCTTGTGGAGGGCTTAGTTGCCGGTGGGTTGCACACTGCCAAGCGCTCCAGCAGAGAGGGCTCTATTAGAGGCAATGGGAGGGCAACTGCAGGGCTCCTCCAGCGGTTGCTTGACCGCCCAGACTCAGCACAGCACGGAGAGCACAAGGCTCACAGGGCCTCTGGCTGTGGTCTGCAGCCCCACACACGCTGAGGCTGACTCGGTGAGCGCCCAGAAGGTGCCTGACAGACGTCTTTTCCCTAGTGCTCTCCTCCCCAGCAGAGACGTGTGCAGGTGGTTGGGGCCTGCCCCTGCGTGTCTGGGCTCCCGTCCACAGCCCCAGCTCAGGGAAGCAGCTCCTCAGCCAAGACCTGTGGGAGGCGCATGGGGCCCCGCCTGGAAGCCTAGTTTACAGCATGCGGGAAGCGAGCCTCCTCGGGAGAAGAGAAGGCAGCCCTGCTGTGTGCGGCTGCATTCACTGCTTTGGCGGAGCCGAGTGCGCCTCCAGTACGGCAGAGCTCCAGATCTGCTCAGAGGCCCGATCTGGCAGAGTTGCTGGCGTGAGGCTGCTCTGCCCTGGGCGAGCCTTGCCCAGACTTGCCTCGCGGCTAGGCTTCCAGTCCAGAAAGGAGCGGGCTGCGCGAGTCTGGGAGATGCTACTGGCGCCTTCCTGGCCTCAGCACCACTCCTGCTTTGCCTTTGCACCTAGTCCTCAGGCGTTCTTGTGGAGGGCTTAGTTGCCGGTGGGTTGCACACTGCCAAGCGCTCCAGCAGAGAGGGCTCTATTAGAGGCAATGGGAGGGCAACTGCAGGGCTCCTCCAGCGGTTGCTTGACCGCCCAGACTCAGCACAGCACGGAGAGCACAAGGCTCACAGGGCCTCTGGCTGTGGTCTGCAGCCCCACACACGCTGAGGCTGACTCGGTGAGCGCCCAAAAGGTGCCTGACAGACGTCATTTCCCTAGTGCTCTCCTCCCCAGCAGAGACGTGTGCAGGTGGTTGGGGTCTGCTCCTGCGTGTCTGGGCTCCCGTCCACAGCCCCAGCTCAGGGAAGCAGCTCCTGAGCCAAGACCTGTGGGAGGCGCAGGGGACCCCGCCTGGAAGGCTAGTTTACAGCATGCGGGAAGCGAGCCTCCTCGGGAGAAGAGGAGGCAGCTCTGCTGTGTGCGGCTGCATTCACTGCTTTGGCGGAGCCGAGTGCGCCTCCAGTACGGCAGAGCTCCAGCTCTGCTCAGAGGCCCGATCTGGCAGAGTTGCTGGCGTGAGGCTGCTCTGCCCTGGGCGAGCCTTGCCCAGACTTGCCTCGCGGCTAGGCTTCCAGTCCAGAAAGGAGCGGGCTGCACGAGACTGGGAGATGCTACTGGCGCCTTCCTGGCCTCAGCACCACTCCTGCCTTACCTTTGCACCTAGTGCTCAGGCGTTCTTGTGGAGGGCTTAGTTGCCGGTGGGTTGCACACTGCCAAGCGCTCCAGCAGAGAGGGCTCTATTAGAGGCAATGGGAGGGCAACTGCAGGGCTCCTCCAGCGGTTGCTTGACCGCCCAGACTCAGCACAGCACGGAGAGCACAAGGCTCACAGGGCCTCTGGCTGTGGTCTGCAGCCCCACACACGCTGAGGCTGACTCGGTGAGCGCCCAAAAGGTGCCTGACAGACGTCATTTCCCTAGTGCTCTCCTCCCCAGCAGAGACGTGTGCAGGTGGTTGGGGTCTGCTCCTGCGTGTCTGGGCTCCCGTCCACAGCCCCAGCTCAGGGAAGCAGCTCCTCAGCCAAGACCTGTAGGAGGCGTGGGGCGCCCCCTCCTGTAAGCCTAGTGCACAGCATGAGGGAAGCGATCCTCCTTGGGAGAAGAGGAGGCAGCCCAGATGCGTGGGGTTGCAATCACTGCTTGGGCGGAGCCGGGTGCGCCTCCAGTACGGCAGAGCTCCAGCTCTGCTCAGAGGCCCGATCTGGCAGAGGGCTGGCGTGAGGCTGCTCTGCCCTGGGCGAGCCTTGCCCAGACTTGCCTCGCGGCTAGGCTTCCAGTCCAGAAAGGAGCGGCCTGCGCGAGACTGGGAGATGCTACTGGCGCCTTCCTGGCCTCAGCTCCACTCCTGCCTTGCCTTTGCACCTAGTCCCCAGGCGTTCTTGTGGAGGGCTTAGTTGCCGGTGGGTTGCACACTGCCAAGCGCTCTAGCTTGAGGGCTCTAGTAGAGGCAAAGTGAGGGCAACTGGAAGTCTATTCTTACGGTTGCTTGACCGCCCAGACTCAGCACAGCACGGAGAGCACAAGGCTCACAGGGCCCCTGGCTGGGGTCTGCAGCCCCACACACGCGGAGGCCGACTCGTTGAGCGCCCAGAAGGTGCCTGACAGACGTCATTTCCCTAGTGCTCTCCTCCCCAGCAGAGACGTGTGCAGGTGTTTGGGGCCTGCCCCTGCGTGTCTGGGCTCCCGTCCACAGCCCCAGCTCAGGGAAGCAGCTCCTGAGCCAAGACCTGAAGAGGGCGCAGGGGGCCCCGCCTGGAAGCCTAGTTTCCAGCATGCGGGAAGGGAGCCTCCTCGGGAGAAGAGAAGGCAGCCCTGCTGTGTGCGGCTGCATTCACTGCTTTGGCGGAGCCGAGTGCGCCTCCAGTACGGCAGAGCTCCAGCTCTGCTCAGAGGCCCGATCTGGCAGAGTTGCTGGCGTGAGGCTGCTCTGCCCTGGGCGAGCCTTGCCCAGACTTGCCTCGCGGCTAGGCTTCCAGTCCAGAAAGGAGCGGGCTGCGCGAGACTGGGAGATGCTACTGGCGCCTTCCTGGCCTCAGCACCACTCCTGCCTTACCTTTGCACCTAGTCCTCAGGCGTTCTTGTGGAGGGCTTAGTTGCCGGTGGGTTGCACACTGCCAAGCGCTCCAACACAGAGGGCTCTATTAGAGGCAATGGGAGGGCAACTGCAGGGCTCCTCCAGCGGTTGCTTGACCGCCCAGACTCAGCACAGCACGGAGAGCACAAGGCTCACAGGGCCTCTGGCTGTGGTCTGCAGCCCCACACACGCTGAGGCTGACTCGGTGAGCGCCCAGAAGGTACCTGACAGACGTCATTTCCCTAGTGCTCTCCTCCCCAGCAGAGACGTGTGCAGGTGGTTGGGGCCTCCCCCTGCGTGTCTGGTCTCCCGTCCACAGCCCCAGCTCAGGGAAGCAGCTCCTGAGCCAAGACCTGTGGAGGGCGCAGGGGGCCCCTCCTGGAAGCCTAGTTTCCAGCATGCGGGAAGCGAGCCTCCTCGGGAGAAGAGAAGGCAGCCCTGCTGTGTGCGGCTGCATTCACTGCTTTGGCGGAGCCGAGTGCGCCTCCAGTACGGCAGAGCTCCAGGTCTGCTCAGAGGCCTGATCTGGCAGAGTTGCTGGCGTGAGGCTGCTCTGCCCTGGGCGAGCCTTGCCCAGACTTGCCTCGCGGCTAGGCTTCCAGTCCAGAAAGGAGCGGGCTGCGCGAGACTGGGAGATGCTACTGGCGCCTTCCTGGCCTCAGCACCACTCCTGCCTTACCTTTGCACCTAGTCCTCAGGCGTTCTTGTGGAGGGCTTAGTTGCCGGTGGGTTGCACACTGCCAAGCGCTCCAGCAGAGAGGGCTCTATTAGAGGCAATGGGAGGGCAACTGCAGGGCTCCTCCAGCGGTTGCTTGACCGCCCAGACTCAGCACAGCACGGAGAGCACAAGGCTCACAGGGCCTCTGGCTGTGGTCTGCAGCCCCACACACGCTGAGGCTGACTCGGTGAGCGCCTAGAAGGTGCCTGACAGACGTCATTTCCCTAGTGCTCTCCTCCCCAGCAGAGACGTGTGCAGGTGGTTGGGGCCTGCCCCTGCGTGTCTGGGCTCCCGTCCACAGCCCCAGCTCAGGGAAGCAGCTCCTCAGCCAAGACCTGTAGGAGGCGTGGGGCGCCCCCGCCTGGAAGCCTAGTGCACAGCATGAGGGAAGCGATCCTCCTTGGGAGAAGAGGAGGCAGCCCAGATGCGTGGGGCTGCAATCACTGCTTGGGCGGAGCCGGGTGCGCCTCCAGTACGGCAGAGCTCCAGCTCTGCTCAGAGGCCCGATCTGGCAGAGGGCTGGCGTGAGGCTGCTCTGCCCTGGGCGAGCCTTGCCCAGACTTGCCTCGCGGCTAGGCTTCCAGTCCAGAAAGGAGCGGGCTGCGCGAGACTGGGAGATGCTACTGGCGCCTTCCTGGCCTCAGCTCCACTCCTGCCTTGCCTTTGCACCTAGTCCCCAGGCGTTCTTGTGGAGGGCTTAGTTGCCGGTGGGTTGCACACTGCCAAGCGCTCCAGCTTGAGGGCTCTAGTAGAGGCAAAGTGAGGGCAACTGGAAGTCTATTCTTACGGTTGCTTGACCGCCAAGACTCAGCACAGCACGGAGAGCACAAGGCTCACAGGGCCTCTGGCTGTGGTCTGCAGCCCCACACACGCTGAGGCTGACTCGGTGAGCGCCCAGAAGGTGCCTGACAGACGTCTTTTCCCTAGTGCTCTCCTCCCCAGCAGAGACGTGTGCAGGTGGTTGGGGCCTGCCCCTGCGTGTCTGGGCTCCCGTCCACAGCCCCAGCTCAGGGAAGCAGCTCCTCAGCCAAGACCTGTGGGAAGCGCAGGGGGCCCCGCCTGGAAGCCTAGTTTACAGCATGCGGGAAGCGAGCCTCCTCGGGAGAAGAGAAGGCAGCCCTGCTGTGTGCGGCTGCATTCACTGCTTTGGCGGAGCCGAGTGCGCCTCCAGTACGGCAGAGCTCCAGCTCTGCTCAGAGGCCTGATCTGGCAGAGTTGCTGGCGTGAGGCTGCTCTGCCCTGGGCGAGCCTTGCCCAGACTTGCCTCGCGGCTAGGCTTCCAGTCCAGAAAGGAGCGGGCTGCGCGAGACTGGGAGATGCTACTGGCGCCTTCCTGGCCTCAGCACCACTCCTGCCTTACCTTTGCACCTAGTCCTCAGGCGTTCTTGTGGAGGGCTTAGTTGCCGGTGGGTTGCACACTGCCAAGCGCTCCAGCAGAGAGGGCTCTATTAGAGGCAATGGGAGGGCAACTGCAGGGCTCCTCCAGCGGTTGCTTGACCGCCCAGACTCAGCACAGCACGGAGAGCACAAGGCTCACAGGGCCTCTGGCTGTGGTCTGCAGCCCCACACACGCTGAGGCTGACTCGGTGAGCGCCCAGAAGGTACCTGACAGACGTCATTTCCCTAGTGCTCTCCTCCCCAGCAGAGACGTGTGCAGGTGGTTGGGGCCTACCCCTGCGTGTCTGGTCTCCCGTCCACAGCCCCAGCTCAGGGAAGCAGCTCCTGAGCCAAGACCTGTGGAGGGCGCAGGGGGCCCCTCCTGGAAGCCTAGTTTCCAGCATGCGGGAAGCGAGCCTCCTCGGGAGAAGAGAAGGCAGCCCTGCTGTGTGCGGCTGCATTCACTGCTTTGGCGGAGCCGAGTGCGCCTCCAGTACGGCAGAGCTCCAGCTCTGCTCAGAGGCCTGATCTGGCAGAGTTGCTGGCGTGAGGCTGCTCTGCCCTGGGCGAGCCTTGCCCAGACTTGCCTCGCGGCTAGGCTTCCAGTCCAGAAAGGAGCGGGCTGCGCGAGACTGGGAGATGCTACTGGCGCCTTCCTGGCCTCAGCACCACTCCTGCCTTACCTTTGCACCTAGTCCTCAGGCGTTCTTGTGGAGGGCTTAGTTGCCGGTGGGTTGCACACTGCCAAGCGCTCCAGCAGAGAGGGCTCTATTAGAGGCAATGGGAGGGCAACTGCAGGGCTCCTCCAGCGGTTGCTTGACCGCCCAGACTCAGCACAGCACGGAGAGCACAAGGCTCACAGGGCCTCTGGCTGTGGTCTGCAGCCCCACACACGCTGAGGCTGACTCGGTGAGCGCCTAGAAGGTGCCTGACAGACGTCATTTCCCTAGTGCTCTCCTCCCCAGCAGAGACGTGTGCAGGTGGTTGGGGCCTGCCCCTGCGTGTCTGGGCTCCCGTCCACAGCCCCAGCTCAGGGAAGCAGCTCCTCAGCCAAGACCTGTAGGAGGCGTGGGGCGCCCCCGCCTGGAAGCCTAGTGCACAGCATGAGGGAAGCGATCCTCCTTGGGAGAAGAGGAGGCAGCCCAGATGCGTGGGGCAGCAATCACTGCTTGGGCGGAGCCGGGTGCGCCTCCAGTACGGCAGAGCTCCAGCTCTGCTCAGAGGCCCGATCTGGCAGAGGGCTGGCGTGAGGCTGCTCTGCCCTGGGCGAGCCTTGCCCAGACTTGCCTCGCGGCTAGGCTTCCAGTCCAGAAAGGAGCGGGCTGCGCGAGACTGGGAGATGCTACTGGCGCCTTCCTGGCCTCAGCTCCACTCCTGCCTTGCCTTTGCACCTAGTCCCCAGGCGTTCTTGTGGAGGGCTTAGTTGCCGGTGGGTTGCACACTGCCAAGCGCTCCAGCTTGAGGGCTCTAGTAGAGGCAAAGTGAGGGCAACTGGAAGTCTATTCTTACGGTTGCTTGACCGCCCAGACTCAGCACAGCACGGAGAGCACAAGGCTCACAGGGCCTCTGGCTGTGGTCTGCAGCCCCACACACGCTGAAGCTGACTCGGTGAGCGCCCAGAAGGTGCCTGACAGACGTCTTTTCCCTAGTGCTCTCCTCCCCAGCAGAGACGTGTGCAGGTGGTTGGGGCCTGCCCCTGCGTGTCTGGGCTCCCGTCCACAGCCCCAGCTCAGGGAAGCAGCTCCTCAGCCAAGACCTGTGGGAAGCGCAGGGGGCCCCGCCTGGAAGCCTAGTTTCCAGCATGCGGGAAGCGAGCCTCCTCGGGAGAAGAGAAGGCAGCCCTGCTGTGTGCGGCTGCATTCACTGCTTTGGCGGAGCCGAGTGCGCCTCCAGTACGGCAGAGCTCCAGCTCTGCTCAGAGGCCCGATCTGGCAGAGTTGCTGGCGTGAGGCTGCTCTGCCCTGGGCGAGCCTTGCCCAGACTTGCCTCGCGGCTAGGCTTCCAGTCCAGAAAGGAGCGGGCTGCGCGAGACTGGGAGATGCTACTGGCGCCTTCCTGGCCTCAGCACCACTCCTGCCTTACCTTTGCACCTAGTCCTCAGGCGTTCTTGTGGAGGGCTTAGTTGCCGGTGGGTTGCACACTGCCAAGCGCTCCAACACAGAGGGCTCTATTAGAGGCAATGGGAGGGCAACTGCAGGGCTCCTCCAGCGGTTGCTTGACCGCCCAGACTCAGCACAGTACGGAGAGCACAAGGCTCACAGGGCCTCTGGCTGTGGTCTGCAGCCCCACACACGCTGAGGCTGACTCGGTGAGCGCCCCGAAGGTACCTGACAGACGTCATTTCCCTAGTGCTCTCCTCCCCAGCAGAGACGTGTGCAGGTGGTTGGGGCCTCCCCCTGCGTGTCTGGTCTCCCGTCCACAGCCCCAGCTCAGGGAAGCAGCTCCTGAGCCAAGACCTGTGGAGGGCGCAGGGGGCCCCTCCTGGAAGCCTAGTTTCCAGCATGCGGGAAGCGAGCCTCCTCGGGAGAAGAGAAGGCAGCCCTGCTGTGTGCGGCTGCATTCACTGCTTTGGCGGAGCCGAGTGCGCCTCCAGTACGGCAGAGCTCCAGCTCTGCTCAGAGGCCTGATCTGGCAGAGTTGCTGGCGTGAGGCTGCTCTGCCCTGGGCGAGCCTTGCCCAGACTTGCCTCGCGGCTAGGCTTCCAGTCCAGAAAGGAGCGGGCTGCGCGAGACTGGGAGATGCTACTGGCGCCTTCCTGGCCTCAGCACCACTCCTGCCTTACCTTTGCACCTAGTCCTCAGGCGTTCTTATGGAGGGCTTAGTTGCCGGTGGGTTGCACACTGCCAAGCGCTCCAGCAGAGAGGGCTCTATTAGAGGCAATGGGAGGGCAACTGCAGGGCTCCTCCAGCGGTTGCTTGACCGCCCAGACTCAGCACAGCACGGAGAGCACAAGGCTCACAGGGCCTCTGGCTGTGGTCTGCAGCCCCACACACGCTGAGGCTGACTCGGTGAGCGCCTAGAAGGTGCCTGACAGACGTCATTTCCCTAGTGCTCTCCTCCCCAGCAGAGACGTGTGCAGGTGGTTGGGGCCTGCCCCTGCGTGTCTGGGCTCCCGTCCACAGCCCCAGCTCAGGGAAGCAGCTCCTCAGCCAAGACCTGTAGGAGGCGTGGGGCGCCCCCGCCTGGAAGCCTAGTGCACAGCATGAGGGAAGCGATCCTCCTTGGGAGAAGAGGAGGCAGCCCAGATGCGTGGGGCTGCAATCACTGCTTGGGCGGAGCCGGGTGCGCCTCCAGTACGGCAGAGCTCCAGCTCTGCTCAGAGGCCCGATCTGGCAGAGGGCTGGCGTGAGGCTGCTCTGCCCTGGGCGAGCCTTGCCCAGACTTGCCTCGCGGCTAGGCTTCCAGTCCAGAAAGGAGCGGGCTGCGCGAGACTGGGAGATGCTACTGGCGCCTTCCTGGCCTCAGCTCCACTCCTGCCTTGCCTTTGCACCTAGTCCCCAGGCGTTCTTGTGGAGGGCTTAGTTGCCGGTGGGTTGCACACTGCCAAGCGCTCCAGCTTGAGGGCTCTAGTAGAGGCAAAGTGAGGGCAACTGGAAGTCTATTCTTACGGTTGCTTGACCGCCCAGACTCAGCACAGCACGGAGAGCACAAGGCTCACAGGGCCTCTGGCTGTGGTCTGCAGCCCCACACACGCTGAGGCTGACTCGGTGAGCGCCCAGAAGGTGCCTGACAGACGTCTTTTCCCTAGTGCTCTCCTCCCCAGCAGAGACGTGTGCAGGTGGTTGGGGCCTGCCCCTGCGTGTCTGGGCTCCCGTCCACAGCCCCAGCTCAGGGAAGCAGCTCCTCAGCCAAGACCTGTGGGAAGCGCAGGGGGCCCCGCCTGGAAGCCTAGTTTCCAGCATGCGGGAAGCGAGCCTCCTCGGGAGAAGAGAAGGCAGCCCTGCTGTGTGCGGCTGCATTCACTGCTTTGGCGGAGCCGAGTGCGCCTCCAGTACGGCAGAGCTCCAGCTCTGCTCAGAGGCCCGATCTGGCAGAGTTGCTGGCGTGAGGCTGCTCTGCCCTGGGCGAGCCTTGCCCAGACTTGCCTCGCGGCTAGGCTTCCAGTCCAGAAAGGAGCGGGCTGCGCGAGACTGGGAGATGCTACTGGCGCCTTCCTGGCCTCAGCACCACTCCTGCCTTACCTTTGCACCTAGTCCTCAGGCGTTCTTGTGGAGGGCTTAGTTGCCGGTGGGTTGCACACTGCCAAGCGCTCCAACACAGAGGGCTCTATTAGAGGCAATGGGAGGGCAACTGCAGGGCTCCTCCAGCGGTTGCTTGACCGCCCAGACTCAGCACAGCACGGAGAGCACAAGGCTCACAGGGCCTCTGGCTGTGGTCTGCAGCCCCACACACGCTGAGGCTGACTCGGTGAGCGCCCCGAAGGTACCTGACAGACGTCATTTCCCTAGTGCTCTCCTCCCCAGCAGAGACGTGTGCAGGTGGTTGGGGCCTCCCCCTGCGTGTCTGGTCTCCCGTCCACAGCCCCAGCTCAGGGAAGCAGCTCCTGAGCCAAGACCTGTGGAGGGCGCAGGGGGCCCCTCCTGGAAGCCTAGTTTCCAGCATGCGGGAAGCGAGCCTCCTCGGGAGAAGAGAAGGCAGCCCTGCTGTGTGCGGCTGCATTCACTGCTTTGGCGGAGCCGAGTGCGCCTCCAGTACGGCAGAGCTCCAGCTCTGCTCAGAGGCCTGATCTGGCAGAGTTGCTGGCGTGAGGCTGCTCTGCCCTGGGCGAGCCTTGCCCAGACTTGCCTCGCGGCTAGGCTTCCAGTCCAGAAAGGAGGGGGCTGCGCGACACTGGGAGATGCTACTGGCGCCTTCCTGGCCTCAGCACCACTCCTGCCTTACCTTTGCACCTAGTCCTCAGGCGTTCTTGTGGAGGGCTTAGTTGCCGGTGGGTTGCACACTGCCAAGCGCTCCAGCAGAGAGGGCTCTATTAGAGGCAATGGGAGGGCAACTGCAGGGCTCCTCCAGCGGTTGCTTGACCGCCCAGACTCAGCACAGCACGGAGAGCACAAGGCTCACAGGGCCTCTGGCTGTGGTCTGCAGCCCCACACACGCTGAGGCTGACTCGGTGAGCGCCTAGAAGGTGCCTGACAGACGTCATTTCCCTAGTGCTCTCCTCCCCAGCAAAGACGTGTGCAGGTGGTTGGGGCCTGCCCCTGCGTGTCTGGGCTCCCGTCCACAGCCCCAGCTCAGGGAAGCAGCTCCTCAGCCAAGACCTGTAGGAGGCGTGGGGCGCCCCCGCCTGGAAGCCTAGTGCACAGCATGAGGGAAGCGATCCTCCTTGGGAGAAGAGGAGGCAGCCCAGATGCGTGGGGCTGCAATCACTGCTTGGGCGGAGCCGGGTGCGCCTCCAGTACGGCAGAGCTCCAGCTCTGCTCAGAGGCCCGATCTGGCAGAGGGCTGGCGTGAGGCTGCTCTGCCCTGGGCGAGCCTTGCCCAGACTTGCCTCGCGGCTAGGCTTCCAGTCCAGAAAGGAGCGGGCTGCGCGAGACTGGGAGATGCTACTGGCGCCTTCCTGGCCTCAGCTCCACTCCTGCCTTGCCTTTGCACCTAGTCCCCAGGCGTTCTTGTGGAGGGCTTAGTTGCCGGTGGGTTGCACACTGCCAAGCGCTCCAGCTTGAGGGGTCTAGTAGAGGCAAAGTGAGGGCAACTGGAAGTCTATTCTTACGGTTGCTTAACCGCCCAGACTCAGCACAGCACGGAGAGCACAAGGCTCACAGGGCCCCTGGCTGGGGTCTGCAGCCCCACACACGCGGAGGCTGACTCGGTGAGCGCCCAGAAGGTGCCTGACAGACGTCATTTCCCTAGTGCTCTCCTCCCCAGCAGAGACGTGTGCAGGTGGTTGGGGCCTGCCCCTGCGTGTCTGGGCTCCCGTCCACAGCCCCAGCTCAGGGAAGCAGCTCCTGAGCCAAGACCTGAAGAGGGCGCAGGGGGCCCCGCCAGGAAGCCTAGTTTCCAGCATGCGGGAAGCGAGCCTCCTCGGGAGAAGAGAAGGCAGCCCTGCTGTGTGCGGCTGCATTCACTGCTTTGGCGGAGCCGAGTGCGCCTCCAGTACGGCAGAGCTCCAGCTCTGCTCAGAGGCCCGATCTGGCAGAGTTGCTGGCGTGAGGCTGCTCTGCCCTGGGCGAGCCTTGCCCAGACTTGCCTCGCGGCTAGGCTTCCAGTCCAGAAAGGAGCGGGCTGCGCGAGACTGGGAGATGCTACTGGCGCCTTCCTGGCCTCAGCACCACTCCTGCCTTACCTTTGCACCTAGTCCTCAGGCGTTCTTGTGGAGGGCTTAGTTGCCGGTGGGTTGCACACTGCCAAGCGCTCCAACACAGAGGGCTCTATTAGAGGCAATGGGAGGGCAACTGCAGGGCTCCTCCAGCGGTTGCTTGACCGCCCAGACTCAGCACAGCACGGAGAGCACAAGGCTCACAGGGCCTCTGGCTGTGGTCTGCAGCCCCACACACGCTGAGGCTGACTCGGTGAGCGCCCAGAAGGTACCTGACAGACGTCATTTCCCTAGTGCTCTCCTCCCCAGCAGAGACGTGTGCAGGTGGTTGGGGCCTCCCCCTGCGTGTCTGGTCTCCCGTCCACAGCCCCAGCTCAGGGAAGCAGCTCCTGAGCCAAGACCTGTGGAGGGCGCAGGGGGCCCCTCCTGGAAGCCTAGTTTCCAGCATGCGGGAAGCGAGCCTCCTCGGGAGAAGAGAAGGCAGCCCTGCTGTGTGCGGCTGCATTCACTGCTTTGGCGGAGCCGAGTGCGCCTCCAGTACGGCAGAGCTCCAGCTCTGCTCAGAGGCCTGATCTGGCAGAGTTGCTGGCGTGAGGCTGCTCTGCCCTGGGCGAGCCTTGCCCAGACTTGCCTCGCGGCTAGGCTTCCAGTCCAGAAAGGAGCGGGCTGCGCGAGACTGGGAGATGCTACTGGCGCCTTCCTGGCCTCAGCACCACTCCTGCCTTACCTTTGCACCTAGTCCTCAGGCGTTCTTGTGGAGGGCTTAGTTGCCGGTGGGTTGCACACTGCCAAGCGCTCCAGCAGAGAGGGCTCTATTAGAGGCAATGGGAGGGCAACTGCAGGGCTCCTCCAGCGGTTGCTTGACCGCCCAGACTCAGCACAGCACGGAGAGCACAAGGCTCACAGGGCCTCTGGCTGTGGTCTGCAGCCCCACACACGCTGAGGCTGACTCGGTGAGCGCCTAGAAGGTGCCTGACAGACGTCATTTCCCTAGTGCTCTCCTCCCCAGCAGAGACGTGTGCAGGTGGTTGGGGCCTGCCCCTGCGTGTCTGGGCTCCCGTCCACAGCCCCAGCTCAGGGAAGCAGCTCCTCAGCCAAGACCTGTAGGAGGCGTGGGGCGCTCCCGCCTGGAAGCCTAGTGCACAGCATGAGGGAAGCGATCCTCCTTGGGAGAAGAGGAGGCAGCCCAGATGCGTGGGGCTGCAATCACTGCTTGGGCGGAGCCGGGTGCGCCTCCAGTACGGCAGAGCTCCAGCTCTGCTCAGAGGCCCGATCTGGCAGAGGGCTGGCGTGAGGCTGCTCTGCCCTGGGCGAGCCTTGCCCAGACTTGCCTCGCGGCTAGGCTTCCAGTCCAGAAAGGAGCGGGCTGCGCGAGACTGGGAGATGCTACTGGCGCCTTCCTGGCCTCAGCTCCACTCCTGCCTTGCCTTTGCACCTAGTCCCCAGGCGTTCTTGTGGAGGGCTTAGTTGCCGGTGGGTTGCACACTGCCAAGCGCTCCAGCTTGAGGGCTCTAGTAGAGGCAAAGTGAGGGCAACTGGAAGTCTATTCTTACGGTTGCTTGACCGCCCAGACTCAGCACAGCACGGAGAGCACAAGGCTCACAGGGCCCCTGGCTGGGGTCTGCAGCCCCACACACGCGGAGGCTGACTCGTTGAGCGCCCAGAAGGTGCCTGACAGACGTCATTTCCCTAGTGCTCTCCTCCCCAGCAGAGACGTGTGCAGGTGGTTGGGGCCTGCCCCTGCGTGTCTGGGCTCCCGTCCACAGCCCCAGCTCAGGGAAGCAGCTCCTGAGCCAAGACCTGAAGAGGGCGCAGGGGGCCCCGCCTGGAAGCCTAGTTTCCAGCATGCGGGAAGCGAGCCTCCTCGGGAGAAGAGAAGGCAGCCCTGCTGTGTGCGGCTGCATTCACTGCTTTGGCGGAGCCGAGTGCGCCTCCAGTACGGCAGAGCTCCAGCTCTGCTCAGAGGCCCGATCTGGCAGAGTTGCTGGCGTGAGGCTGCTCTGCCCTGGGCGAGCCTTGCCCAGACTTGCCTCGCGGCTAGGCTTCCAGTCCAGAAAGGAGCGGGCTGCGCGAGACTGGGAGATGCTACTGGCGCCTTCCTGGCCTCAGCACCACTCCTGCCTTACCTTTGCACCTAGTCCTCAGGCGTTCTTGTGGAGGGCTTAGTTGCCGGTGGGTTGCACACTGCCAAGCGCTCCAACACAGAGGGCTCTATTAGAGGCAATGGGAGGGCAACTGCAGGGCTCCTCCAGCGGTTGCTTGACCGCCCAGACTCAGCACAGCACGGAGAGCACAAGGCTCACAGGGCCTCTGGCTGTGGTCTGCAGCCCCACACACGCTGAGGCTGACTCGGTGAGCGCCCAGAAGGTACCTGACAGACGTCATTTCCCTAGTGCTCTCCTCCCCAGCAGAGACGTGTGCAGGTGGTTGGGGCCTACCCCTGCGTGTCTGGTCTCCCGTCCACAGCCCCAGCTCAGGGAAGCAGCTCCTGAGCCAAGACCTGTGGAGGGCGCAGGGGGCCCCTCCTGGAAGCCTAGTTTCCAGCATGCGGGAAGCGAGCCTCCTCGGGAGAAGAGAAGGCAGCCCTGCTGTGTGCGGCTGCATTCACTGCTTTGGCGGAGCCGAGTGCGCCTCCAGTACGGCAGAGCTCCAGCTCTGCTCAGAGGCCTGATCTGGCAGAGTTGCTGGCGTGAGGCTGCTCTGCCCTGGGCGAGCCTTGCCCAGACTTGCCTCGCGGCTAGGCTTCCAGTCCAGAAAGGAGCGGGCTGCGCGAGACTGGGAGATGCTACTGGCGCCTTCCTGGCCTCAGCACCACTCCTGCCTTACCTTTGCACCTAGTCCTCAGGCGTTCTTGTGGAGGGCTTAGTTGCCGGTGGGTTGCACACTGCCAAGCGCTCCAGCAGAGAGGGCTCTATTAGAGGCAATGGGAGGGCAACTGCAGGGCTCCTCCAGCGGTTGCTTGACCGCCCAGACTCAGCACAGCACGGAGAGCACAAGGCTCACAGGGCCTCTGGCTGTGGTCTGCAGCCCCACACACGCTGAGGCTGACTCGGTGAGCGCCTAGAAGGTGCCTGACAGACGTCATTTCCCTAGTGCTCTCCTCCCCAGCAGAGACGTGTGCAGGTGGTTGGGGCCTGCCCCTGCGTGTCTGGGCTCCCGTCCACAGCCCCAGCTCAGGGAAGCAGCTCCTCAGCCAAGACCTGTAGGAGGCGTGGGGCGCCCCCGCCTGGAAGCCTAGTGCACAGCATGAGGGAAGCGATCCTCCTTGGGAGAAGAGGAGGCAGCCCAGATGCGTGGGGCTGCAATCACTGCTTGGGCGGAGCCGGGTGCGCCTCCAGTATGGCAGAGCTCCAGCTCTGCTCAGAGGCCCGATCTGGCAGAGGGCTGGCGTGAGGCTGCTCTGCCCTGGGCGAGCCTTGCCCAGACTTGCCTCGCGGCTAGGCTTCCAGTCCAGAAAGGAGCGGGCTGCGCGAGACTGGGAGATGCTACTGGCGCCTTCCTGGCCTCAGCTCCACTCCTGCCTTGCCTTTGCACCTAGTCCCCAGGCGTTCTTGTGGAGGGCTTAGTTGCCGGTGGGTTGCACACTGCCAAGCGCTCCAGCTTGAGGGCTCTAGTAGAGGCAAAGTGAGGGCAACTGGAAGTCTATTCTTACGGTTGCTTGACCGCCCAGACTCAGCACAGCACGGAGAGCACAAGGCTCACAGGGCCTCTGGCTGTGGTCTGCAGCCCCACACACGCTGAGGCTGACTCGGTGAGCGCCCAGAAGGTGCCTGACAGACGTCTTTTCCCTAGTGCTCTCCTCCCCAGCAGAGACGTGTGCAGGTGGTTGGGGCCTGCCCCTGCGTGTCTGGGCTCCCGTCCACAGCCCCAGCTCAGGGAAGCAGCTCCTCAGCCAAGACCTGTGGGAGGCGCAGGGGGCCCCGCCTGGAAGCCTAGTTTCCAGCATGCGGGAAGCGAGCCTCCTCGGGAGAAGAGAAGGCAGCCCTGCTGTGTGCGGCTGCATTCACTGCTTTGGCGGAGCCGAGTGCGCCTCCAGTACGGCAGAGCTCCAGCTCTGCTCAGAGGCCTGATCTGGCAGAGTTGCTGGCGTGAGGCTGCTCTGCCCTGGACGACCCTTGCCCAGACTTGCCTCGCGGCTAGGCTTCCAGTCCAGAAAGGAGCGGGCTGCGCGAGACTGGGAGATGCTACTGGCGCCTTCCTGGCCTCAGCACCACTCCTGCCTTACCTTTGCACCTAGTCCTCAGGCGTTCTTGTGGAGGGCTTAGTTGCCGGTGGGTTGCACACTGCCAAGCGCTCCAGCAGAGAGGGCTCTATTAGAGGCAATGGGAGGGCAACTGCAGGGCTCCTCCAGCGGTTGCTTGACCGCCCAGACTCAGCACAGCACGGAGAGCACAAGGCTCACAGGGCCTCTGGCTGTGGTCTGCAGCCCCACACACGCTGAGGCTGACTCGGTGAGCGCCCAGAAGGTGCCTGACAGACGTCTTTTCCCTAGTGCTCTCCTCCCCAGCAGAGACGTGTGCAGGTGGTTGGGGCCTGCCCCTGCGTGTCTGGGCTTCCGTCCACAGCCCCAGCTCAGGGAAGCAGCTCCTCAGCCAAGACCTGTAGGAGGCGCGGGGCGCCCCAGCCTGGAAGCCTTGTGCACAGCATGAGGGAAGCGAGCCTCCTTGGGAGAAGAGAAAGCAGCCCAGATGCTTGGGGCTGCAATCACTGCTTGGGCGGAGCCGAGTGCGCCTCCAGTACGGCAGAGCTCCAGCTCTGCTCAGAGGCCCGATCTGGCAGAGGGCTGGCGTGAGGCTGCTCTGCCCTGGGCGAGCCTTGCCCAGACTTGCCTCGCGGCTAGGCTTCCAATCCAGAAAGGAGCGGGCTGCGCGAGACTGGGAGATGCTACTGGCGCCTTCCTGGCCTCAGCTCCACTCCTGCCTTGCCTTTGCACCTAGTCCCCAGGCGTTCTTGTGGAGGGCTTAGTTGCCGGTGGGTTGCACACTGCCAAGCGCTCCAGCTTGAGGGCTCTAGTAGAGGCAAAGTGAGGGCAACTGAAAGTCTATTCTTACGGTTGCTTGACCGCCCAGACTCAGCACAGCACGGAGAGCACAAGGCTCACAGGGCCCCTGGCTGGGGTCTGCAGCCCCACACACGCTGAGGCTGACTCGGTGAGCGCCCAGAAGGTGCCTGACAGACGTCTTTTCCCTAGTGCTCTCCTCCCCAGCAGAGACGTGTGCAGGTGGTTGGGGCCTACCCCTGCGTGTCTGGTCTCCCGTCCACAGCCCCAGCTCAGGGAAGCAGCTCCTGAGCCAAGACCTGTGGAGGGCGCAGGGGGCCCCTCCTGGAAGCCTAGTTTCCAGCATGCGGGAAGCGAGCCTCCTTGGGAGAAGAGAAGGCAGCCCTGCTGTGTGCGGCTGCATTCACTGCTTTGGCGGAGCCGAGTGCGCCTCCAATACGGCAGAGCTCCAGCTCTGCTCAGAGGCCTGATCTGGCAGAGTTGCTGGCGTGAGGCTGCTCTGCCCTGGGCGAGCCTTGCCCAGACTTGCCTCGTGGCTAGGCTTCCAGTCCAGAAAGGAGCGGGCTGCGCGAGACTGGGTGATGCTACTGGCGCCTTCCTGGCCTCACCACCACTCCTGCCTTACCTTTGCACCTAGTCCTCAGGCGTTCTTGTGGAGGGCTTAGTTGCCGGTGGGTTGCACACTGCCAAGCGCTCCAGCAGAGAGGGCTCTATTAGAGGCAATGGGAGGGCAACTGCAGGGCTCCTCCAGCGGTTGCTTGACTGCCCAGACTCAGCACAGCACGGAGAGCACAAGGCTCACAGAGCCTCTGGCTGTGGTCTGCAGCCCCACACACGCTGAGGCTGACTCGGTGAGCGCCTAGAAGGTGCCTGACAGACGTCATTTCCCTAGTGCTCTCCTCCCCAGCAGAGACGTGTGCAGGTGGTTGGGGCCTGCCCCTGCGTGTCTGGGCTCCCGTCCACAGCCCCAGCTCAGGGAAGCAGCTCCTCAGCCAAGACCTGTAGGAGGCGTGGGGCGCCCCCGCCTGGAAGCC
Source organism: Capricornis sumatraensis (assembly GCF_032405125.1). NCBI lineage: Eukaryota > Metazoa > Chordata > Mammalia > Artiodactyla > Bovidae > Capricornis > Capricornis sumatraensis. Next base: position 6,558,856 of record NW_027184616.1, on the reverse strand, counting down.
TAGTGCACAGCATGAGGGAAGCGATCCTCCTTGGGAGAAGAGGAGGCAGCCCAGATGCGTGGGGCTGCAATCACTGCTTGGGCGGAGCCGGGTGCGCCTCCAGTACGGCAGAGCTCCAGCTCTGCTCAGAGGCCCGATCTGGCAGAGGGCTGGCGTGAGGCTGCTCTGCCCTGGGCGAGCCTTGCCCAGACTTGCCTCGCGGCTAGGCTTCCAGTCCAGAAAGGAGCGGGCTGCGCGAGACTGGGAGATGCTACTGGCGCCTTCCTGGCCTCAGCTCCACTCCTGCCTTGCCTTTGCACCTAGTCCCCAGGCGTTCTTGTGGAGGGCTTAGTTGCCGGTGGGTTGCACACTGCCAAGCGCTCCAGCTTGAGGGCTCTAGTAGAGGCAAAGTGAGGGCAACTGGAAGTCTATTCTTACGGTTGCTTGACCGCCCAGACTCAGCACAGCACGGAGAGCACAAGGCTCACAGGGCCCCTGGCTGGGGTCTGCAGCCCCACACACTCGGAGGCTGACTCGGTGAGCGCCCAGAAGGTGCATGACAGACGTCATTTCCCTAGTGCTCTCCTCCCCAGCAGAGACGTGTGCAGGTGGTTGGGGCCTGCCCCTGCGTATCTGGGCTCCCGTCCATAGCCCCAGCTCAGGGAAGCAGCTACTGAGCCAAGACCTGTGGAGGGCGCAGGGGGCCCCGCCTGGAAGCCTAGTTTACAGCATGCGGGACGCGAGCCTCCTCAGGAGAAGAGAAGGCAGCCCTGCTGTGTGCGGCTGCATTCACTGCTTTGGCGGAGCCGAGTGCGCCTCCAGTACGGCAGAGCTCCAGCTCTGCTCAGAGGCCCGAACTGGCAGAGTTGCTGGCGTGAGGCTGCTCTGCCCAGGGCGAGCCTTGCCCAGACTTGCCTCGCGGCTAGGCTTCCAGTCCAGAAAGGAGCTGGCTGCGTGAGACTGGGAGATGCTACTGACGCCTTCCTGGCCTCAGCACCACTCCTGCCTTACCTTTGCACCTAGTCCTCAGGCGTTCTTGTGGAGGGCTTAGTTGCCGGTGGGTTGCACACTGCCAAGCGCTCCAGCAGAGAGGGCTCTATTAGAGGCAAAGTGAGGGCAACAGAAAGTCTATTCTTACGGTTGCTTGACCGCCCAGACTCAGCACAGCACGGAGAGCACAAGGCTCACAGGGCCACTGGCTGGGGTCTGCAGCCCCACACACGCGGAGGCTGACTCGGTGAGCGCCCAGAAGGTGCCTGACAGACGTCATTTCCCTAGTGCTCTCCTCCCCAGCAGAGACGTGTGCAGGTGGTTGGGGCCTGCCCCTGCGTGTCTGGGCTCCCGTTCACAGCCCCAGCTCAGGGAAGCAGCTCCTGAGCCAAGACTTTTGGGAGGCGCAGGGGGCCCCGCCTGGAAGCCTAGTTTACAGCATGCGGGAAGCGAGCCTCTTCGGGAGAAGAGAAGGCAGCACTGCTGTGTGCGGCTGCATTCACTGCTTTGGCGGAGCTGAGTGCGCCTCCAGTACGGCAGAGCTCCAGCTCTGCTCAGAGACCCGATCTGGCAGAGTCGCTGGCGTGAGGATGCTCTGCCCTGGGCGAGCCTTGCCCAGTCTTGCCTCGCGGCTAGGCTTCCAGTCCAGGAAGGAGCGGGCTGCGCGAAACTGGGAGAGGCTACTGGCGCCTTCCTGGCCTCAGCTCCACTCCTGCCTTGCCTTTGCACCTAGTCCCCAGGCGTTCTTGTGGAGGGCTTAGTTGCCGGTGGGTTGCACACTGCCAAGCGCTCCAGCAGTGAGGGCTCTATTAGAGGCAATGGGAGGGCAACTGCAGGGCTCCTCCAGCGGTTGCTTGACGGACCAGACTCAGCACAGCACGGAGAGCACAAGGCTCACAGGGCCCCTGGCTTGGGTCTGCAGCCCCACACACGCGGAGGCTGACTCGGTGAGCGCCCAGAAGGTGCCTGACAGACGTCATTTCCCTAGTGCTCTCCTCCCCAGCAGAGACGTGTGCAGGTTGTTTGGGCCTGCCCCGGCGTGTCTGGGCTCCCGTCCACAGCCCCAGCTCAGGGAAGCAGCTCCTCAGCCAAGACCTGTGTGAGGCGCAGGGGGCCCCGCCTGGAAGCCTAGTTTACAGCATGTGGGAAGCGAGCCTCATCGGGAGAAGAGAAGGCAGCCCTGCTGTGTGCGGCTGCATTCACTGCTTTCGCGGAGCCGAGTGCGCGTCCAGTACGGCAGAGCTCCAGCTCTGCTCAGAGGCCCGATCTGGCAGAGTGGCTGGCGTCAGGCTGCTCTGCCCTGGGCGAGCCTTGCCCAGACTTGCCTCGCGGCTAGGCTTCCAGTCCAGGAAGGAGCAGGCTGCGCGAGACTGGGAGATGCTACTGGCGCCTTCCTGGCCTCAGCTTCACTCCTGCCTTGCCTTTGCATTTAGTCCCCAGTCGTTCTTGTGGAGGTCTTAGTTGCCGGTGTGTTGCACACTGCCAAGCGCTCCAGCAGTGAGGGCTCTATTAGAGGCAATGGGAGGGCAACTGCAGGGATCCTCCAGCGGTTGCTTGACCGCCCAGACTCAGCACAGCACGGAGAGCACAAGGCTCACAGGGCCCCTGGCTGGGGGCTGCAGCTCGACACACGCGGAGGCTGACTCGGTGAGCGCCCAGAAGGTGCCTGACAGACGTCATTTCCCTAGTGCTCTCCTCCCCAGCAGAGACGTGTGCACGTGGTTGGGGCCTGCCCCTGCGTGTCTGGGCTCCCGTCCAGAGCCCCAGCTCAGGGAAGCAGCTCCTCAGCCAAGACCTGTAGAAGGCGCGGGGCGCCCCCGGCTGGAAACCTCGTGCACAGCATGCGGGAAGCGAGCCTCCTTGGGAGAAGAGGAGGCAGCCCAGAAGCATGGGGCTGCAATCACTGCTTGGGCGGAGCCGTGTGCGCATCCAGTGCGGCAGAGCTCCAGCACTGCTCAGAGGCCCGATCCGGCAGAGTGCTTGCGTGAGGCTGCTCTGCCCTGGGCGAGCCTTGCCAGACTTGCCCTGCGGCTAGGCTTCAAGTCCAGAAAGGAGCGGGCTGCGCGAGACTGGGAGATGCTACTGGCGCCGTCCTGGCCTCAGCTCCACTCTTGCCTTGCCTTTGCACCTAGTCCCCAGGCGTTCTTGTGGAGGGCTTAGTTGCCGGTGGGTTGCACACTGCCAAGCGCTCCAGCTTGAGGGCTCTAGTAGAGGCAAAGTGAGGGCAACTGGAAGTCTATTCTTACGGTTGCTTGACCGCCCAGACTCAGCACAGCACGGAGACCACAAGGCTCACAGGGCCCCTGGCTGGGGTCTGCAGCCCCACACACGCGGAGGCTGACTCGGTGAGCGCCCAGAAGGTGCCTGACAGACGTCATTTCCCTAGTGCTCTCCTCCCCAGCAGAGACGTGTGCAGGTGGTTGGGGCCTGCCCCTGCGTGTCTGGGCTCCCGTCCACAGCCCCAGCTCAGGGAAGCAGCTCCTGAGCCAAGACCTGAAGAGGGCGCAGGGGGCCCCGCCTGGAAGCCTAGTTTCCAGCATGCGGGAAGCGAGCCTCCTCGGGAGAAGAGAAGGCAGCCCTGCTGTGTGCGGCTGCATTCACTGCTTTGGCGGAGCCGAGTGCGCCTCCAGTACGGCAGAGCTCCAGGTCTGCTCAGAGGCCCGATCTGGCAGAGTTGCTGGCGTGAGGCTGCTCTGCCCTGGGCGAGCCTTGCCCAGACTTGCCTCGCGGCTAGGCTTCCAGTCCAGAAAGGAGCGGGCTGCGCGAGACTGGGAGATGCTACTGGCGCCTTCCTGGCCTCAGCACCACTCCTGCCTTACCTTTGCACCTAGTCCTCAGGCGTTCTTGTGGAGGGCTTAGTTGCCGGTGGGTTGCACACTGCCAAGCGCTCCAACACAGAGGGCTATATTAGAGGCAATGGGAGGGCAACTGCAGGGCTCCTCCAGCGGTTGCTTGACCGCCCAGACTCAGCACAGCACGGAGAGCACAAGGCTCACAGGGCCTCTGGCTGTGGTCTGCAGCCCCACACACGCTGAGGCTGACTCGGTGAGCGCCCAGAAGGTACCTGACAGACGTCATTTCCCTAGTGCTCTCCTCCCCAGCAGAGACGTGTGCAGGTGGTTGGGGCCTACCCCTGCGTGTCTGGTCTCCCGTCCACAGCCCCAGCTCAGGGAAGCAGCTCCTGAGCCAAGACCTGTGGAGGGCGCAGGGGGCCCCTCCTGGAAGCCTAGTTTCCAGCATGCGGGAAGCGAGCCTCCTTGGGAGAAGAGAAGGCAGCCCTGCTGTGTGCGGCTGCATTCACTGCTTTGGCGGAGCCGAGTGCGCCTCCAGTACGGCAGAGCTCCAGCTCTGCTCAGAGGCCCGATCTGGCAGAGTTGCTGGCGTGAGGCTGCTCTGCCCAGGGCGAGCCTTGCCCAGACTTGCCTCGCGGCTAGGCTTCCAGTCCAGAAAGGAGCTGGCTGCGTGAGACTGGGAGATGCTACTGACGCCTTCCTGGCCTCAGCACCACTCCTGCCTTACCTTTGCACCTAGTCCTCAGGCGTTCTTGTGGAGGGCTTAGTTGCCGGTGGGTTGCACACTGCCAAGCGCTCCAGCAGAGAGGGCTCTATTAGAGGCAAAGTGAGGGCAACAGAAAGTCTATTCTTACGGTTGCTTGACCGCCCAGACTCAGCACAGCACGGAGAGCACAAGGCTCACAGGGCCACTGGCTGGGGTCTGCAGCCCCACACACGCGGAGGCTGACTCGGTGAGCGCCCAGAAGGTGCCTGACAGACGTCATTTCCCTAGTGCTCTCCTCCCCAGCAGAGACGTGTGCAGGTGGTTGGGGCCTGCCCCTGCGTGTCTGGGCTCCCGTTCACAGCCCCAGCTCAGGGAAGCAGCTCCTGAGCCAAGACTTTTGGGAGGCGCAGGGGGCCCCGCCTGGAAGCCTAGTTTACAGCATGCGGGAAGCGAGCCTCTTCGGGAGAAGAGAAGGCAGCACTGCTGTGTGCGGCTGCATTCACTGCTTTGGCGGAGCTGAGTGCGCCTCCAGTACGGCAGAGCTCCAGCTCTGCTCAGAGGCCCGATCTGGCAGAGTCGCTGGCGTGAGGATGCTCTGCCCTGGGCGAGCCTTGCCCAGTCTTGCCTCGCGGCTAGGCTTCCAGTCCAGGAAGGAGCGGGCTGCGCGAAACTGGGAGAGGCTACTGGCGCCTTCCTGGCCTCAGCTCCACTCCTGCCTTGCCTTTGCACCTAGTCCCCAGGCGTTCTTGTGGAGGGCTTAGTTGCCGGTGGGTTGCACACTGCCAAGCGCTCCAGCAGTGAGGGCTCTATTAGAGGCAATGGGAGGGCAACTGCAGGGCTCCTCCAGCGGTTGCTTGACGGACCAGACTCAGCACAGCACGGAGAGCACAAGGCTCACAGGGCCCCTGGCTTGGGTCTGCAGCCCCACACACGCGGAGGCTGACTCGGTGAGCGCCCAGAAGGTGCCTGACAGACGTCATTTCCCTAGTGCTCTCCTCCCCAGCAGAGACGTGTGCAGGTTGTTTGGGCCTGCCCCGGCGTGTCTGGGCTCCCGTCCACAGCCCCAGCTCAGGGAAGCAGCTCCTCAGCCAAGACCTGTGTGAGGCGCAGGGGGCCCCGCCTGGAAGCCTAGTTTACAGCATGTGGGAAGCGAGCCTCATCGGGAGAAGAGAAGGCAGCCCTGCTGTGTGCGGCTGCATTCACTGCTTTCGCGGAGCCGAGTGCGCGTCCAGTACGGCAGAGCTCCAGCTCTGCTCAGAGGCCCGATCTGGCAGAGTGGCTGGCGTCAGGCTGCTCTGCCCTGGGCGAGCCTTGCCCAGACTTGCCTCGCGGCTAGGCTTCCAGTCCAGGAAGGAGCAGGCTGCGCGAGACTGGGAGATGCTACTGGCGCCTTCCTGGCCTCAGCTTCACTCCTGCCTTGCCTTTGCATTTAGTCCCCAGTCGTTCTTGTGGAGGTCTTAGTTGCCGGTGTGTTGCACACTGCCAAGCGCTCCAGCAGTGAGGGCTCTATTAGAGGCAATGGGAGGGCAACTGCAGGGATCCTCCAGCGGTTGCTTGACCGCCCAGACTCAGCACAGCACGGAGAGCACAAGGCTCACAGGGCCCCTGGCTGGGGGCTGCAGCTCGACACACGCGGAGGCTGACTCGGTGAGCGCCCAGAAGGTGCCTGACAGACGTCATTTCCCTAGTGCTCTCCTCCCCAGCAGAGACGTGTGCACGTGGTTGGGGCCTGCCCCTGCGTGTCTGGGCTCCCGTCCAGAGCCCCAGCTCAGGGAAGCAGCTCCTCAGCCAAGACCTGTAGAAGGCGCGGGGTGCCCCCGGCTGGAAACCTCGTGCACAGCATGCGGGAAGCGAGCCTCCTTGGGAGAAGAGGAGGCAGCCCAGAAGCATGGGGCTGCAATCACTGCTTGGGCGGAGCCGTGTGCGCATCCAGTGCGGCAGAGCTCCAGCACTGCTCAGAGGCCCGATCCGGCAGAGTGCTTGCGTGAGGCTGCTCTGCCCTGGGCGAGCCTTGCCAGACTTGCCCTGCGGCTAGGCTTCAAGTCCAGAAAGGAGCGGGCTGCGCGAGACTGGGAGATGCTACTGGCGCCGTCCTGGCCTCAGCTCCACTCTTGCCTTGCCTTTGCACCTAGTCCCCAGGCGTTCTTGTGGAGGGCTTAGTTGCCGGTGGGTTGCACACTGCCAAGCGCTCCAGCTTGAGGGCTCTAGTAGAGGCAAAGTGAGGGCAACTGGAAGTCTATTCTTACGGTTGCTTGACCGCCCAGACTCAGCACAGCACGGAGACCACAAGGCTCACAGGGCCCCTGGCTGGGGTCTGCAGCCCCACACACGCGGAGGCTGACTCGGTGAGCGCCCAGAAGGTGCCTGACAGACGTCATTTCCCTAGTGCTCTCCTCCCCAGCAGAGACGTGTGCAGGTGGTTGGGGCCTGCCCCTGCGTGTCTGGGCTCCCGTCCACAGCCCCAGCTCAGGGAAGCAGCTCCTGAGCCAAGACCTGAAGAGGGCGCAGGGGGCCCCGCCTGGAAGCCTAGTTTCCAGCATGCGGGAAGCGAGCCTCCTCGGGAGAAGAGAAGGCAGCCCTGCTGTGTGCGGCTGCATTCACTGCTTTGGCGGAGCCGAGTGCGCCTCCAGTACGGCAGAGCTCCAGGTCTGCTCAGAGGCCCGATCTGGCAGAGTTGCTGGCGTGAGGCTGCTCTGCCCTGGGCGAGCCTTGCCCAGACTTGCCTCGCGGCTAGGCTTCCAGTCCAGAAAGGAGCGGGCTGCGCGAGACTGGGAGATGCTACTGGCGCCTTCCTGGCCTCAGCACCACTCCTGCCTTACCTTTGCACCTAGTCCTCAGGCGTTCTTGTGGAGGGCTTAGTTGCCGGTGGGTTGCACACTGCCAAGCGCTCCAACACAGAGGGCTATATTAGAGGCAATGGGAGGGCAACTGCAGGGCTCCTCCAGCGGTTGCTTGACCGCCCAGACTCAGCACAGCACGGAGAGCACAAGGCTCACAGGGCCTCTGGCTGTGGTCTGCAGCCCCACACACGCTGAGGCTGACTCGGTGAGCGCCCAGAAGGTACCTGACAGACGTCATTTCCCTAGTGCTCTCCTCCCCAGCAGAGACGTGTGCAGGTGGTTGGGGCCTACCCCTGCGTGTCTGGTCTCCCGTCCACAGCCCCAGCTCAGGGAAGCAGCTCCTGAGCCAAGACCTGTGGAGGGCGCAGGGGGCCCCTCCTGGAAGCCTAGTTTCCAGCATGCGGGAAGCGAGCCTCCTTGGGAGAAGAGAAGGCAGCCCTGCTGTGTGCGGCTGCATTCACTGCTTTGGCGGAGCCGAGTGCGCCTCCAGTACGGCAGAGCTCCAGCTCTGCTCAGAGGCCCGATCTGGCAGAGTTGCTGGCGTGAGGCTGCTCTGCCCTGGGCGAGCCTTGCCCAGACTTGCCTCGCGGCTAGGCTTCCAGTCCAGAAAGGAGCGGGCTGCGCGAGACTGGGAGATGCTACTGGCGCCTTCCTGGCCTCACCACCACTCCTGCCTTACCTTTGCACCTAGTCCTCAGGCGTTCTTGTGGAGGGCTTAGTTGCCGGTGGGTTGCACACTGCCAAGCGCTCCAGCAGAGAGGGCTCTATTAGAGGCAATGGGAGGGCAACTGCAGGGCTCCTCCAGCGGTTGCTTGACCGCCCAGACTCAGCACAGCACGGAGAGCACAAGGCTCACAGGGCCTCTGGCTGTGGTCTGCAGCCCCACACACGCTGAGTCTGACTCGGTGAGCGCCTAGAAGGTGCCTGACAGACGTCATTTCCCTAGTGCTCTCCTCCCCAGCAGAGACGTGTGCAGGTGGTTGGGGCCTGCCCCTGCGTGTCTGGGCTCCCGTCCACAGCCCCAGCTCAGGGAAGCAGCTCCTCAGCCAAGACCTGTAGGAGGCGTGGGGCGCCCCCGCCTGGAAGCCTAGTGCACAGCATGAGGGAAGCGAGCCTCCTTGGGAGAAGAGGAGGCAGCCCAGATGAGTGGGGCTGCAATCACTGCTTGGGCGGAGCCGGGTGCGCCTCCAGTACGGCAGAGCTCCAGCTCTGCTCAGAGGCCCGATCTGGCAGAGGGCTGGCGTGAGGCTGCTCTGCCCTGGGCGAGCCTTGCCCAGACTTGCCTCGCGGCTAGGCTTCCAGTCCAGAAAGGAGCGGGCTGCGCGAGACTGGGAGATGCTACTGGCGCCTTCCTGGCCTCAGCTCCACTCCTGCCTTGCCTTTGCACCTAGTCCCCAGGCGTTCTTGTGGAGGGCTTAGTTGCCGGTGGGTTGCACACTGCCAAGCGCTCCAGCTTGAGGGCTCTAGTAGAGGCAAAGTGAGGGCAACTGAAAGTCTATTCTTACGGTTGCTTGACCGCCCAATCTCAGCACAGCACGGAGAGCACAAGGCTCACAGGGCCTCTGGCTGGGGTCTGCAGCCCCACACACGAGGAGGCTGACTCGGTGAGCGCCCAGAAGGTGCCTGACAGACGTCATTTCCCTAGTGCTCTCCTCCCCAGCAGAGACGTGTGCAGGTGGTTGGGGCCTGCCCCTGCGTGTCTGGGCTCCCGTCCACAGCCCCAGCTCAGGGAAGCAGCTCCTCAGCCAAGACCTGTGGGAGGCGCAGGGGGCCCCGCCTGGAAGCCTAGTTTACAGCATGCGGGAAGCGAGCCTCCTCGGGAGAAGAGAAGGCAGCCCTGCTGTGTGCGGCTGCATTCACTGCTTTGGCGGAGCCGAGTGCGCCTCCAGTACGGCAGAGCTCCAGCTCTGCTCAGAGGCCCGATCTGGCAGAGTTGCTGGCGTGAGGCTGCTCTGCCCTGGGCGAGCCTTGCCCAGACTTGCCTCGCGGCTAGGCTTCCAGTCCAGAAAGGAGCGGGCTGCGCGAGTCTGGGAGATGCTACTGGCGCCTTCCTGGCCTCAGCACCACTCCTGCCTTGCCTTTACACCTAGTCCTCAGGCGTTCTTGTGGAGGGCTTAGTTGCCGGTGGGTTGCACACTGCCAAGCGCTCCAGCAGAGAGGGCTCTATTAGAGGCAATGGGAGGGCAACTGCAGGGCTCCTCCAGCGGTTGCTTGACCGCCCAGACTCAGCACAGCACGGAGAGCACAAGGCTCACAGGGCCTCTGGCTGTGGTCTGCAGCCCCACACACGCTGAGGCTGACTCGGTGAGCGCCCAGAAGGTGCCTGACAGACGTCATTTCCCTAGTGCTCTCCTCCCCAGCAGAGACGTGTGCAGGTGGTTGGGGTCTGCTCCTGCGTGTCTGGGCTCCCGTCCACAGCCCCAGCTCAGGGAAGCAGCTCCTCAGCCAAGACCTGTAGGAGGCGTGGGGCGCCCCCTCCTGGAAGCCTAGTGCACAGCATGAGGGAAGCGATCCTCCTTGGGAGAAGAGGAGGCAGCCCAGATGCGTGGGGTTGCAATCACTGCTTGGGCGGAGCCGGGTGCGCCTCCAGTACGGCAGAGCTCCAGCTCTGCTCAGAGGCCCGATCTGGCAGAGGGCTGGCGTGAGGCTGCTCTGCCCTGGGCGAGCCTTGCCCAGACTTGCCTCGCGGCTAGGCTTCCAGTCCAGAAAGGAGCGGGCTGCGCGAGACTGGGAGATGCTACTGGCGCCTTCCTGGCCTCAGCTCCACTCCTGCCTTGCCTTTGCACCTAGTCCCCAGGCGTTCTTGTGGAGGGCTTAGTTGCTGGTGGGTTGCACACTGCCAAGCTCTCCAGCTTGAGGGCTCTATTAGAGGCAAAGTGAGGGCAACTGGAAGTCTATTCTTACCCTTGCTTGACCGCCCAGACTCAGCACAGCACGGAGAGCACAAGGCTCACAGGGCCCCTGGCTGGGGTCTGCAGACCCACACAAGTGGAGGCTGACTCGGTGAGCGCCCAGAAGGTGCCTGACAGACGTCATTTCCCTAGTGCTCTCCTCCCCAGCAGAGACGTGTGCAGGTGGTTGGGGCCTGCCCCTGCGTGTCTGGGCTCCCGTCCACAGCCCCAGCTCAGGGAAGCAGCTCCTCAGCCAAGACCTGTGGAGGGCGCAGGGGGCCCCGCCTGGAAGCCTAGTTTACAGGATGCGGGAAGCGAGCCTCCTCGGGAGAAGAGAAGGCAGCCCTGCTGTGTGCGGCTGCATTCACTGCTTTGGCGGAGCCGAGTGCGCCTCCAGTACGGCAGAGCTCCAGCTCTGCTCAGAGGCCCGATCTGGCAGAGTTGCTGGCGTGAGGCTGCTCTGCCATGGGCGAGCATTGCCCAAACTTGCCTCGCGGCTAGGCTTCCAGTCCAGAAAGGAGCGGGCTGCGCGAGACTGGGAGATGCTACTGGCGCCTTCCTGGCCTCAGCTCCACTCCTGCCTTGCCTTTGCACCTAGTCCCCAGGCGTTCTTGTGTAGGGCTTAGTTGCCGGTGGGTTGCACACTGCCAAGCGATCCAGCTTGAGGGCTCTAGTAGAGGCAAAGTGAGGGCAACTGAAAGTCTATTCTTATGGTTGCTTGACCGCGCAGACTCAGCACAGCACGGAGAGCACAAGGCTCACAGGGCCTCTGGCAGTGGTCTGCAGCCCCACACACGCGGAGGCTGACTCGGTGAGCGCCCAGAAGGTGCCTGACAGACGTCTTTTCCCTAGTGCTCTCCTCCCCAGCAGAGACGTGTGCAGGTGGTTGGGGCCTGCCCCTGCGTGTCTGGGCTCCCGTCCACAGCCCCAGCTCAGGGAAGCAGCTCCTCAGCCAAGACCTGTGGGAGGCGAAGGGGGCCCCGCCTGGAAGCCTAGTTTACAGCATGCGGGAAGCGAGCCTCCTCGGGAGAAGAGAAGGCAGCCCTGCTGTGTGCGGCTGCATTCACTGCTTTGGCGGAGCCGAGTGCGCCTCCTGTACGGCAGAGCTCCAGCTCTGCTCAGAGGCCCGATCTGGCAGAGTTGCTGGCGTGAGGCTGCTCTGCCATGGGCGAACCTTGCCCAAACTTGCCTCGCGGCTAGGCTTCCAGTCCAGAAAGGAGCGGACTGCGCTAGACTGGGAGATGCTACTGGCGCCTTCCTGGCCTCAGCTCCACTCCTGCCTTGCCTTTGCACCTAGTCCCCAGGCGTTCTTGTGGAGGGCTTAGTTGCCGGTGGGTTGCACACTGCCAAGCGCTCCAGCTTGAGGGCTCTAGTAGAGGCAAAGTGAGGGCAACTGGAAGTCTATTCTTACGGTTGCTTGACCGCCCAGACTCAGCACAGCACGGAGAGCACAAGGCTCACAGGGCCCCTGGCTGGGGTCTGCAGCCCCACACACGCGGAGGCTGACTCGGTGAGCGCCCAGAAGGTGCCTGACAGACGTCATTTCCCTATTGCTCTCCTCCCCAGCAGAGACGTGTGCAGGTGGTTGGGGCCTGCCCCTGCGTGTCTCGGCTCCCGTCCATAGCCCCAGCTCAGGTAAGCAGCTACTGAGCCAAGACCTGTGGAGGGCGCAGGGGGCCCCGCCTGGAAGCCTAGTTTACAGCATGCGGGAAGCGAGCCTCCTCAGGAGAAGAGAAGGCAGCCCTGCTGTGTGCGGCTTCATTCACTGCTTTGGCGGAGCCGAGTGCGCCTCCAGTACGGCAGAGCTCCAGCTCTGCTCAGAGGCCCGAACTGGCAGAGTTGCTGGCGTGAGGCTGCTCTGCCCTGGGCGAGCCTTGCCCAGACTTGCCTCGCGGCTAGGCTTCCAGTCCAGAAAGGAGCGGGCTGCGTGAGACTGGGAGATGCTACTGACGCCTTCCTGGCCTCAGCACCACTCCTGCCTTACCTTTGCACCTAGTCCTCAGGCGTTCTTGTGGAGGGCTTAGTTGCCGGTGGGTTGCACACTGCCAAGCGCTCCAGCAGAGAGGGCTCTATTAGAGGCAATGGGAGGGCAACTGCAGGGCTCCTCTAGCGGTTGCTTGACCGCCCAGACTCAGCACAGCACGGAGAGCACAAGGCTCACAGGGCCTCTGGCTGTGGTCTGCAGCACCACACACGCTGAGGCTGACTCGGTGAGCGCCTAGAAGGTGCCTGACAGACGTCATTTCCCTAGTGCTCTCCTCCCCAGCAGAGACGTGTGCAGGTGGTTGGGGCCTGCCCCTGCGTGTCTGGGCTCCCGTCCACAGCCCCAGCTCAGGGAAGCAGCTCCTCAGCCAAGACCTGTAGGAGGCGTGGGGCGCCCCCGCCTGGAAGCCTAGTGCACAGCATGAGGGAAGCGATCCTCCTTGGGAGAAGAGGAGGCAGCCCAGATGCGTGGGGCTGCAATCACTGCTTGGGCGGAGCCGGGTGCGCCTCCAGTACGGCAGAGCTCCAGCTCTGCTCAGAGGCCCGATCTGGCAGAGTTGCTGGCGTGAGGCTGCTCTGCCCTGGGCGAGCCTTGCCCAGACTTGCCTCGCGGCTAGGCTTCCAGTCCAGAAAGGAGCGGGCTGCGCGAGACTGGGAGATGCTACTGGCGCCTTCCTGGCCTCAGCTCCACTCCTGCCTTGCCTTTGCACCTAGTCCCCAGGCGTTCTTGTGGAGGGCTTAGTTGCCGGTGGGTTGCACACTGCCAAGCGCTCCAGCTTGAGGGCTCTAGTAGAGGCAAAGTGAGGGCAACTGAAAGTCTATTCTTACGGTTGCTTGACCGCCCAGACTCAGCACAGCACGGAGAGCACAAGGCTCACAGGGCCCCTGGCTGTGGTCTGCAGCCCCACACACGCGGAGGCTGACTCGGTGAGCGCCCAGAAGGTGCCTCACAGACGTCATTTCCCTAGTGCTCTCCTCCCCAGCAGAGACGTGTGCAGGTGGTTGGGGCCTGCCCTTGCGTGTCTGGGCTCCCGTCCATAGCCCCAGCTCAGGGAAGCAGCTCCTGAGCCAAGACCTTTGGGAGGCGCAGGGGGCCCCGCCTGGAAGCCTAGTTTACAGCATGCGGGAAGCGAGCCTCCTCGGGAGAAGAGAAGGCAGCCCTGCTGTGTGCGGCTGCATTCACTGCTTTGGCGGAGCCGAGTGCGCCTCCAGTACGGCAGAGCTCCAGCTCTGCTCAGAGGCCCGATCTGGCAGAGTTGCTGGCGTGAGGCTGCTCTGTCCTAGGCGAGCCTTACCCAGACTTGCCTCGCGGCTAGGCTTCCAGTCCAGAAAGGAGCGGGCTGCGCGAGACTGGGAGATGCTACTGGCGCCTTCCTGGCCTCAGCACCACTCCTGCCTTACCTTTGCACCTAGTCCTCAGGCGTTCTTGTGGAGGGCTTAGTTGCCGGTGGGTTGCACACTGCCAAGCGCTCCAGCAGAGAGGGCTCTATTAGAGGCAATGGGAGGGCAACTGCAGGGCTCCTCCAGCGGTTGCTTGACCGCCCAGACTCAGCACAGCACGGAGAGCACAAGGCTCACAGGGCCTCTGGCTGTGGTCTGCAGCCCCACACACGCTGAGGCTGACTCGGTGAGCGCCCAGATGGTGCCTGACAGACGTCTTTTCCCTAGTGCTCTCCTCCCCAGCAGAGACGTGTGCAGGTGGTTGGGGCCTGCCCCTGCGTGTCTGGGCTCCCGTCCACAGCCCCAGCTCAGGGAAGCAGCTCCTCAGCCAAGACCTGCAGGAGGCGCGGGGCGCCCCCGCCTGGAAGCCTAGTGCACAGCATGAGGGAAGCAAGCCTCCTGGGGAGAAGAGGAGGCAGCCCAGATGCGTGGGGCTGCAATCACTGCTTGGGCGGAGCCGAGTGCGCCTCCAGTACGGCAGAGCTCCAGCTCTGCTCAGAGGCCCGATCTGGCAGAGGGCTGGCGTGAGGCTGCTCTGCCCTGGGCGAGCCTTGCCCAGACTTGCCTCGCGGCTAGGCTTCTAGTCCAGAAAGGAGCGGGCTGCGCGAGACTGGGAGATGCTACTGGCGCCTTCCTGGCCTCAGCTCCACTTCTGCCTTGCCTTTGCACCTAGTCCCCAGGCGTTCTTGTGGAGGGCTTAGTTGCCGGTGGGTTGCACACTGCCAAACGCTCCAGCTTGAGGGCTCTAGTAGAGGCAAAGTGAGGGCAACTGAAAGTCTATTCTTACGGTTGCTTGACCGCCCAGACTCAGCACAGCACGGAGAGCACAAGGCTCACAGGGCCCCTGGCTGGGGTCTGCAGCCCCACACACGCGGAGGCTGACTCGGTGAGCGCCCAGAAGGTGCCTGACAGACGTCATTTCCCTAGTGCTCTCCTCCCCAGCAGAGACGTGTGCAGGTGGTTGGGGCCTGCCCCTGCGTGTCTGGGCTCCCGTCCACAGCCCCAGCTCAGGGAAGCAGCTCCTGAGCCAAGAGCTGTGGGAGGCGCAGGGGGCCCCGCCTGGAAGCCTAGTTTACAGCATGCGGGAAGCGAGCCTCCTCGGGAGAAGAGAAGGCAGCCCTGCTGTGTGCGGCTGCATTCACTGCATTGGCGGAGCCGAGTGCGCCTCCAGTACGGCAGAGCTCCAGCTCTGCTCAGAGGCCCGATCTGGCAGAGTTGCTGGCGTGAGGCTGCTCTGCCCTTGGCGAGCCTTGCCCAGACTTGCCTCGTGGCTAGGCTTCCAGTCCAGAAAGGAGCGGGCTGCGCGAGACTGGGAGATGCTACTGGCGCCTTCCTGGCCTCAGCACCACTCTTGCCTTACCTTTGAACCTAGTCCTCAGGCGTTCTTGTGGAGGGCTTAGTTGCCGGTGGGTTGCACACTGCCAAGCGCTCCAGCAGAGAGGGCTCTATTAGAGGCAATGGGAGGGCAACTGCAGGGCTCCTCCAGCGGTTGCTTGACCGCCCAGACTCAGCACAGCACGGAGAGCACAAGGCTCACAGGGCCTCTGGCTGTGGTCTGCAGCCCCACACACGCTGAGGCTGACTCGGTGAGCGCCCAGAAGGTGCCTGACAGACGTCTTTTCCCTAGTGCTCTCCTACCCAGCAGAGACGTGTGCAGGTTGTTGGGGCCTGCCCCTGCGTGTCTGGGCTCCCGTCCACAGCCCCAGCTCAGGGAAGCAGCTCCTCAGCCAAGACCTGTGGGAGGCGCAGGGGGCCCCGCCTGGAAGCCTAGTTTACAGCATGCGGGAAGCGAGCCTCCTCGGGAGAAGAGAAGGCAGCCCTGCTGTGTGCGGCTGCATTCACTGCTTTGGCAGAGCCGAGTGCGCCTCCAGTACGGCAGAGCTCCAGCTCTGCTCAGAGGCACGATCTCGCAGAGTTGCTGGCGTGAGGCTGCTCTGCCATGGGCGAGCCTTGCCCAAACTTGCCTCGCGGCTAGGCTTCCAGTCCAGAAAGGAGCGGGCTGCGCGAGACTGGGAGATGCTACTGGCGCCTTCCTGGCCTCAGCTCCACTCCTGCCTTGCCTTTGCACCTAGTCCCCAGGCGTTCTTGTGGAGGGCTTAGTTGCCGGTGGGTTGCACACTGCCAAGCGCTCCAGCTTGAGGGCTCTAGTAGAGGCAAAGTGAGGGCAACTGAAAGTCTATTCTTACGGTTGCTTGACCACCCAGACTCAGCACAGCACGGAGAGCACAAGGCTCACAGGGCCCCTGGCTGGGGTCTGCAGCCCCACACACGCGGAGGCTGACTCGGTGAGCGCCCAGAAGGTGCCTGACAGACGTCATTTCCCTAGTGCTCTCCTCCCCAGCAGAGACGTGTGCAGGTGGTTGGGCCTGCCCCTGCGTGTCTGGGCTCCCGTCCATAGCCCCAGCTCAGGGAAGCAGCTACTGAGCCAAGACCTGTGGAGGGCGCAGGGGGCCCCGCCTGGAAGCCTAGTTTACAGCATGCGGGACGCGAGCCTCCTCAGGAGAAGAGAAGGCAGCCCTGCTGTGTGCGGCTGCATTCACTGCTTTGGCGGAGCCGAGTGAGCCTCCAGTACGACAGAGCTCCAGCTCTGCTCAGAGGCCCGAACTGGCAGAGTTGCTGGCGTGAGGCTGCTCTGCCCTGGGCGAGCCTTGCCCAGACTTGCCTCGCGGCTAGGCTTCCAGTCCAGAAAGGAGCGGGCTGCGTGAGACTGGGAGATGCTACTGACGCCTTCCTGGCCTCAGCACCACTCCTGCCTTACCTTTGCACCTAGTCCTCAGGCGTTCTTGTGGAGGGCTTAGTTGCCGGTGGGTTGCACACTGCCAAGCGCTCCAGCAGAGAGGGCTCTATTAGAGGCAATGGGAGGGCAACTGCAGGGCTCCTCCAGCGGTTGCTTGACCGCCCAGACTCAGCACAGCACGGAGAGCACAAGGCTCACAGGGCCTCTGGCTGTGGTCTGCAGCCCCACACACGCTGAGGCTGACTCGGTGAGCGCCCAGAAGGTGCCTGACAGACGTCATTTCCCTAGTGCTCTCCTCCCCAGCAGAGACGTGTGCAGGTGGTTGGGGCCTGCCCCTGCGTGTCTGGGCTCCCGTCCACAGCCCCAGCTCAGGGAAGCAGCTCCTGAGCCAAGACCTGTGGAGGGCGCAGGGGGCCCCGCCTGGAAGCCTAGTTTACAGCATGCGGGAAGTGAGCCTCCTCGGGAGAAGAGAAGGCAGCCCTGCTGTGTGCGGCTGCATTCACTGCTTTGGCGGAGCCGAGTGAGCCTCCAGTACGGCAGAGCTCCAGCTCTGCTCAGAGGCCCGAACTGGCAGAGTTGCTGGCGTGAGGCTGCTCTGCCCTGGGCGAGCCTTGCCCAGACTTGCCTCGCGGCTAGGCTTCCAGTCCAGAAAGGAGCGGGCTGCGTGAGACTGGGAGATGCTACTGACGCCTTCCTGGCCTCAGCACCACTCCTGCCTTACCTTTGCACCTAGTCCTCAGGCGTTCTTGTGGAGGGCTTAGTTGCCGGTGGGTTGCACACTGCCAAGCGCTCCAGCAGAGAGGGCTCTATTAGAGGCAAAGTGAGGGCAACAGAAAGTCTATTCTTACGGTTGCTTGACCGCCCAGACTCAGCACAGCACGGAGAGCACAAGGCTCACAGGGCCACTGGCTGGGGTCTGCAGCCCCACACACGCGGAGGCTGACTCGGTGAGCGCCCAGAAGGTGCCTGACAGACGTCATTTCCCTAGTGCTCTCCTCCCCAGCAGAGACGTGTGCAGGTGGTTGGGGCCTGCCCCTGCGTGTCTGGGCTCCCGTTCACAGCCCCAGCTCAGGGAAGCAGCTCCTGAGCCAAGACTTTTGGGAGGCGCAGGGGGCCCCGCCTGGAAGCCTAGTTTACAGCATGCGGGAAGCGAGCCTCTTCGGGAGAAGAGAAGGCAGCACTGCTGTGTGCGGCTGCATTCACTGCTTTGGCGGAGCTGAGTGCGCCTCCAGTACGGCAGAGCTCCAGCTCTGCTCAGAGGCCCGATCTGGCAGAGTCGCTGGCGTGAGGATGCTCTGCCCTGGGCGAGCCTTGCCCAGTCTTGCCTCGCGGCTAGGCTTCCAGTCCAGGAAGGAGCGGGCTGCGCGAAACTGGGAGAGGCTACTGGCGCCTTCCTGGCCTCAGCTCCACTCCTGCCTTGCCTTTGCACCTAGTCCCCAGGCGTTCTTGTGGAGGGCTTAGTTGCCGGTGGGTTGCACACTGCCAAGCGCTCCAGCAGTGAGGGCTCTATTAGAGGCAATGGGAGGGCAACTGCAGGGCTCCTCCAGCGGTTGCTTGACGGACCAGACTCAGCACAGCACGGAGAGCACAAGGCTCACAGGGCCCCTGGCTTGGGTCTGCAGCCCCACACACGCGGAGGCTGACTCGGTGAGCGCCCAGAAGGTGCCTGACAGACGTCATTTCCCTAGTGCTCTCCTCCCCAGCAGAGACGTGTGCAGGTTGTTTGGGCCTGCCCCGGCGTGTCTGGGCTCCCGTCCACAGCCCCAGCTCAGGGAAGCAGCTCCTCAGCCAAGACCTGTGTGAGGCGCAGGGGGCCCCGCCTGGAAGCCTAGTTTACAGCATGTGGGAAGCGAGCCTCATCGGGAGAAGAGAAGGCAGCCCTGCTGTGTGCGGCTGCATTCACTGCTTTCGCGGAGCCGAGTGCGCGTCCAGTACGGCAGAGCTCCAGCTCTGCTCAGAGGCCCGATCTGGCAGAGTGGCTGGCGTCAGGCTGCTCTGCCCTGGGCGAGCCTTGCCCAGACTTGCCTCGCGGCTAGGCTTCCAGTCCAGGAAGGAGCAGGCTGCGCGAGACTGGGAGATGCTACTGGCGCCTTCCTGGCCTCAGCTTCACTCCTGCCTTGCCTTTGCATTTAGTCCCCAGTCGTTCTTGTGGAGGTCTTAGTTGCCGGTGTGTTGCACACTGCCAAGCGCTCCAGCAGTGAGGGCTCTATTAGAGGCAATGGGAGGGCAACTGCAGGGATCCTCCAGCGGTTGCTTGACCGCCCAGACTCAGCACAGCACGGAGAGCACAAGGCTCACAGGGCCCCTGGCTGGGGGCTGCAGCTCGACACACGCGGAGGCTGACTCGGTGAGCGCCCAGAAGGTGCCTGACAGACGTCATTTCCCTAGTGCTCTCCTCCCCAGCAGAGACGTGTGCACGTGGTTGGGGCCTGCCCCTGCGTGTCTGGGCTCCCGTCCAGAGCCCCAGCTCAGGGAAGCAGCTCCTCAGCCAAGACCTGTAGAAGGCGCGGGGCGCCCCCGGCTGGAAACCTCGTGCACAGCATGCGGGAAGCGAGCCTCCTTGGGAGAAGAGGAGGCAGCCCAGAAGCATGGGGCTGCAATCACTGCTTGGGCGGAGCCGTGTGCGCATCCAGTGCGGCAGAGCTCCAGCACTGCTCAGAGGCCCGATCCGGCAGAGTGCTTGCGTGAGGCTGCTCTGCCCTGGGCGAGCCTTGCCAGACTTGCCCTGCGGCTAGGCTTCAAGTCCAGAAAGGAGCGGGCTGCGCGAGACTGGGAGATGCTACTGGCGCCGTCCTGGCCTCAGCTCCACTCTTGCCTTGCCTTTGCACCTAGTCCCCAGGCGTTCTTGTGGAGGGCTTAGTTGCCGGTGGGTTGCACACTGCCAAGCGCTCCAGCTTGAGGGCTCTAGTAGAGGCAAAGTGAGGGCAACTGGAAGTCTATTCTTACGGTTGCTTGACCGCCCAGACTCAGCACAGCACGGAGACCACAAGGCTCACAGGGCCCCTGGCTGGGGTCTGCAGCCCCACACACGCGGAGGCTGACTCGGTGAGCGCCCAGAAGGTGCCTGACAGACGTCATTTCCCTAGTGCTCTCCTCCCCAGCAGAGACGTGTGCAGGTGGTTGGGGCCTGCCCCTGCGTGTCTGGGCTCCCGTCCACAGCCCCAGCTCAGGGAAGCAGCTCCTGAGCCAAGACCTGAAGAGGGCGCAGGGGGCCCCGCCTGGAAGCCTAGTTTCCAGCATGCGGGAAGCGAGCCTCCTCGGGAGAAGAGAAGGCAGCCCTGCTGTGTGCGGCTGCATTCACTGCTTTGGCGGAGCCGAGTGCGCCTCCAGTACGGCAGAGCTCCAGGTCTGCTCAGAGGCCCGATCTGGCAGAGTTGCTGGCGTGAGGCTGCTCTGCCCTGGGCGAGCCTTGCCCAGACTTGCCTCGCGGCTAGGCTTCCAGTCCAGAAAGGAGCGGGCTGCGCGAGACTGGGAGATGCTACTGGCGCCTTCCTGGCCTCAGCACCACTCCTGCCTTACCTTTGCACCTAGTCCTCAGGCGTTCTTGTGGAGGGCTTAGTTGCCGGTGGGTTGCACACTGCCAAGCGCTCCAACACAGAGGGCTATATTAGAGGCAATGGGAGGGCAACTGCATGGCTCCTCCAGCGGTTGCTTGACCGCCCAGACTCAGCACAGCACGGAGAGCACAAGGCTCACAGGGCCTCTGGCTGTGGTCTGCAGCCCCACACACGCTGAGGCTGACTCGGTGAGCGCCCAGAAGGTACCTGACAGACGTCATTTCCCTAGTGCTCTCCTCCCCAGCAGAGACGTGTGCAGGTGGTTGGGGCCTACCCCTGCGTGTCTGGTCTCCCGTCCACAGCCCCAGCTCAGGGAAGCAGCTCCTGAGCCAAGACCTGTGGAGGGCGCAGGGGGCCCCTCCTGGAAGCCTAGTTTCCAGCATGCGGGAAGCGAGCCTCCTTGGGAGAAGAGAAGGCAGCCCTGCTGTGTGCGGCTGCATTCACTGCTTTGGCGGAGCCGAGTGCGCCTCCAGTACGGCAGAGCTCCAGCTCTGCTCAGAGGACTGATCTGGCAGAGTTGCTGGCGTGAGGCTGCTCTGCCCTGGGCGAGCCTTGCCCAGACTTGCCTCGCGGCTAGGCTTCCAGTCCAGAAAGGAGCGGGCTGCGCGAGACTGGGAGATGCTACTGGCGCCTTCCTGGCCTCACCACCACTCCTGCCTTACCTTTGCACCTAGTCCTCAGGCGTTCTTGTGTAGGGCTTAGTTGCCGGTGGGTTGCACACTGCCAAGCGCTCCAGCAGAGAGGGCTCTATTAGAGGCAATGGGAGGGCAACTGCAGGGCTCCTCCAGCGGTTGCTTGACCGCCCAGACTCAGCACAGCACGGAGAGCACAAGGCTCACAGGGCCTCTGGCTGTGGTCTGCAGCCCCACACACGCTGAGTCTGACTCGGTGAGCGCCTAGAAGGTGCCTGACAGACGTCATTTCCCTAGTGCTCTCCTCCCCAGCAGAGACGTGTGCAGGTGGTTGGGGCCTGCCCCTGCGTGTCTGGGCTCCCGTCCACAGCCCCAGCTCAGGGAAGCAGCTCCTCAGCCAAGACCTGTAGGAGGCGTGGGGCGCCCCCGCCTGGAAGCCTAGTGCACAGCATGAGGGAAGCGAGCCTCCTTGGGAGAAGAGGAGGCAGCCCAGATGAGTGGGGCTGCAATCACTGCTTGGGCGGAGCCGGGTGCGCCTCCAGTACGGCAGAGCTCCAGCTCTGCTCAGAGGCCCGATCTGGCAGAGGGCTGGCGTGAGGCTGCTCTGCCCTGGGCGAGCCTTGCCCAGACTTGCCTCGCGGCTAGGCTTCCAGTCCAGAAAGGAGCGGGCTGCGCGAGACTGGGAGATGCTACTGGCGCCTTCCTGGCCTCAGCTCCACTCCTGCCTTGCCTTTGCACCTAGTCCCCAGGCGTTCTTGTGGAGGGCTTAGTTGCCGGTGGGTTGCACACTGCCAAGCGCTCCTGCTTGAGGGCTCTAGTAGAGGCAAAGTGAGGGCAACTGAAAGTCTATTCTTACGGTTGCTTGACCGCCCAATCTCAGCACAGCACGGAGAGCACAAGGCTCACAGGGCCTCTGGCTGGGGTCTGCAGCCCCACACACGAGGAGGCTGACTCGGTGAGCGCCCAGAAGGTGCCTGACAGACGTCATTTCCCTAGTGCTCTCCTCCCCAGCAGAGACGTGTGCAGGTGGTTGGGGCCTGCCCCTGCGTGTCTGGGCTCCCGTCCACAGCCCCAGCTCAGGGAAGCAGCTCCTCAGCCAAGACCTGTGGGAGGCGCAGGGGGCCCCGCCTGGAAGCCTAGTTTACAGCATGCGGGAAGCGAGCCTCCTCGGGAGAAGAGAAGGCAGCCCTGCTGTGTGCGGCTGCATTCACTGCTTTGGCGGAGCCGAGTGCGCCTCCAGTACGGCAGAGCTCCAGCTCTGCTCAGAGGCCCGATCTGGCAGAGTTGCTGGCGTGAGGCTGCTCTGCCCTGGGCGAGCCTTGCCCAGACTTGCCTCGCGGCTAGGCTTCCAGTCCAGAAAGGAGCGGGCTGCGCGAGTCTGGGAGATGCTACTGGCGCCTTCCTGGCCTCAGCACCACTCCTGCCTTGCCTTTACACCTAGTCCTCAGGCGTTCTTGTGGAGGGCTTAGTTGCCGGTGGGTTGCACACTGCCAAGCGCTCCAGCAGAGAGGGCTCTATTAGAGGCAATGGGAGGGCAACTGCAGGGCTCCTCCAGCGGTTGCTTGACCGCCCAGACTCAGCACAGCACGGAGAGCACAAGGCTCACAGGGCCTCTGGCTGTGGTCTGCAGCCCCACACACGCTGAGGCTGACTCGGTGAGCGCCCAGAAGGTGCCTGACAGACGTCATTTCCCTAGTGCTCTCCTCCCCAGCAGAGACGTGTGCAGGTGGTTGGGGTCTGCTCCTGCGTGTCTGGGCTCCCGTCCACAGCCCCAGCTCAGGGAAGCAGCTCCTCAGCCAAGACCTGTAGGAGGCGTGGGGCGCCCCCTCCTGGAAGCCTAGTGCACAGCATGAGGGAAGCGATCCTCCTTGGGAGAAGAGGAGGCAGCCCAGATGCGTGGGGTTGCAATCACTGCTTGGGCGGAGCCGGGTGCGCCTCCAGTACGGCAGAGCTCCAGCTCTGCTCAGAGGCCCGATCTGGCAGAGGGCTGGCGTGAGGCTGCTCTGCCCTGGGCGAGCCTTGCCCAGACTTGCCTCGCGGCTAGGCTTCCAGTCCAGAAAGGAGCGGGCTGCGCGAGACTGGGAGATGCTACTGGCGCCTTCCTGGCCTCAGCTCCACTCCTGCCTTGCCTTTGCACCTAGTCCCCAGGCGTTCTTGTGGAGGGCTTAGTTGCTGGTGGGTTGCACACTGCCAAGCTCTCCAGCTTGAGGGCTCTATTAGAGGCAAAGTGAGGGCAACTGGAAGTCTATTCTTACCCTTGCTTGACCGCCCAGACTCAGCACAGCACGGAGAGCACAAGGCTCACAGGGCCCCTGGCTGGGGTCTGCAGACCCACACAAGTGGAGGCTGACTCGGTGAGCGCCCAGAAGGTGCCTGACAGACGTCATTTCCCTAGTGCTCTCCTCCCCAGCAGAGACGTGTGCAGGTGGTTGGGGCCTGCCCCTGCGTGTCTGGGCTCCCGTCCACAGCCCCAGCTCAGGGAAGCAGCTCCTCAGCCAAGACCTGTGGAGGGCGCAGGGGGCCCCGCCTGGAAGCCTAGTTTACAGGATGCGGGAAGCGAGCCTCCTCGGGAGAAGAGAAGGCAGCCCTGCTGTGTGCGGCTGCATTCACTGCTTTGGCGGAGCCGAGTGCGCCTCCAGTACGGCAGAGCTCCAGCTCTGCTCAGAGGCCCGATCTGGCAGAGTTGCTGGCGTGAGGCTGCTCTGCCATGGGCGAGCATTGCCCAAACTTGCCTCGCGGCTAGGCTTCCAGTCCAGAAAGGAGCGGGCTGCGCGAGACTGGGAGATGCTACTGGCGCCTTCCTGGCCTCAGCTCCACTCCTGCCTTGCCTTTGCACCTAGTCCCCAGGCGTTCTTGTGTAGGGCTTAGTTGCCGGTGGGTTGCACACTGCCAAGCGATCCAGCTTGAGGGCTCTAGTAGAGGCAAAGTGAGGGCAACTGAAAGTCTATTCTTATGGTTGCTTGACCGCGCAGACTCAGCACAGCACGGAGAGCACAAGGCTCACAGGGCCTCTGGCAGTGGTCTGCAGCCCCACACACGCGGAGGCTGACTCGGTGAGCGCCCAGAAGGTGCCTGACAGACGTCTTTTCCCTAGTGCTCTCCTCCCCAGCAGAGACGTGTGCAGGTGGTTGGGGCCTGCCCCTGCGTGTCTGGGCTCCCGTCCACAGCCCCAGCTCAGGGAAGCAGCTCCTCAGCCAAGACCTGTGGGAGGCGAAGGGGGCCCCGCCTGGAAGCCTAGTTTACAGCATGCGGGAAGCGAGCCTCCTCGGGAGAAGAGAAGGCAGCCCTGCTGTGTGCGGCTGCATTCACTGCTTTGGCGGAGCCGAGTGCGCCTCCTGTACGGCAGAGCTCCAGCTCTGCTCAGAGGCCCGATCTGGCAGAGTTGCTGGCGTGAGGCTGCTCTGCCATGGGCGAACCTTGCCCAAACTTGCCTCGCGGCTAGGCTTCCAGTCCAGAAAGGAGCGGACTGCGCTAGACTGGGAGATGCTACTGGCGCCTTCCTGGCCTCAGCTCCACTCCTGCCTTGCCTTTGCACCTAGTCCCCAGGCGTTCTTGTGGAGGGCTTAGTTGCCGGTGGGTTGCACACTGAAAAGCGCTCCAGCTTGAGGGCTCTAGTAGAGGCAAAGTGAGGGCAACTGAAAGTCTATTCTTACGGTTGCTTGACCGCCCAGACTCAGCACAGCACGGAGAGCACAAGGCTCACAGGGCCTCTGGCTGTGGTCTGCAGCCCCACACACTCGGAGGCTGACTCGGTGAGCGCCCAGAAGGTGCCTGACAGACGTCTTTTCCCTAGTGCTCTCCTACCCAGCAGAGACGTGTGCAGGTGGTTGGGGCCTGCCCCTGCGTGTCTGGGCTTCCGTCCACAGCCCCAGCTCAGGGAAGCAGCTCCTCAGCCAAGACCTGTAGGAGGCGCGGGGCGCCCCCGCCTGGAAGCCTTGTGCACAGCATGAGGGAAGCGAGCCTCCTTGGGAGAAGAGAAAGCAGCCCAGATGCGTGGGGCTGCAATCACTGCTTGGGCGGAGCCGAGTGCGCCTCCAGTACGGCAGAGCTCCAGCTCTGCTCAGAGGCCCGATCTGGCAGAGGGCTGGCGTGAGGCTGCTCTGCCCTGGGCGAGCCTTGCCCAGACTTGCCTCGCGGCTAGGCTTCCAGTCCAGAAAGGAGCGGGCTCCGCGAGACTGGGAGATGCTACTGGCCCCTTCCTGGCCTCAGCTCCACTCCTGCCTTGCCTTTGCACCTAGTCCCCAGGCGTTCTTGTGGAGGGCTTAGTTGCCGGTGGGTTGCACACTGCCAAGCGCTCCAGCTTGAGGGCTCTAGTAGAGGCAAAGTGAGGGCAACTGGAAGTCTATTCTTACGGTTGCTTGACCGCCCAGACTCAGCACAGCACGGAGAGCACAAGGCTCACAGGGCCCCTGGCTGGGGTCTGCAGCCCCACACACGCGGAGGCTGACTCGGTGAGCGCCCAGAAGGTGCCTGACAGACGTCATTTCCCTATTGCTCTCCTCCCCAGCAGAGACGTGTGCAGGTGGTTGGGGCCTGCCCCTGCGTGTCTCGGCTCCCGTCCATAGCCCCAGCTCAGGTAAGCAGCTACTGAGCCAAGACCTGTGGAGGGCGCAGGGGGCCCCGCCTGGAAGCCTAGTTTACAGCATGCGGGAAGCGAGCCTCCTCAGGAGAAGAGAAGGCAGCCCTGCTGTGTGCGGCTTCATTCACTGCTTTGGCGGAGCCGAGTGCGCCTCCAGTACGGCAGAGCTCCAGCTCTGCTCAGAGGCCCGAACTGGCAGAGTTGCTGGCGTGAGGCTGCTCTGCCCTGGGCGAGCCTTGCCCAGACTTGCCTCGCGGCTAGGCTTCCAGTCCAGAAAGGAGCGGGCTGCGTGAGACTGGGAGATGCTACTGACGCCTTCCTGGCCTCAGCACCACTCCTGCCTTACCTTTGCACCTAGTCCTCAGGCGTTCTTGTGGAGGGCTTAGTTGCCGGTGGGTTGCACACTGCCAAGCGCTCCAGCAGAGAGGGCTCTATTAGAGGCAATGGGAGGGCAACTGCAGGGCTCCTCTAGCGGTTGCTTGACCGCCCAGACTCAGCACAGCACGGAGAGCACAAGGCTCACAGGGCCTCTGGCTGTGGTCTGCAGCCCCACACACGCTGAGGCTGACTCGGTGAGCGCCTAGAAGGTGCCTGACAGACGTCATTTCCCTAGTGCTCTCCTCCCCAGCAGAGACGTGTGCAGGTGGTTGGGGCCTGCCCCTGCGTGTCTGGGCTCCCGTCCACAGCCCCAGCTCAGGGAAGCAGCTCCTCAGCCAAGACCTGTAGGAGGCGTGGGGCGCCCCCGCCTGGAAGCCTAGTGCACAGCATGAGGGAAGCGATCCTCCTTGGGAGAAGAGGAGGCAGCCCAGATGCGTGGGGCTGCAATCACTGCTTGGGCGGAGCCGGGTGCGCCTCCAGTACGGCAGAGCTCCAGCTCTGCTCAGAGGCCCGATCTGGCAGAGTTGCTGGCGTGAGGCTGCTCTGCCCTGGGCGAGCCTTGCCCAGACTTGCCTCGCGGCTAGGCTTCCAGTCCAGAAAGGAGCGGGCTGCGCGAGACTGGGAGATGCTACTGGCGCCTTCCTGGCCTCAGCTCCACTCCTGCCTTGCCTTTGCACCTAGTCCCCAGGCGTTCTTGTGGAGGGCTTAGTTGCCGGTGGGTTGCACACTGCCAAGCGCTCCAGCTTGAGGGCTCTAGTAGAGGCAAAGTGAGGGCAACTGAAAGTCTATTCTTACGGTTGCTTGACCGCCCAGACTCAGCACAGCACGGAGAGCACAAGGCTCACAGGGCCCCTGGCTGTGGTCTGCAGCCCCACACACGCGGAGGCTGACTCGGTGAGCGCCCAGAAGGTGCCTCACAGACGTCATTTCCCTAGTGCTCTCCTCCCCAGCAGAGACGTGTGCAGGTGGTTGGGGCCTGCCCTTGCGTGTCTGGGCTCCCGTCCATAGCCCCAGCTCAGGGAAGCAGCTCCTGAGCCAAGACCTGTGGGAGGCGCAGGGGGCCCCGCCTGGAAGCCTAGTTTACAGCATGCGGGAAGCGAGCCTCCTCGGGAGAAGAGAAGGCAGCCCTGCTGTGTGCGGCTGCATTCACTGCTTTGGCGGAGCCGAGTGCGCCTCCAGTACGGCAGAGCTCCAGCTCTGCTCAGAGGCCCGATCTGGCAGAGTTGCTGGCGTGAGGCTGCTCTGTCCTAGGCGAGCCTTACCCAGACTTGCCTCGCGGCTAGGCTTCCAGTCCAGAAAGGAGCGGGCTGCGCGAGACTGGGAGATGCTACTGGCGCCTTCCTGGCCTCAGCACCACTCCTGCCTTACCTTTGCACCTAGTCCTCAGGCGTTCTTGTGGAGGGCTTAGTTGCCGGTGGGTTGCACACTGCCAAGCGCTCCAGCAGAGAGGGCTCTATTAGAGGCAATGGGAGGGCAACTGCAGGGCTCCTCCAGCGGTTGCTTGACCGCCCAGACTCAGCACAGCACGGAGAGCACAAGGCTCACAGGGCCTCTGGCTGTGGTCTGCAGCCCCACACACGCTGAGGCTGACTCGGTGAGCGCCCAGATGGTGCCTGACAGACGTCTTTTCCCTAGTGCTCTCCTCCCCAGCAGAGACGTGTGCAGGTGGTTGGGGCCTGCCCCTGCGTGTCTGGGCTCCCGTCCACAGCCCCAGCTCAGGGAAGCAGCTCCTCAGCCAAGACCTGCAGGAGGCGCGGGGCGCCCCCGCCTGGAAGCCTAGTGCACAGCATGAGGGAAGCAAGCCTCCTGGGGAGAAGAGGAGGCAGCCCAGATGCGTGGGGCTGCAATCACTGCTTGGGCGGAGCCGAGTGCGCCTCCAGTACGGCAGAGCTCCAGCTCTGCTCAGAGGCCCGATCTGGCAGAGGGCTGGCGTGAGGCTGCTCTGCCCTGGGCGAGCCTTGCCCAGACTTGCCTCGCGGCTAGGCTTCTAGTCCAGAAAGGAGCGGGCTGCGCGAGACTGGGAGATGCTACTGGCGCCTTCCTGGCCTCAGCTCCACTTCTGCCTTGCCTTTGCACCTAGTCCCCAGGCGTTCTTGTGGAGGGCTTAGTTGCCGGTGGGTTGCACACTGCCAAACGCTCCAGCTTGAGGGCTCTAGTAGAGGCAAAGTGAGGGCAACTGAAAGTCTATTCTTACGGTTGCTTGACCGCCCAGACTCAGCACAGCACGGAGAGCACAAGGCTCACAGGGCCCCTGGCTGGGGTCTGCAGCCCCACACACGCGGAGGCTGACTCGGTGAGCGCCCAGAAGGTGCCTGACAGACGTCATTTCCCTAGTGCTCTCCTCCCCAGCAGAGACGTGTGCAGGTGGTTGGGGCCTGCCCCTGCGTGTCTGGGCTCCCGTCCACAGCCCCAGCTCAGGGAAGCAGCTCCTGAGCCAAGAGCTGTGGGAGGCGCAGGGGGCCCCGCCTGGAAGCCTAGTTTACAGCATGCGGGAAGCGAGCCTCCTCGGGAGAAGAGAAGGCAGCCCTGCTGTGTGCGGCTGCATTCACTGCATTGGCGGAGCCGAGTGCGCCTCCAGTACGGCAGAGCTCCAGCTCTGCTCAGAGGCCCGATCTGGCAGAGTTGCTGGCGTGAGGCTGCTCTGCCCTTGGCGAGCCTTGCCCAGACTTGCCTCGTGGCTAGGCTTCCAGTCCAGAAAGGAGCGGGCTGCGCGAGACTGGGAGATGCTACTGGCGCCTTCCTGGCCTCAGCACCACTCTTGCCTTACCTTTGAACCTAGTCCTCAGGCGTTCTTGTGGAGGGCTTAGTTGCCGGTGGGTTGCACACTGCCAAGCGCTCCAGCAGAGAGGGCTCTATTAGAGGCAAAGGGAGGGCAACTGCAGGGCTCCTCCAGCGGTTGCTTGACCGCCCAGACTCAGCACAGCACGGAGAGCACAAGGCTCACAGGGCCTCTGGCTGTGGTCTGCAGCCCCACACACGCTGAGGCTGACTCGGTGAGCGCCCAGAAGGTGCCTGACAGACGTCTTTTCCCTAGTGCTCTCCTACCCAGCAGAGACGTGTGCAGGTTGTTGGGGCCTGCCCCTGCGTGTCTGGGCTCCCGTCCACAGCCCCAGCTCAGGGAAGCAGCTCCTCAGCCAAGACCTGTGGGAGGCGCAGGGGGCCCCGCCTGGAAGCCTAGTTTACAGCATGCGGGAAGCGAGCCTCCTCGGGAGAAGAGAAGGCAGCCCTGCTGTGTGCGGCTGCATTCACTGCTTTGGCAGAGCCGAGTGCGCCTCCAGTACGGCAGAGCTCCAGCTCTGCTCAGAGGCCCGATCTCGCAGAGTTGCTGGCGTGAGGCTGCTCTGCCATGGGCGAGCCTTGCCCAAACTTGCCTCGCGGCTAGGCTTCCAGTCCAGAAAGGAGCGGGCTGCGCGAGACTGGGAGATGCTACTGGCGCCTTCCTGGCCTCAGCTCCACTCCTGCCTTGCCTTTGCACCTAGTCCCCAGGCGTTCTTGTGGAGGGCTTAGTTGCCGGTGGGTTGCACACTGCCAAGCGCTCCAGCTTGAGGGCTCTAGTAGAGGCAAAGTGAGGGCAACTGAAAGTCTATTCTTACGGTTGCTTGACCACCCAGACTCAGCACAGCACGGAGAGCACAAGGCTCACAGGGCCCCTGGCTGGGGTCTGCAGCCCCACACACGCGGAGGCTGACTCGGTGAGCGCCCAGAAGGTGCCTGACAGACGTCATTTCCCTAGTGCTCTCCTCCCCAGCAGAGACGTGTGCAGGTGGTTGGGCCTGCCCCTGCGTGTCTGGGCTCCCGTCCATAGCCCCAGCTCAGGGAAGCAGCTACTGAGCCAAGACCTGTGGAGGGCGCAGGGGGCCCCGCCTGGAAGCCTAGTTTACAGCATGCGGGACGCGAGCCTCCTCAGGAGAAGAGAAGGCAGCCCTGCTGTGTGCGGCTGCATTCACTGCTTTGGCGGAGCCGAGTGAGCCTCCAGTACGACAGAGCTCCAGCTCTGCTCAGAGGCCCGAACTGGCAGAGTTGCTGGCGTGAGGCTGCTCTGCCCTGGGCGAGCCTTGCCCAGACTTGCCTCGCGGCTAGGCTTCCAGTCCAGAAAGGAGCGGGCTGCGTGAGACTGGGAGATGCTACTGACGCCTTCCTGGCCTCAGCACCACTCCTGCCTTACCTTTGCACCTAGTCCTCAGGCGTTCTTGTGGAGGGCTTAGTTGCCGGTGGGTTGCACACTGCCAAGCGCTCCAGCAGAGAGGGCTCTATTAGAGGCAATGGGAGGGCAACTGCAGGGCTCCTCCAGCGGTTGCTTGACCGCCCAGACTCAGCACAGCACGGAGAGCACAAGGCTCACAGGGCCTCTGGCTGTGGTCTGCAGCCCCACACACGCTGAGGCTGACTCGGTGAGCGCCCAGAAGGTGCCTGACAGACGTCATTTCCCTAGTGCTCTCCTCCCCAGCAGAGACGTGTGCAGGTGGTTGGGGCCTGCCCCTGCGTGTCTGGGCTCCCGTCCACAGCCCCAGCTCAGGGAAGCAGCTCCTGAGCCAAGACCTGTGGAGGGCGCAGGGGGCCCTGCCTGGAAGCCTAGTTTACAGCATGCGGGAAGTGAGCCTCCTCGGGAGAAGAGAAGGCAGCCCTGCTGTGTGCGGCTGCATTCACTGCTTTGGCGGAGCCGAGTGAGCCTCCAGTACGGCAGAGCTCCAGCTCTGCTCAGAGGCCCGAACTGGCAGAGTTGCTGGCGTGAGGCTGCTCTGCCCTGGGCGAGCCTTGCCCAGACTTGCCTCGCGGCTAGGCTTCCAGTCCAGAAAGGAGCGGGCTGCGTGAGACTGGGAGATGCTACTGACGCCTTCCTGGCCTCAGCACCACTCCTGCCTTACCTTTGCACCTAGTCCTCAGGCGTTCTTGTGGAGGGCTTAGTTGCCGGTGGGTTGCACACTGCCAAGCGCTCCAGCAGAGAGGGCTCTATTAGAGGCAATGGGAGGGCAACTGCAGGGCTCCTCCAGCGGTTGCTTGACCGCCCAGACTCAGCACAGCACGGAGAGCACAAGGCTCACAGGGCCTCTGGCTGTGGTCTGCAGCCCCACACACGCTGAGGCTGACTCGGTGAGCGCCCAGAAGGTGCCTGACAGACGTCATTTCCCTAGTGCTCTCCTCCCCAGCAGAGACGTGTGCAGGTGGTTGGGGCCTGCCCCTGCGTGTCTGGGCTCCCGTCCACAGCCCCAGCTCAGGGAAGCAGCTCCTGAGCCAAGACCTGTGGAGGGCGCAGGGGGCCCCGCCTGGAAGCCTAGTTTACAGCATGCGGGAAGTGAGCCTCCTCGGGAGAAGAGAAGGCAGCCCTGCTGTGTGCGGCTGCATTCACTGCTTTGGCGGAGCCGAGTGCGCCTCCAGTACGGCAGAGCTCCAGCTCTGCTCAGAGGCCCGATCTGGCAGAGTTGCTGGCGTGAGGCTGCTCTGTCCTAGGCGAGCCTTGCCCAGACTTGCCTCGCGGCTAGGCTTCCAGTCCAGAAAGGAGCGGGCTGCGCGAGACTGGGAGATGCTACTGGCGCCTTCCTGGCCTCAGCACCACTCCTGCCTTACCTTTGCACCTAGTCCTCAGGCGTTCTTGTGGAGGGCTTAGTTGCCGGTGGGTTGCACACTGCCAAGCGCTCCAGCAGAGAGGGCTCTATTAGAGGCAATGGGAGGGCAACTGCAGGGCTCCTCCAGCGGTTGCTTGACCGCCCAGACTCAGCACAGCACGGAGAGCACAAGGCTCACAGGGCCTCTGGCTGTGGTCTGCAGCCCCACACACGCTGAGGCTGACTCGGTGAGCGCCCAGAAGGTGCCTGACAGACGTCATTTCCCTAGTGCTCTCCTCCCCAGCAGAGACGTGTGCAGGTGGTTGGGGCCTGCCCCTGCGTGTCTGGGCTCCCGTCCACAGCCCCAGCTCAGGGAAGCAGCTCCTCAGCCAAGACCTGTAGGAGGCGCGGGGCGCCCCCGCCTGGAAGCCTAGTGCACAGCATGAGGGAAGCAAGCCTCCTGGGGAGAAGAGGAGGCAGCCCAGATGCGTGGGGCTGCAATCAATGCTTGGGCGGAGCCCAGTGCGCCTCCAGTACGGCAGAGCTCCAGCTCTGCTCAGAGGCCCGATCTGGCAGAGGGCTGGCGTGAGGCTGCTCTGCCCTGGGCGAGCCTTGCCCAGACTTGCCTCGCGGCTAGGCTTCTAGTCCAGAAAGGAGCGGGCTGCGCGTGACTGGGAGATGCTACTGGCGCTTTCCTGGCCTCAGCTCCACTTCTGCCTTGCCTTTGCACCTAGTCCCCAGGCGTTCTTGTGGAGGGCTTAGTTGCCGGTGGGTTGCACACTGCCAAGCGCTCCAGCTTGAGGGCTCTAGTAGAGGCAAAGTGAGGGCAACTGAAAGTCTATTCTTACGGTTGCTTGACCGCCCAGACTCAGCACAGCACGGAGAGCACAAGGCTCACAGGGCCCCTGGCTGGGGTCTGCAGCCCCACACACGCGGAGGCTGACTCGGTGAGCGCCCAGAAGGTGCCTGACAGACGTCATTTCCCTAGTGCTCTCCTCCCAAGCAGAGACGTGTGCAGGTGGTTGCGGACTGCCCCTGCGTGTCTGGGCTCCCGTCCACAGCCCCAGCTCAGGGAAGCAGCTCCTGAGCCAAGACCTGTGGGAGGCGCAGGGGGCCCCGCCTGGAAGCCTAGTTTACAGCATGCGGGAAGCGAGCCTCCTCGGGAGAAGAGAAGGCAGCCCTGCTGTGTGCGGCTGCATTCACTGCATTGGCGGAGCCGAGTGCGCCTCCAGTACGGCAGAGCTCCAGCTCTGCTCAGAGGCCCGATCTGGCAGAGTTGCTGGCGTGAGGCTGCTCTGCCATGGGCGAGCCTTGCCCAAACTTGCCTCGCGGCTAGGCTTCCAGTCCAGAAAGGAGCGGGCTGCGCGAGACTGGGAGATGCTACTGGCGCCTTCCTGGCCTCAGCTCCACTCCTGCCTTGCCTTTGCACCTAGTCCCCAGGCGTTCTTGTGGAGGGCTTAGTTGCCGGTGGGTTGCACACTGCCAAGCGCTCCAGCTTGAGGGCTCTAGTAGAGGCAAAGTGAGGGCAACTGAAAGTCTATTCTTACGGTTGCTTGACCGCCCAGACTCAGCACAGCACGGAGAGCACAAGGCTCACAGGGCCTCTGGCTGTGGTCTGCAGCCCCACACACTCGGAGGCTGACTCGGTGAGCGCCCAGAAGGTGCCTGACAGACGTCTTTTCCCTAGTGCTCTCCTCCCCAGCAGAGACGTGTGCAGGTGGTTGGGGCCTGCCCCTGCGTGTCTGGGCTTCCGTCCACAGCCCCAGCTCAGGGAAGCAGCTCCTCAGCCAAGACCTGTAGGAGGCGCGGGGCGCCCCCGCCTGGAAGCCTTGTGCACAGCATGAGGGAAGCGAGCCTCCTTGGGAGAAGAGAAAGCAGCCCAGATGCGTGGGGCTGCAATCACTGCTTGGGCGGAGCCGAGTGCGCCTCCAGTACGGCAGAGCTCCAGCTCTGCTCAGAGGCCCGATCTGGCAGAGGGCTGGCGTGAGGCTGCTCTGCCCTGGGCGAGCCTTGCCCAGACTTGCCTCGCGGCTAGGCTTCCAGTCCAGAAAGGAGCGGGCTGCGCGAGACTGGGAGACGCTACTGGCGCCTTCCTGGCCTCAGCTCCACTCCTGCCTTGCCTTTGCACCTAGTCCCCAGGCGTTCTTGTGGAGGGCTTAGTTGCCGGTGGGTTGCACACTGCCAAGCGCTCCAGCTTGAGGGCTCTAGTAGAGGCAAAGTGAGGGCAACTGGAAGTCTATTCTTACGGTTGCTTGACCGCCCAGACTCAGCACAGCACGGAGAGCACAAGGCTCACAGGGCCCCTGGCTGGGGTCTGCAGCCCCACACACGCGGAGGCTGACTCGGTGAGCGCCCAGAAGGTGCCTGACAGACGTCATTTCCCTAGTGCTCTCCTCCCCAGCAGAGACGTGTGCAGGTGGTTGGGGCCTGCCCCTGCGTGTCTGGGCTCCCGTCCACAGCCCCAGCTCAGGGAAGCAGCTCCTGAGCCAAGACCTGAAGAGGGCGCAGGGGGCCCCGCCTGGAAGCCTAGTTTACAGCATGCGGGAAGCGAGCCTCCTCGGGAGAAGAGAAGGCAGCCCTGCTGTGTGCGGCTGCATTCACTGCTTTGGCGGAGCCGAGTGCGCCTCCAGTACGGCAGAGCTCCAGCTCTGCTCAGAGGCCCGATCTGGCAGAGTTGCTGGCGTGAGGCTGCTCTGTCCTAGGCGAGCCTTACCCAGACTTGCCTCGCGGCTAGGCTTCCAGTCCAGAAAGGAGCGGGCTGCGCGAGACTGGGAGATGCTACTGGCGCCTTCCTGGCCTCAGCACCACTCCTGCCTTACCTTTGCACCTAGTCCTCAGGCGTTCTTGTGGAGGGCTTAGTTGCCGGTGGGTTGCACACTGCCAAGCGCTCCAGCAGAGAGGGCTCTATTAGAGGCAATGGGAGGGCAACTGCAGGGCTCCTCCAGCGGTTGCTTGACCGCCCAGACTCAGCACAGCACGGAGAGCACAAGGCTCACAGGGCCTCTGGCTGTGGTCTGCAGCCCCACACACGCTGAGGCTGACTCGGTGAGCGCCCAGATGGTGCCTGACAGACGTCTTTTCCCTAGTGCTCTCCTCCCCAGCAGAGACGTGTGCAGGTGGTTGGGGCCTGCCCCTGCGTGTCTGGGCTCCCGTCCACAGCCCCAGCTCAGGGAAGCAGCTCCTCAGCCAAGACCTGCAGGAGGCGCGGGGCGCCCCCGCCTGGAAGCCTAGTGCACAGCATGAGGGAAGCAAGCCTCCTGGGGAGAAGAGGAGGCAGCCCAGATGCGTGGGGCTGCAATCACTGCTTGGGCGGAGCCGAGTGCGCCTCCAGTACGGCAGAGCTCCAGCTCTGCTCAGAGGCCCGATCTGGCAGAGGGCTGGCGTGAGGCTGCTCTGCCCTGGGCGAGCCTTGCCCAGACTTGCCTCGCGGCTAGGCTTCTAGTCCAGAAAGGAGCGGGCTGCGCGAGACTGGGAGATGCTACTGGCGCCTT